>NW_005871317.1:1236345-1362387 GCF_000147115.1 Myotis lucifugus
TGGCTCTCCCTCCTGGCTCTCCTTGCCAAGTTCCATGGTTTCTCCAAACCTCAGTCTCCTCAGAAATAAGGTGGAGATGATAGAGCCACCTGACAGGGTGGTCATACAGATAAAATTAAACCTGTGTGCAAATACTTTGCACATCATAAAATGCGCTCTGGCATACGTCATCCATTCAGAAGGTCCTCATGGCATGCCTGCTGCACGCCCGGGTTTGAAGGCTTGTTTCCAGGATGTGTGGGTCAGGAAGAAGAGCAGGCCAGTGGCCTTTACCAGCCGACAGCAGGTTCTGGGGTAAAGGCTTGCCCCACATCACACCTCTGTGCTGTCCCTGAACACGCTCCATTCTCGCACTTTCTAGGCCTGAGTGTTTGGGACCCTTTCCTGGTGGCTGAGTCTGCAAGGAACATGGCTGAGTCGGGACTCTGGTGCCTCATCACCAGGCATGTTAGTGTGGGTCCTCCAGAGAAACAGCCAGTAGGACACACACACACACACAAAGATTTATTAGGAATTGGCTCACAGGCTTATGGCGGCTGAGAAGTCCCAAGGCCTGCAGTTGGCAAGCTAGAGGCCCAGGGGAGCCGATGATGTCAGCTCCAGTCTGAGTCCAAGTCTGCAGGCGGGAGGTGCTCAGTCTCCCGGCTTGTAGACCGTTAGGCAGAGAGGGGTGTCTCTCCTACTCCACCTTTTTGTTCCGCTCAGGCCCTCAGTGGATTGGATGCGGCCACCCACATGGGGGTGGGGGGGAGTTTGCTTTCCTCAGTCCACTGCTCCCAAGGCTAACTCATCCAGAAACACCCTGACAGACACACCCAGATAACGCTTGACCACATGTCCGCACACCCTGAGCCCAGTCAGGGTGACAACAGAATGTGCCGTCTCCAGGGTTGACGTTCACATGGAGCACTCAGGCTTAGGAGGCAGCGTCACGCCAGATCGCATTTGACCCCGTAATGACTCAGTAAGGCCTCGTCACCCTTCTCCGTCGTGGAACCCTGATGTCACAGGCTCAGCAGCCTGGCTGTTTGAAGCAGGTCATGTTCACCGGCAACAACCTCTCCCGCTGGGCAGCAGGAAGTCCGTTCCTGTCCAGACCCCCCGCTCCAGCACGTGAGAGCCGCACGTCGCTGAGTCATCTTCCGCCCCAGTGCCCGGTGCTCTCCACCCTCCCACGCTGGCCCCTGGACAGCAGGACACTTTAAACAGCTGTCATGTTATCGGTGGACTCGATGTCGTCATGGTTTACCGTCACACCGGGGAAGGCGGGGCATCTGCCTCTGCTGAGCCCCCAGGCGTGCTGCGCGGTGAGGACCCAGCGCCCCTCGGACACGTGCTCCCGTGGCGGCTGACTGGCCTCACGGGCCACAGTGCACAGCGCTTACGTTTCAGAAGCCTTTCATCAGTTTACTAATAACGATGAGCCAGGGCGCTCCTGGGTATCTGTGTTTATTTAAAAGCCATTGGGAGATGTTCTGTTACATTCTGTCATAGGGGAAATATGAATTTATTCATTCCAACATGGCAGCATCCCCGTGCTGAGCTTGGAAAATGGGCCCGATCGGCAGCGTTTCTCAGGCCCACATTTCAAATGGTGCTGCTCCCCCTGCCATGGCAGCCACGGGGTGCACGTCTGGCTCCTCAGCTGGGAAGTGCCTTTTTGGCCTGTGTCTCCCCGGGCCTAGTGTGGTGCCAGCACAGGGCAGGTGCTCAGCTGCTATTTCTGGGATGGAGTGCGTGCTGGGAGGATTGCCACACGCACACTTACCTGAGCTCTACCTCGGAAGGGTCCCCTGCCAGCCCACACAGACAAGGCAGATGGCGCTGTTCCTTCGCAGACAGTTGCCAAGCACCTACTATGTGTCAGGCACACACCAGACGCAGGGAGTGCAGTGCTGGCTCCGGCGCAGCTCCTTCCTGTGGGGAGTTCCCAGCCCAGTGGGGGTGACCGCCAGAGGCACCCCGAGTGCATCCCGAGAAGCATGGACGAAAGAGGGAAGAAGCTGTGAGGATGCCAAGGAGGGCAGGTGACCCGGCCTCAGGGACACTCGGCACCAGGGACCTGTTGGGCGGGGCAGTGCCACAGGACAGCTCGGTTGACTTCCGCGCTCACAGCTTCCTCTCTCTGATGGGCTTGCTCTGCACTTTCCCCGCAGGGCCTGTGCCAGCAGCGAGACCGAGAGCGAAGCCGGAGACCTCATGGACCAGCAGTTTGAAGAGATGAACAATAAGCTCAACTCGGTGACGGACCCCACTGGCTTCCTCCGGATGGTTCGCCGCAACAACCTCTTCAACAGGTGAGAGTGGGCGCTCCCAGCCGGCGCGGGGCCAGGTGCCTTCAGCGATGCTCCTTCCAGCCGCTGGCTTCTGGTCGTGTCCTGCGTTTGCAGAAGCGAGCGTGACCTCCCACAGCCCGTGCTCCTCTGGGTCTCAGTGTCACAGCGGCCCCTCGGGGTCAAGTGAGAAGACAGTGCAGGCTCGGAGTGACAGCCTGCGTGTGGCTGTGTGGGAGGCAGTTGGCCGCGTCTTCACAGAGCCTTGCGCTGACTTCCTGAATACCAGGTGGAAGCGGAGTAGCATCGCACACTTCCCTGCCAGCTGGTGCCTTAACTCCTGGGCTGGCACCTGTGTTGACCCCCTGGCCTGAGGTTGACGGGGCCAAGGAGAGTGGGGAAGCTGGCATTGCTGGAGGGAGCGCTGGTCCAGACCCAGGCCCACCTGTCTGCCCCGAGGCCCCATCCCCATCACTTGATCAAATAGGTTTTAGTGGTTTTGAGAGGAGTTGATGTTGGAATTGCCACCAGCACACCCTGCATCTTTCCATCAGGGGTGATGGCTGAGCTGCGTCCAGAAAAACGGGCAGGCAGTTGGGGTTGAGAGGCACCTGTTCCACTGCATTTGGTTGCCTGGCAACAACCTGGGAGTCACATTGAGGTAGATCTTTCCAGAAGGGCACCTGGGGCTCTCGGGTCTCTGCCACGTCCCAAGGGCCTGACTCAAAGTGCAGCAGGGTGAGCTGGGACTCAGGAGGGAGGTGCTGTGCTCTGGGAAACAGCCTCTGCCGGGTGCCTCTGTGTGGGGCAGTGTGTGCCCGCCTGTCCCTACCCCAGGCCTGGTTTCTTCTCGGTATGTGCTGTCAGGGTGACAGCGTGTTTCCTGTCCTGGGTGAGCTGAGTGGGACGGGAGCCAAGGGCCACGGATGTAGGAACTGGCAGCTTGGCTGAGAGGAGACCAAAACTGTGAGCTGGTTCACCCCATTCCTCCCTCACTCCCTCCCCCGTTAGCAGGTGTCCCCACAGCCTTCAGTTCTGGGGAGGGAGACGGTCAGGGGGAGGCCTGGGCCTGGGCCTGGGCTCACACCGTCCTAGGCCAGCTTCTCAGCCTGGGAGGCAGGTGGTTCTCGCTCTGCCGGGTGACGGTCCGTGGTTGTAAACTAGAGTGGGGAGAGCTCAGGGCTCAGGGTCGGGCCTCGCCGTGTGCCGGCTGTGGGACGGGGCAGGCGATTTCACCTGGGAGCCTCAGTTTCCTCGTCGCTGAGATGGGGACACGTTTCCTGCTTTGCAGTGTTCCTTTAACGTGGAAAATAAAGGAGTTAATATCCAAATAACACACTGACCGGCTGCCTAAGGCATAGACGGCACCGCACACCTGTGGCTTCCTGCTGTTGGCATAGTGGGAAGGACATGCTAACGTTGAATTCTTAGGGTAACGTGGGTGGATAGACGGGGAGGGTGAAATCTGTATGCACTTGTGCAGCAGGTGCTGGCCACCGTGGGCTGTGGCCTCACCTGCCCTTCCTTGTCCTGTCCCACCTCATGTCCTTTATGTGGGTCCCACAGGCAGGCCCTCGGGTCCCCGGCCGACCTGGTCACAGGTGGGCTGGCTGTCAGGAGGGTCACACCAGGTGCACCTGGGACCCGCTTCACCCTGGGTGGGACGGGGTGTGAATTTTGCATCATGTAGTTGTTCCTTTCGGGAAAACATCTGTCCTTCTGAGCACAACACTCTGCATTAATTTATTGGTTCATTTAAACAATGTCAGCTGTGCCCGCAGCCAGGCTGAGGACTGGGCCACCCCGAGGCTGGGTGGGGAGCAGCCCAGGCCTCCTTGTTCGACTGCTTGGCCCCCATCTCCCCCCGCAGAGCCTCACACGGCTCAGGCCGCAGGCCTGCCCTCAGGACAGAGAAAGGTTCGGAAGTGGCATCTGCAGGCCCTTCCAGTCTTGACCTTCTGAGGGCAGATTGGATGAAGGGACGTGGCCTGCATGCTTTCAGTTTCAACAGAGCGAGCGGTAAGGCCCAGAACAGGTTGCCACACTGTGTGCTCCCAACACTTCCTGACAAGCCCAGGAAGGGGAGGGGCCCCTCTGGCCTCCATTCAAGGGGAGCAGAGCTACTGGGGGAACCACAGAGGCAGAGCCATCCTGGTCAGTCAGAACGGTGCGGGTCCTGGTGAACTTCGGGCCGCGCTGGCTTCTCACAGCTGAGGGATGCAGGCCAGGGAGGGTGGAGACCTCCCAGGAGCAGGTGCCAGTGCTGGGCTCAGGTTGTGCCTCCCAGCTGCTGTCTGCCTGCGCCTGCCACCTTGAGGCCTGCCCTGTGTCTCCCCTGCCCCTCTGGGGCCCCTCCCTGTCCCTTCCATGTCCAGGGATCTCTGCTCCGAGGTGCTGCTTTGCCACCGACCAGGACGGCTAGGCAGTGGCTTTTCTGCAGGCGCCTGGTATTGACTGTGGCCGACAAAGCCTCGTCCCTGAGCCCGCAGAGGGGAGGCGGAAGCAGCCATGTGCACAGGGCCCTGCACGCAGGAGCAGCCCAGCTCCCTCTGCGGGCTCCCCCGCTCCGTGATTCATGGGTTCCTTGGCCCTTTTGTTCCAGGCGGTTTGCTGGACTGGTTGGCGCTGAGGCTGCCGAGCTGATGCGAGTCAAGTGAGCCTTGGCTTAGATTTCCCTCTTGCCACTATAGCCTTGGTCTTTGTTCTGCCTTTGCTTTTGAGTCTCTGCAGCCACTATTTTTCTTGTCTGTGCACTTGGGCAGAAAACACACGTGCATGTCGAGCCCTGGGCAGGTACCATTAGTGAGGAAAAACGAGGCTTCTTCTCTTGTTTAGCACTGACCATGGGCCATGGCTGCGCCCCACGGCAGAGCAGCAGCCTCAGAAAGGCCTGTCTCATCCCTGCACACACTTTAAAAGTAATGCTGAGGGTGAAAGGCCAGTGTGTGTGTGTGTGCGTGTGCGCGGTGCCTGCCGCCAGGGCCACACTGGAGCAGCTATGCCATCCCACCAAAGCCCACTGTAGGCCAGGAGCCCTGGGCCCATGGTGTCTGTACCCTGTAGTCCGAGGTCGGGCATTTTTCTGGGTGAGGCACAGAGTGGCGGGGAGAAACCGTGAGCTCCAGGCAGACCTGGATTTGAAACCTGGCTCTACCTTTTATTAGTTAGTGGGTAACCTTGGTCCTTTAATGTTTTCATCTGGAAAATGGGGGGAAAGATGCCTGTGGGTGAGTTGTTACGAGGATGCAGTAAATGTGATGAATAGACAGACCCTGCTGTGTAGTAAGGAGTTTCTTTCTCTCCCCGCTTGGGTCTGAGGTTTTGATGGCACCAAAGTCGGTGATTCAACCACTTTTTGAATCAAATCTTTACCCCCAAACCTGATTGAATAGCTTGATGCTTCCTCCCCTTACAGCCTCTCTCTGGCCGCCAGATACCAGAAAGCCTTTGAATAAATGCAGACTGATGATCCGATTGGATATCAGTTACAGCCACAGCCCTGGCTTGAGTCTTGAGGTTCCGTACTCAGTTCTGGCTGGTGTCCTGCCAGGCCCGTCCTCTGCTCTCTGTTGGTGGCCCTGAGGCTCCAGGCCAAGGTTCTGCCTGCTCTCCTGTTAGCCCAACAAGAGGGCGGAGTGTCCCCTCCAACCCTGACCCGGGCCAGCCCTCACGATGGCGATTCTGGGCAGGGGCCTTCCCTGCCAACAGCAGCCACGTGGGTGGGTCCAGTCACTGTCCTCCTCAGGGACCCCTGGCCACTTGAAAGTGAATGTGTGTGATAAAGGCATCCTGAGAAGTGAGGAGGGAATGGTGCTGAGTCAAGGCAGCCACACCTACAGTGAGCTCACCACCACCTCCTTCCTCCTTCCTGCCCCTGCCCAGCCTGGAAACGGGTGCTCTATGCAGTGTCTGTCACCCTATGGGACAGGGGGCAGAGGTCACAGCAGCTCTAGGCTCCGGGCTCCCCAGAGAACAGGGCCCCAGGCTGTGGGCTTCCTGCTGCCTGACGGCTTCGAGGAGCAGGGCCTGCCCGACCTCGTGGCCTTGGGTGAGATGCTTCCCCCGAGTCCTGTTTTCTCACCTGTCACAGCGGAGGGGCAGGGGGACCTTGTGGTAAGGACTCCAGTGATACACACACGTCACAGCCTAGACCTGGCCACCCCAGGAGATCCCCGTGTCGAGTACTTCCTTCTGTCCCCGCCCTTACGTAGTCGGAAAGATGGCGTGGTCAGATGGCCGAGGTGAATGTCCTGCCGGCTGATACCGCAGCCCTGCGTCCATACGGGACCCGTGTGCCCGGTGGGGAAGTGAGGTCAGGAGAACAGGACACAGGAAAGAGGTGGCCCAGGAGAAGACACTCTGTGGCCTCGGCTCTCCCGCCTGCGTTCAAGCGTTAAGGTCACGTACATGCAGGCTCACAGCAGCCTCAGGCCTGGCTGGGGCCTCAGGTCTGAGCTCCGGGAGGACGAGCACCGAGCTCCCTGTGACCGTGTCTCCCTGCAGACATCCTGGGCCTCCCCCCCAGGAGCCCTGCCTGGAGGCCGGAGCAGCTAACGTGTGCCCACACTGCAGCTCCGATGGAGACTTCCACCCGCCCCGCAGGTGCCCATGGCGTCCCCTCCACGGCTGTCACACCGGCAGGCACTCCAGTCCCCGACATGGTTGCATGCGGGCGGCACTAGCGTGTGTGCACACGAGTGAGGCCAGCACAGGGTCCCTGCGGGCCCAGCCCAGCTATAAATCCCCTGCCTGGCAATGGAGCTCTTCATCCCTGAGAGGAGATTCATGAGCAGTGAGTGCTGCCCGGCCGCCTGGTGTTTGTCATCATCCCAGAGACATCAACTGCACCCTGACGCCCTGCTCGTAGCGCTTCACATATCATCTCAGAGCGCAGCATCTGCACACGCAGGGACTGGCCCTCCCCTCCCTGCCCGCCCCTCCCTGGACACGAGCTCCCTCCCTCTCCTTTCCCATCACCACGCAGATGGCCATGCAGTGGAGAAAATGAATGTTTCTCCAGAAGTAGATTAATGAACATCATCTGAGGAATGAGTTAATGAAGACAATGTGGTGTGAGAAAACGCCGAGAGCTAGGCTGTCAATTAGCGGGACAGGGTCCCTGGCAGTAAATGGACAAGCCTGGAGGAAAGCGAGCCAGTGCCACCTGCTGGAACATTGCGGTGGTGCAGCTGTGATTCCGAGCCGGAGGCGCCTCCGTCAGCTCCACCCTTAGACCCAGCAGCCAGGAGACCAGGGGTCGGAGGCTAGTTCAGACCTACAGGTTGCTCAGTGTGTCCTGAAGGTTGACAAGGCTCAGTGAAAATCACTCCCCTGCCAGGGGGGAGGCCTGACCTGTCGCCTTGTCCACGTCTCTTGCCCTCTCTGCACCTCAGTTCCTTAAACAGAAAGAGGAGCAGCCCTGCTTCGTAGGCCCTGAGCAGGGGACGTGGGTGTGACAGGCTGAGCTGGTGCCTAAATGGGAGCATAGCCCCTCCTGCACCTCACACTCCACCAGGTGGGAGCGTTTCCAACCACCCAGGTGCCCAGTGTGAGAAGTAGAGGCGCCCTTCTCTCCTCTGAGTCCAGGAGCAGAGCGGAGAGCAGCCAGCCAGGCTGGAAGGCCCTGCAGAATTCAAAGCAGAACAACAGCAGGTCCCCGCACAGGCCCCAACCCGGCCCCCTGGGTGCACCAGGCCATGGGACCGTGCTGGGAAGGGGACAGGTGTGCTTGCAAGGCCAGCAGGGAGGGAGCAGGTCGTCCACACACCTGTCCACACCTCTGACAGCCAGAGGCTTAGAGCTCGGAGGACCCATTGCCATTCAGCTGGGACCGAGATCTGACCACGGGCGCATCAGCGGTGCCAGCTCTCGGGTGGGCACAGGAGGCTGCAGGGCTTCGGGCTGTGAGCTGTGGCAGTGCCCTGTCGGTCAGCAGAGGGGTTGAAAGAGCCACCATGTTTGATAGCTTCCTAAGTTGAGTAAATTTTTTGTTTTTTAAAACTAGAAGAGATCTACAAGGACTTTAGTTCAATCCCTTTCTTATAAGCAGGAAAAAGGGGTAGAACAGGGACCCTCGCTGGACCCTGACCCTTGGCGTCATGCTGGAGCCACATGGCCAGCGAGTCCGTGTTGTCTGTGACGTTCGCAGGCTCAGGGCTGAGCGGTGCTCGCTGTTCTGTGACAGTTACCTGAACGGGAGGAGAAGGGGCCCTGCCGGAAGGGAGCCGGCGGGGTGGTAGCTCTGGCTGTGGGCAGCGTCCACTTGCCTTCCCAGGAGCTGGAGCACCGCGGGGGGAGTGGCAAGGCCCTGCCTGATCCCTGGCCCCTCTCTGCAGGAGCTGCCAGAGCATGACGAGCTTGGCCAGCAACACGATGTCGCCCACCAAGGACGGGACCTCATCTCTTCCCCGGAGGCAGAGCTCCTTCGACAAGGACCCCGCTGCGCGCCCTGTACGACCTGCTCATTGCGCCCATGGAAGGGGTAAGTGCCCCCGGGGCCGCCAGGCTTCTCGGCGTCAGGGCGCATCATTCCCTGCCCGGTGCCCACGTGGAGGTTTCCCAGGACGCCAGCGGCAGATCCAGGCTCAGACCCTAGCTCTGCTCCTAACCAGCCTGGTCAATTCAGCCCGTCTCTCAGGTACAGAATGAATGTGCTGCCTCCCCAGCTTCCGCAGACACTGGAGGCGCAGGGACACCCCAGCAGTTGCCCGCAGGAACCACCGGAGCTGCCGCCATGGGGGACAGGCCGTGGCTCTCTGCACCCTGCTGGGTGCGTCCTCATGGCCCCACCTCTCATGTGAGGGTCTTGCCTGAGCAACTCAAGCCAGGTGTGTGCGTTCTGGTGAGAACAGATCCCTCGACCTCACCAACATCAGGAGTCACTGACTCCATCAGAGTCCAGCGTCCAGGGTACCCTGGCCTTGCATTTCTCCAGAGGGTTGGGAGCGGCTGTGGCCAGATTTCTGTGGCCCTGGTCTTTGCACATCATTTTTCTTTATTTCAGAGAGGAAGGAAGAGGGAGAAAGAGAAAATCAATGATGAGAGAGCATCACTGACTGACTGCCCTCTGTACACCCCCCCTGGGGACTGAGCCCACAGCCGGGGCATGTGCCCTGACCGGGAATCAAACCATGATCTCCCGGTTCATAGGTCGAGCTCAGCCGGTGACGTAAAGACAAACCTATGCCAGCGAGACTAGTGGCAGCTCCTGCCTAGACAGCGTGCTCCTGAGAGGCGCTAGGAAAGGGAGCGGCGTGACGAGGTTGTGGAATAACCTTGAAGTGAGGCATCGAGTTGGAGAGCGTGCCTTTAGTGTCTGACATTTACAGCTGTTTCTCGTGATGACAGTGTTTGACACGGAAGGAGTGTGTCTGCTTCCAGTGATACCAAGTGGCACCTTTCAGAGGCCGTTGCAGTCAGTGACCAGAGCAAGGGCTTTGCAGTGGCTCCTCAAGTGCTCCACTCACTGTTTCACTAAAAACAGCTGGAAGGTTGGGCTCTGATCGGAGTCCTCTCCATCCCCACTTGCACCCAGTTGTTTATTTATTTACACGGTCCCGTGTCTGAGGTTCAGGCTGGTCAGGTGGGGCCGGCGGGTGGGCCAGAGTCAGAGGCCTCAGGGCCACAGGGAGCCGGGGAGGCCCCTTAGCTCCTCCCCAGCGCTGCCCCCTGGAGAGGAGGCCTGGATCCGAGGGCTCCCTCAGCAGGCACACCCGCTGCTCTGAGGCCACTAGAGGGCGACGCGACACCGTCAGCCACTCCTGCTGGCACTGGCCGCTGCCAGACAGAGCCAGCTCCTCCTCCACATTTTCACGGCAAGCCCACGATTATGAATCACTGACACTTCCAGACTAAAACGATTAGCCTCTTCACGTGGGGCTTGTAATTATTTGAACAACTGCCTTTGTTTAGCCGCGGTCCCGTTGCTGAGGGACTAGGTCAGCCAGTAGGAACGTGGGACACAACATTTCACCCTGGGCTGCACCTGTGTTTGACTTGATCTGCCTAAGGGAAGTGCCAGGGGCTCTTTCCTGGGACTACACTGCGCCTCGCTGTCGGGAGGGGTGAGCATGCCGTCTCTCTGAGGATGGCCCAGTTCCATGTGATAGCACACGAGCCGTCACCAGTCATCAAGTCAAATCCTGTCCGACACCCAAGGGAGAAAAGGCACCAAAGAAGAGTTGCAGGTGTTTAGTGTGAAAGGGACTGGGACCCTGGTCATGTCCGTGGCATTTGTTTTAATCAACGTAGAGGGAAGGATGGTGACCCAGGCCCCTGAGCCTGGACGTCCCTGCTTCTGTGGAAGGTAGGCCCCCGGACGGCTCTTGTCCTCGGCCCACATGCTGACAGCAGTGTCTGGGGGTCACGTCGGATGTGAGGGGCTCCACTAGGAGAAGCTGCTCGTTCACTGCGGTCCCAAGTCACCCCTCAGTTTGCAGATGGCGCTTCATCCAAAAGCCAGAAGCTGCGTTAGTCAAGGAGCCAGACTTAGAACAGGAAATCCCTCAGGGTTTGGTCAGACCACCCCTTAAGGTCATTTGGGGAGTTAGGACTTCTTCTAGTCTTTGCCGTCCTTATCATTATTTCCATTTATTTCAGTTCCCTGTTTCCTGTAGGTACGGCCTTAAAAACCAAGGCTCTAGGACAGCCCGTGTGCAGGACTTTGGTAGCTGCTCTTGACGAGAGGGGCTGCTTGTTGAAGTGGAGTTACCTGTGTCAGGACCCCAGAAACTTGATTAAAACTGGCTGTTTGAAAACAAACAAACAAACAAAAAAACTTGCTGTTTGTGCTGGCTCGGTTGGTAAACACCTTCCTAAACACGGGAGCTTGGGAATTCACCCAGACCTCTCAGCTAAGATGTGAGGCAGGGGTCTGGCCCTGCCAAGGGCTCAGCCATGAGGAGAGCGTGGCTGTGGCTGGGTCATGACTGTAATGACCGCTCTGGGGGAAAGGACTCTGGCAAAATCAAGTAGCGAAATAACTAGCTTACCCTTCAGCAGATGCCCCGGGAGCTGAGACTGACCGTTCAGGTGCCTGTTTTCTAAATAGCCTGAGGGTTTGGAGAGTCAGGGAATGTCTGTCCATGGAAACAGCCAGACCTACTCCACAGTGTGGAAGGGAAGATGAGGCCCTTGAGACTGGCAGCCCCACCGCCAGGCTATCTGACTGATTCTTCAAAGCATCACAGAAAAGGTTCCTCTACCTTAGGAAGTCCTGTGTGAGCAGGGGCGTCCAGGCGCCCGTGGGAAGAGGCCTGCTGAGTGCACAGGTTTCCACGCAGACAGAGCACTGGGAAGGTTATTGCCACATGAAGACTGCGAGGTCACAGAGGGACCATGTCTGGGCTCCCCTGGATGCCCTCACACACACACCACTGACCTAGGCCACTGGCAGGAGGGCCCGCCCCCTTCCCCTCAGGGGCCTCTGTTGAGAAAGCTCAGCACCTGCTCACCTGCCAGGAGAACTGGCTGTGGGAACCCAGTGTATCTCAGAGGCCGAGGCCCTAAACCAACAACAGCCACCCAGAGCCACTTCCGGGTGCTCACTGCCCATCCCGTGAAAAGGAGCACCTCTCCCCTCTGCAAAGACCAGGCCTTTGCCTGACCTGTGTGCACTGCTGCCCCTCCCCTTCCCGTCCCACCCGGTCCCCAGCCAGCTCTCCAGGCAGTGGACTCGCCCTGTGACAGGCAGGGTCCCAGCCTGCTGGTGAAGAAGGGTGCTTCCTGGGGAACAGGCAGCTTGTAGGACACCTGGCCTCCTTGTCTTGTTCCACTTCAAAAGATCCATCTGTAGAGATTTCAGAGGTCAGAGCGGCTGAGTCTTTGCTGGAATTTGTGGGACTGTTAGTTGCAGGTGCAGGGCTGACGCTGAACCTTTTATCTTTCAAACCCAGGACTTAAGAAGCCAGCAAATATCCCTTCTAGACTGACATATGGAGGTGCAGAGTAGCATTTCCTTGAATCGTCCCTCCGTTTTCATCTAACAGGTGACATGAATTTGGATAGAGACGTCGCTTTATTTCCTTTCTTCAAGTTCACATTGGATTATAGCTAATCTTTCTGTACAAGGGCAATGCTCGCACATGCTGGAGGCAGAATTCGGAGACGGTTTCCAGGGCATCCTTTCCAACGCATTCAATCAGTTTCCACTGCCTTTTAACGGAGCTGTCATTCTGCCGTCACCCGCCTGCTGCCTCGCTGCCTGGACAGGGTCCCATCCAGGCCCTCGCCCAGGGCTGTAGGCATGTGCCAGCTCAGTAGCATCTACGAGGCACTGTCCCAGGAGGGCCTGGCTCTACAATTGGGATACACAGTTCAGAGAAAAGTCTCCCCATCTCCCAGGCTGGCATTTCAGGACCTTTTCCCTTTCCTCTCAGTTCACCAAGTCCTGGCAAGTCTCCATCTCTTTATTCACCTCAGCCCCCAGCCCAGTGTCCCAATTGTTTCTTCTTAGTTTATCAAGATTCATACAGCCTTGGTCTCCATCCGCAATTCTTTTGGAAAGAAATACACCTGTAGAGAAAGGAATCCCCACGTGGTGATGCTGCTGTGAGCAGTGCCCAACCCATCGCCCCTGCAACCGTGTGGACCTTCACATGTGCCTGGTCCTCCGGGCCCGTTTCAGCCCCTGCTCAGGGCTGGCCTGGCGGGTGGGAGCCCGGCCCTGCCAGGCCCCGTGTCAGCCTCTGTGCTTGCTCTGCAGGGCCTGATGCACTCCAGCGGCCCCGTGGGCCGGCACCGGCAGCTGGTCCTGGTTCTGGAGGGGGAGCTCTACCTCATCCCTTTCGCCCTCCTGAAAGGAAGCTCCTCCAACGAGTACCTGTATGAGCGCTTCACCCTCATCGCCGTCCCGTCCATCCGCGCCCTCGGCCCGCAGGCCAAGGTAAGGCTCTGGCAGGCCTGTGGGGGCCACGCTCTCAGGTCCGCGAGGGGTCTTTGGCCAGACTGGGGCCTGAAGTGATAGGATGTGATCTCTTCAAACTGCCGATTGTATAGCTTGCAGGTGGGTAGGGTGACTTCAGATCTGTCCAAAGGCAGGGGCACAGCCCTCCTGACCCCTGACTGTTCTTTGCTACTTCAGGAGGCCACGATATGGGTCGTTTCTCTTTCAATTTCTCTGCTGTGACATTAGGGTTGCAAGCTACTCAGAGGCACTAAGCCAGGCTGGAGGCCACAGGCCGAGTACCGAGTGCCTTGCTCATCCCACCCTTCAGCTGCCCAGCAGAGGGCCACAGGCAGCAATGGTGGACAAGATGAGTGTAAGTGGAAAAGAGCGCCATCGGCCAACAAAAGAACTGGAAACAAATGCAGCTTTCAGGGGACAGGAAGGGACCTGGGTTTCATTCAGCAAAAAAGCCAGCGTGGGAAGAAGCCCTTGTGAAAATCAGGGGAGCGACAGTGGGCCATCCAGTCAGAGGTCTCACCCGACAGCCACCCTGGCCCTGCCCACCTGACTAGAGAGCCTTTCAGCCAACCCTGAATCTCTCCCTTTTCCAAACTCAGAGACCCTGAAACCCGGGCTTCCTCTGGCCCTTCATGGCCCGATGCTCCCCACTCCCCTGGCATTACCACCAGGACCTGAATGAATTGCTCAGCTTCAAACTTAAATGCCCTCCAGCTGCCAGCTGCTCTCAGAGCCCCTCAGACCACCAGGCGGGTCTTGGTCAGATGGGCCGCCTGTGGGGGGAGAGTGTCTGCAGGTTGAAACACCCAGACCCCAGGCCCAGGGTGCAAGCGGCCCCCAGGGGACCTGCCTGACCAGGCTCTGTTGGCCTTGGTCATTGGCATGGTTTAAACCACGACATTTTTGCTTCACGGGGTTTTGGAGGTCTTAGTTTTGGCTATTTTTGTTGCTGAATCATACCTTACTCATGGGACAGAATCAGTTCCAAGTGAAGGAAATTATTTTCTCTGAGTTTTTCTTCTGCCCTTGGTTGACAATCCCAGATGGGCAGGGAGCTGGCCTGGTCGGATGCTGCTCCACAGGCAGCTCCCTGCACCTGCTGCCAGGAGCAGCCGGGATCAGAGGTGGCCTCTGCTGAGAGAGCTTCCTGTCGGTGACAACAGTGAGCTGGCTGTTGGCCAACGTCACGAGAGGATGGAAGAGTCCTGTCTCCTGACAGGCACCCGATAGGCATTTCTCTACCCAAAGTTTAAGGCATCCCCAAGTGTAGACACCAAAACAGTTATTTTGAAATAATGTGATGTTTTCCAGAAAGCACCAAAAGACATCATGGCAGGAAAATCAGAACTTTGTTGGACTTCTTGCTGATTTTATAATTCAGTGCTGTCTTTATTTTGCAACACACACTGTGGAAGGGAACTATAATCTTTTCAGTGTGCCGTGTCTCCGAAGGACTTAATTTGGCCCTGTCTCCCCTGAGTTTGACTTGCTTTGTAAACAAAGCCACCCCTACGCCCTGACTCATCAGGAGTGGGTTTCCCCTTAGGGGTGCACCGGGAGGGCCCGTAGGGGTGAGGCTCAGGCAGGCAGGCACCACAGACCCTCGCCTCCAACATGTTCTGTCCCATAAACACCTGCTCCCACCCCTCCTGGGGTTTGACAAATGGGAAGCAGCTTTCTTACCACCCAGTCCTGATGATTTTCAAGAGCTTGTCAGAGCAGGTGTGATTTTCAGTAAGACATCACCTTGTCAGTAGGTGTGGAAAATCAGAGCGAAGGAGGTTATTGGGAGAACAGGTGGAGCCAAGGTAGACCCAGCCCTGACAGGAGAGCTGGCCTTCCCTGGGCTCCTGAGAAGCCTGGCCAGTCTGACAGTGGTTTGCTTGTCCTTCCTCCCTCCCAGTCTCACCTGAGGAAAACCCCGCCCACCTACTCCAGCTCCACCTCCATGGCAGCTGTCATTGGCAACCCGAAGCTCCCGTCAGCGGTGATGGACAGGTGGCTGTGGGGGCCGATGCCATCAGCCGAAGAGGAAGCCTACATGGTGTCGGAGCTGCTGGGCTGCCAGCCCCTGGTGGGCAGTGTGGCCACCAAAGAGCGGGTCATGAGTGCCCTGACCCAGGCTGAGTGTGTCCACTTTGCCACCCACATTTCTTGGAAACTCTCGGCCTTGGTCCTCACACCCAGTGTGGATGGCAACCCTGCCAGCAGCAAGAGCTCCTTCGGCCACCCCTACACAATCCCTGAGTCCCTGCGGGTGCAGGACGACACCAGTGACGGGGAGAGCATTTCGGATTGCCCGCCCCTGCAGGAGCTGCTGCTCACAGCCGCCGACATCCTGGACCTGCGCCTTCCCGTGAAGCTGGTGGTCCTCGGCTCCTCGCAGGAGTCCAACAGCAAAGTCACAGCCGATGGGGTCATCGCGCTGACACGGGCCTTCCTGGCTGCGGGTGCACAGTGTGTCCTCGTGTCTCTGTGGCCTGTGCCCGTGGCTGCTTCCAAGATGTTTCTCCACGCCTTCTACTCGTCCCTGCTGAACAGCCTGAAAGCCAGCGCTGCCCTGGGGGAGGCCATGAAGGTGGTGCAGAGCAGCAAGGCCTTCTCGCACCCCTCCAACTGGGCAGGTGAGCGCAGGGCCGCCAGCTGGCACCTCTGTCAGGGGCCTCCCCCAGGTCGGTCCTCACAGCCTGGGAGAGGTGGGGAGGGCAGGGCGGGGCACTGGGAAAGGCAGATGGGAAGATTCTGGGGGAGCCTCCTTTGCTGAGACCTGCCCCCTGCCAAGTCAGTCTTTTGCTACCATGGCATTAAAATAGTCCTTTGACCAGGGAGAAGTTTGCCATCAGAGTGTGCATGTAAAACTCCTGAGGCGTTTACCGAATGGCCCACTTTATGGCACCCTTGTGTAGAATCCCACGACTGTAGAAGAGTGGTGTGGTAGAAAGACTCTAGATTTGGTATTCGGAAGACTTGGGTTTGATTTAGCTCTGCAGCCAGGCTGTGTGACCTGAGACAGGTTACTAACCCTCTCTGAAGCTCCATGGTAACATGAAGATGATGGTGATGCTGAGAACTCCCTGCCCACGTTTGAGATGATCTGTGAGGAGTGGGCTGAATGTCTTATGATGCGTGAGGCACTGCACGTTCTGGAGAGCCAACACCACATGCTCTGAGGGGGCCTGCCGCAAGGGGTGAAGGGAGAATGTTCCCTATGACAGCTGGTCACAGGAGGGGGGACGAGGGACTCTGCCTCTCAGCTCCATATGATGATCTTCATCCTTCAGGGTCCCTGTGAACGCCCCTATACCCTCCCTGATAGGCTGCGATCCAAACCCAACTTCGGCCATTCTCCCACCAGCCTTTCACCCAGCTGCGCTGGTTTTGCTGACACAACTCATGACCTTCAGTCCGTGGTGGTCTCTCAGAATTGGCCCCTACACCTCCCAGGACATTGCACCAATGGGACAGTACTGACCCTTAAAGCAGTGTCTTAAACCTTGAGAAGCAGAGGAACATCAAACATACTATTTCCAAACATTTATATTTTGTTTCAATGGCCAAAAATGTACCATCTATGGATATATTTAAAAGTTGGGAACAAAATGGCCTTCAACTTACTTTTCCTCCAGAATCAATCCAGTTGACATGTGCCAATGTTTTTGGTGTCATTTTCTGAAGTTGGATAAGCCCTGAAGTGGGGCCATGGTGTTCCCACGCCCAGCCGGCCAGCAAACGAGCCTGCAGGGGCCCCGGGTGCAGAGCTGTGCTGTGGTGCCAGGCGGATGAGCTATGTTGATATACAGAAACATCTGTTTACATCACTAGCACACACAGCTGTAGCGTTTTGTTTTTTTTTAAGGTATCAAAAAAACTATGTAGAATCTATCCTATTCTTGTGGCTGGAGAGAAACATTTAGTTGGTCCAACAGGCCTGGTCTTTGGCGGCCCTCACCTCATGGGTGGGCAGGCAGGCACTGGGGTGGGGCCTGGCTACACTGCTGAGCTACTTCTGCCGCCAGATGCAGAAATCAGAGGCGATGCTGGTGGTTCTCATGCAGTCACGGAGATCTCAGCACGCGGTGCTGTTTTATACACGCCAGCAGTCAGAAGGGCCTTTGGCCTAGCACAGCCCCACCGCACATACCGCAGGGCTCGTGGGAACCGGTCCCTGTGCTTAGCCAGTTACTCCTGACACGTGCCCTGTCCCTCCGTGCAGGCCCCTCCCTGGCTTCCCAGTGTACTTAGGGACATGGCGTTTTTGTTTAGTTTTAGTGACAGATAATTTAAAGTCACAACTGTGTTCTGGGGAAAACGATGTTTAATGATGCTGTCCCATTACCCTTAAAACCGGCTTTGGCTCATTCGTTGTTTTTTTCACTCATTCTTTTAGAAAACCCTTTCCCTCCATTTGGGGGCAGGTTGGCCTAACGTTGCTTGGTGGCTTAAGGAGACTGCTCCGTCTGCCTCCTCCAGCCCCCCTTACAGAGCGGTGCTGAGGGAAGAGGCACGGGATCTAGGTGGATGTGTGGCCCTTCCCAGCCTGGCTCAGCTGCTCATTCTTACAGCTGGAGGAATACCTCTTTTTTAAAAATATATTTTATTGATTTTTTACAGAGAGGAAGGGAGAGGGATAGAGAGTTAGAAACATTGATGAGAGAGAAACATCGATCAGCTGCCTCCTGCACACCTCCCACTGGGGATGTGCTCGCAACCTTGACTGGAATCGAACCTGGGACCTTTCAGTCTGCAGGCCGATGCTCTATCCACTGAGCCAAACCAGTCAGGGCATGGAGGAGTACCTCTTGCCCTCTCGTCCAGGGCCCCAAGGACTCGGGCACACCTGCCCCCCGTCCCTGGGCATGTACCAGACACAGTTGTACTTCCGGGAAAACAAAGTACATCATTCCTTGAGATGGTGGCCAAGCTAGGGATGGTGGCCCAGGACATCCGTTCCCTCCTTTGCTCGCAGCGCAGTGGAAAAGTAGAGGCAGTTTCCTGAGCACCGATCACTGCAAGCAGCACTACACACCTATGGAGCAGTATTGATTCTAAAAAGGGAGGGGACTGAAGGGTGACAGCTGCCCCCGTGAGTGGAGTGCTCCACAGTCCAGCCCATAGAGCAGCTGTCCTGGCAGCCCCTTTCCGCTGGGCAACTGCGGAAGGGCGAGCTGTAGAGCCAACCCAGCTGAGGTGACAACAGGCTCTGAGGTTCCCTCTGTGCTCTCCACAGGGTTCATGCTCATCGGGAGTGATGTGAAGCTGAACAGCCCCTCCTCGCTCGTGGGCCAGGCCCTCACGGAGGTCCTGCAGCACCCGGAGCGTGCGCGGGACGCCCTGCGAGTGCTGCTGCACCTGGTAAGGGACTGGGGAGCCCTCACCCAGGCTCCCATGGAGCAGAGGCTGCCAGAAATGCACAGGGGAGGCTGAATGGTTTCCATAGCACCAGGACATATGAGTAGGTGGAGGGGACATTGTCCCAATACGCCTGTGGTCAAGCCAGTTGGTCCAGGTGGTGGGCATAAAGTGTGATGTCACACAGATGGCTACAGTAGTCCTCGCCAAGACCCTGGGGGAGGGAGAGCCGAGCAGTGACCTGGAGCAGGGGCCTGCACCACAACCATTTCTGGGCCATGTGGCTTTGGACAAGTCATCTTAGCATCCTGAGCCTCAATTTCCTCATCTGGAAGCAGGGATCAAACTTTAACTTTTCAAGGTTATTGCGAGGATTAGAGGAAAGGTGAGTAGCTGGCACACAATAGCGTTCCAGTAGCTGAGATGGTATTTTATAGTCAGATGGCACTGGCTTTCCCCTAAATTTAGTTGGAAGAAGAATCTAAGCCTGACCTTGACCTTGGCCAGCCCTGATTTTTGCAGGACTTGAGTGAGAGTACAAATAGCAGGCCCGTGACATTTTGTACACATTTAAAAGTTATACATAATGCCAAGAACTAGTGATACAAACCTTGCTTCACCCTTCTACCTTGACAACCTGGAAAGCAGTTTCAAATAATTTAGAATTCTTAACCTCCTTGGAGTTCTGTGCCAGAAAGACCAGCCCAGTCCTAGCCAGGAGCCCACACCACATCCAAGCTCTTTCCAAACTTGATGCAAACAGCTGCCCCATGGCCACCTCACAGGATAGGGGTGTGTACAAGGGCAGACCCAGGGAAGGGTCCACAGGGGCCCTGGGAGTGGGAAGTTTAGAGTCTGGGGACGGGTTCTAGGTGGGCATGTGGAACCTGGAAACTTCTGATAGTTCTCAGGCCAGACTTAATGTAGCCCACATGCCTGCTACAGGGTAGATGTGCCCACGTTTTGAGGATTTGGGGAAACCGTCTTCACTAATTTTTTGTCTGTGCCTGGAAACTGCATAGAGCCCTTAAGTTGCTCAGTGCTGGGGCCCTTCTCAGGTCCCTGTCAGCCCCAGTCACCCTCTTTCTTGCAGCAGCCCCCGACTGCTTTTAAATAACGGAACTGCCCTCTCTGTTTGGTTTGCTTCTCCGAGACAAAGCTGCGGAGTAAGAGCCAGGCCTCTCAGCGGCTCCCCATTGGGCCTTGAGGCTCCTAGGGCACATTTAAGGGTTTTCATTATTGGCTTCATCTGGTTTGACTGCAGAGGCCATGGACTTACGTCCTTCTAATCACTCTCGGTGCCCCTTGACCCTGTGTGCAGTGTCTTCAAGGCCCCTCCAGCCTGATGGACAGCCAGCTGGCTAGTATCCATCTTACCCAGGAACACACATTTCTTGCTGCCTGTGATGGCCCACAGCAACAAGATTTTACTGTAAGAAAAGTGTCAGGTGACATCTTGGAATGACTCTTCTGTCCCTCCAGTGCTGGCATCCGTGCCCCAGGGCATGCAGCATCTCGGGATGGACTGAAGTTCTCTATAGAGAGACCTGCCAGGGGAAGGTCTGAGGCTGTGGGGAGTGCTCATGGGGAGAGGGAACATTGTAGTTACTTGATGTGTTTAGCCCACATGTCCCATGCACTGGGTTAGGCCCTGGAAGTGGGGAGGGCCACTTGGAGGAGGTACAGGTCCCAGAGGCAAGTGCTGTGGGGTGAAGGATGAGTTGGAGAGGTTTTGCCAGCCAGGGCCCTGGGATGGGCACTGTTTGGTGTACGGGGCACTGAATGGGGGGTCTTGAAGGTGTGAGGTTTATTCTAATGAGGGGTAGCCTTGTGTGGTTTGGGCAGGCTCCTGACCTCAGACTGGCTTTCAGACACATCACTTTAGTGTCTGTGGAGGAGAGCCTGGGGCAGGAGGAGGTGGGTTAGGGGAGGGGCAGAATTCTTCCGTGTTGACCAGCCCTTGCTGGCTCTGATTATAACATCCCTCCCCGTCTGTAGCCTCCCTTTCAAGAAGCCGGGCCGTTTGCTGCAATGTCATGGTCCTCAGGCCCGGGTGCCCTGCACTGGCTTCATAGATAACAAAGCCACTCAGAGAAACCAGGGCTGGCCCCTGAGCACAGCAGCGCCTCACTCTCCTTCTTTCTTCCTCTTCCAGGTGGAGAAGTCCCTGCAGCGCATTCAGAACGGGCAGCGCAATGCCATGTACACATCCCAGCAGAGTGTGGAGAACAAAGTGGGTGGCATCCCCGGCTGGCAGGCCCTCCTCACCGCCGTGGGCTTCCGGCTGGACCCCCCAGCCAGTGGCCTGCCAGCAGCCGTCTTCTTCCCAACCTCCGACCCAGGCGACCGGCTGCAGCAATGCAGCAGCACCATCCAGTCCCTGCTGGGTGAGCTTGGGCAGGGCGGGGCAGGAGGGGCTGGCTGACTGCTTGGGCAGGGGGTCGGTGGCCGTGGCCCCTGCACTCACCAGGATGCTGGGTCTCATCGCTGGGAAGGAGAATGTCTTGAGAAATGGCCGAGTCCCAGACACAGACTTCTGATTTAGAGGAAACGAGTGCTCTTGACCTGATCGTTTGATTTGCAATGGCAAGGCATTCTTTGCCATAGGGTACTGCCCTGGCTCCCCCTCTTCCTGAGGTAATGGTGGGTGAACAGCAGCCCCTGTTAATATTTAATCAGCAGCTTTGGATCTGAGAGCCATGCAGCCTCCCCAGGTGAAGTGGGGTGCATCACTCAGCGGGGTGATGCTGCCGGAGTGGCTGAGACAGGGTTCTGGAAATGTGACCCTGCACCTGGAGGACTGCAGTAGGGTCAGGACTGGTGCTTGCCCCCAACCTGCCTTTCTTGGAGACCGTTCTCTGCTGTCAGACATGGACGTGCAGGACTGGCTGTCCTGAAGGCCACCAAAGCTGAGCTCTTTCCTCTGGGAAGGCAGCAGGACTGTGGGTTCAGAGGTCCCTCTGGATAACACCCATCTCCCTCTTCTTGGTGTAGGTCTTCCCAACCCTGCCCTCCAAGCCCTCTGCAAGCTCATCACTGCCTCGGAGACGGGCGAGCAGCTCATCAGCCGGGTGAGTCGAGCTAGGACGGCTGAGCCCAGGTTTGAGGGCGCCATGCCGAGTTAGAAAGAGGGTGACTTGGCCCTGAATAGGAATTTGCAAGTAAAGTCGTCCACTTGTTTTTTCAGCCTTTGTGATTAGAAGGAAGAGGCAAAAGCTGGAGTAAGCATGTGCTAGACACAGAGGGGCGCTGAATCCCAAGAGCTTAAGGGCCTTCAGAGGACACTCAAGGGGCTGCTGTCACCTGTAATCGCAGGGCATTTTCTGAACTCTCCATTCAGTGGCCTCCTGCACCTTGTCATCCCACCCGTTTTTCCTGCTAACTGACAAGTGTTAAGCAGCCACCTTCCCTAAGCCAGCAGGTGTGGGGCCAGCCCGGCTACAGGTGCTCCAGTACTTATTCTCAGATCAAAGTATGAACTCCACTTGAAATAAAATAGCCACTAAGGCACAGCAGTGATCCCAAACAGCTCTATTTCAAGGTACCACTTAGCAGGTTTTTAAAAATGTGCTTCCTATTAAGGCAGTGTAGATCTAATTCAGGTATCGGGAGGATGCTGACTCTCAGAGCTTCTAATCTTCCTACTGGCTACAAGGTCTGGCACAAGCCCCAGGATGACAGCCATGGGTACGGGGGCTTCTGGAGGAAGCAGCAACGCTGAAGAGCGCGGAAGAGTTTTCTCTGGTCCACCTGAGTGTAATAATCTGAAAAAATAACATGCATTATTACATATTTATCAGCAGAAATATTTCTACATGGAAATCAAGCTCCTCCTGTTAGAATTAACCTCTGAAAATCTGAGTGGTGCCTGGAGCCTCCACATATGTGAGGTTGTTTGCAGCCTGGATTTGAACATAGCTTAGTGGTCTGGCTCCTTCATTGAATTCCTACTCATTTTGTATTAAGTTTGTTACATCTGCTTTTAAACAGAATCAGGACAACACTTGTGCAGTGTTGCATATTAAAGTGAACCCAGGTGGGCGAGAAGCCTGTGCTCTACAAAAAGAGAAAGAATTACACTTGCAGGACAAGACAGAGTCTAGTTGCTTAATTTCTTGCTTTCGGTGGCAGCACAGGGACTTTCCTGATATCCTTCTGCCTGGCCCAAGGAATTGTCCTGGGCTGCCCACTGTGGCTGGTGGACACTTCCTGAGTCACTATGGACTTTGGTTTACAGAGTGGCCTGTTCATACCCACTGTGCCTCCTCCCCACTTGAGTCTGACCTGCCCTGCTCCTCTCCTGGCAGGAAGGGCAGGACCTGGTTGACCCTGAGCCCCTTGACCCCGAGTGCTTCTGGTCTGGGTGTGGCTGTTCATTTTCCTGTGTGTCCCTGCTGACTCTTGCTCCTCTCCCCTCCCGGTCAGAGCCTCAGGCCTGGTATGGCGCTTCCTAAAGCAGTGATCAGCTCGTGTTGCATAACAACCTGTGCTTGAGTCTAAACTGTCTCTTTCTCTCTCTTTTTCTTTCTTTTTCTTATAATCTGCTGGCCGAAGGCTGTTAAAAATATGGTTGGAATGGTGAGTACTACTTTAAGTAGCAACTGTTGTCAGGTGAGCCCCTCAACCCACCCACCCACCCCCGAGGTCCCCGTGGCATGTTCTGAGCACACGTGCTGTGCTGTCTCTCGGAGGCCCATGCCAACACTCGCTAGGGCTGGGGTGACTAGTGCCGCTCGCTCAGGTGGTCCATCCCCTTCCTCTGCTCTGGCTCCCCCTTTCCTGCTGCACCCTCTTGTGTTCTTGATTTGACCTTTCAGTTCCATCAGAACAGCAGAGGCAGAAGCAACTGAGTAGTGTTTATAGATTCAGGGAATCCGAAACATCACACAGCACTTCAGCAGGTTGAGTGCTGAGGCTCCAGAGCTGGGGTGGGGAACGTCTGGCCCACGGGCCATATAAGGCCCAAGAACTCATTTGGTCTGGCCCTGCCAAGTTATTAGGGATGAGTTCATGAAATGCTTGACCAAATATAGGAGGCTAATTTTTAAGTTAATAATTTTGTATGGTCCACAAATGATGTTATAAATATCCAAATGGCCCTTGGCAGAAAAAGGTTCCCCACCCCTGCTCTAGAATGTACCCTTGGATTCTTCACCGTTTACCTCAAGATCATAAATATGGTTTTAATTAAATAGACAAAAAGAGAGGGAGATGACCAGGCCTATAAACCGCCCCCCGCCAGCCCCTCTCCAGTGCTCAGTAGCCCGGCAGCGAGTGCGCTCAAGGGAAGACGTGAGGCCGGAAGCAGACACCCTGACTGTGGGCCGGCCCGAGCCCTTTACCAACCCACCGCCCCTTGAGTTTCCCACAGAGAGAACAACAGGCAGGAGACACTAAAGAGTGTTTCAGATGCTACACAAACATACGCTCGTTAGTGATGACAGTAACAGGCGAGAGGAGAGGAACTCGGGGACAAATCCTAGGTGGGCTGGAGGGGAAGGAGGCTTGGGAAGGAGCTCACGTGTTCGCTCTCACTCAGCTCCACCAGGTGCTGGTCCAGCTGCAGGCCTGCGAGAAGGAGCAGGACTTCGCTCTGGCTCCCATCCAAGTCTCCATCAGTGTCCAGCTGTGGCGGCTCCCGGGATGTCACGAATTCCTGGCGGCTCTAGGTAGGAAAGGCTTCTTAATTGGTTTCTTTAGTTCTATTTTTGAAAAATCAAGTTTTCTCCTAATTTCTTTTGGGTAAAGTTGGTAGGCTCTCAGGGGTTTTCTATTTCCTTAGAATTTTTATTACTCAAATAGTTACCTCAGAGGTTCTAGTGGTTTAGTACAATTCCCAAAGAGCTCCCAGCTTTCTCCCATTTCCCTTATGACTTTTTCCCTCATTTGTGGTCATCGTTTTAATATGAATCTGCTAGATTCAGTACTGTTGGGAGTCATAAAACAATGGTTTTAATACTGGAAACTGGCAGAAAGAAAATACTATTGAAACCACCTTAGCTTTTACTGTGGGACCTAGAACTGCACGTACAGGCCCCTGTTCAATCCAGGTGCTCACTGTCCTTTTTCAACACTGAGGCAGCTCCCGACAGAACTTCCCTTGTGTCTCTGTGCCTGGCTTGGGAGCCATTCACACCATTGCTTTTTTCCGACTACCTGTCATGTGCCAGCCAGTGTCCTAGGCACTGGAGATGCAGCAGTGAGCAAAGGACAAAAGGCCCTGCCCTCTTAGACAGACAGTAACTACCTCATCTAAGGGAGGCACCTTAGAAGGTGAGGCGCACTGTGACAGAAAAAAGCATCAGTCCTAGTGACTGGCATGGGGGAGGGCAGAAATGGGTCGAGAAGACATGGGAGGGCCTTTGGTTTTAACCTGAGAATGGGGAGTCTTTGGAGGATGACAGCCTGAATTCACTGTTATAGGGACCAGACATGGCAGGACAGCAGGTCCTTAAAGAAGAATTTTCTTCTGGTTGTAAGGCCCAGATATTCAGTATTGGGTCATTTTTTCTAACCCATTTTGCAGATGACCTTTCCTAGCCAACCTCAACTTAAGGCTGGCTCCATTGGTTTTTTAAGGTAACAAGGGAAACCCACAAAGCCCCCACTGCACACGTCCCCTGTGAATAGACACTTTAATGTCCTTTAGAATTTGTATTTCCTTAAAGCAGTCTTCTTGGTGTAAACATAGCACATTTTTATCTAAATAAAAGTGGTCAGTAGCAAATGGAGCAAGAGTGAGAAAGGCCAGGTCTATACCCAGGACGCATCTCTTTTCACTTCCATGACAGGCTGTAGGGCTAGTCTTGGGGTAGTAACATGGGTGAGTAAGGAGATGAAGCCAAGACCTTTCTTTATAAAGGAAAAGCTCTTCCGTGCACAGGGCCCAAGCCTCCCGTGGGTGTAGGTGTGGTGGAGCCAGACCTCCTTACCTGTGAACTGCGTTTCAGTGCCCTTTGTCAGGTGTGTCACTGGCTCTCTGGTGCTGGGATTGTGGGTGATTTTCCTTGATGTTTCTCTACTTCTCTGTACTTTCCAAATCCCATTGATACTCAAGGCATGAGTTGGTATGCACATCCTTATAATTTCCAGATCCTGTGGACTGAGATGGGGGGAGGGAGGATGCGGTGGCTGGGCATCTAGAGAAGTGGCTCCCTCATTCTGAGGGCTCCGAGGGTCTGAAAGATGCCCCCTTTCCAGTCCTCAACATGAAACACATGCCATCAAAACCCATCACAGGGCTGTTGGTTATTTAGAGGACTGAGTTCTATTAGAATCATTTTGGTAAAAGTAGAGGTTTCTAACTAAAATATTACATTAATTTGTTTTTAAATGCTGAGTTCCCTGAGACCTTCCTGTTGCTTTCAGAGACTGTTTATGATTCAGAGAGGAAAATGTCCCACAGCAAGCAGAATGCTGAGTGGCTCTTTGAATAAACCTAATTCCCAAAGGAAAAATAGTGTCACACCAATATCAGAATCCTTGAGTAAGAATACTATCTAGACACAAATTTCTCCTTTAGTAACTACTCTCCGTCATGAAAGGCGCAGCATGCTGGCAGGGCAGCATTGTAAATAAGTCCCAATCACTGCAACAGTGAGGTCAGAGGAGGGAAAGGGCCTGATATCACAGGCGCCTGCGTCCGGGACTTCACCACCAAGCGTTTGCGTGGTTAGCGGAGCTCAGTGATCTGCTGAGTGAAGATTCTCCGTGCGGAAGGCTCTTCAGGCCCTAAATTCTTGCTTAGCGGTGCCTTTCTGTGGACAGAGCCCTTCATCACAGTGTGTTTGGGTTCTTCCTCCCGAGTTCTTCCTGGGGCGATGCACTGGGTGCCTCTGCAGCGTCTCTTAAGAGGTTGGAGTGCTTGTGGCAATAGCTCACTCCAGCCTCTTGCTCAGGAGGCTCATGCTTTTTGTTGTGCCCCAAGTCTCAGCAAACCCTTAGACTCGGGGAGCAGCCCCTTGTGGGCTTTGGCAGAGTGGAGTCCCTGCAGGGTGGTTCAGCCAAGAGAACAGATTCAGATTCCCCACCGTCACAGCTCACTCCAAAGCCCTTGGCAGCAGACACTGACCACGTATGAAGATATCGTCCTTGCCACTGAGAAGCTTCCACCTTCCCATGCACCAGCTCTGCATACTGGACCCAACGCCAAAGAGAGTGGCCAGTTTTTGTCCTGGACTGACTCCTTTAAGTGGACTGTTCTACAAAAGAATGGAGAAAACAAATGTTAATGAGCCTTACTAATTCCAGCCCTCAGCTCTCAAGAAGGCAGTTCAGGCAGGAAAGCAGCCAATGCTCTATGAAGGGACTTGGGAGCCCCAGGCAGGGTGCTTGTGGAGGGGTCTGTGGGGGGTTCCCATGACACTGTATGAGGAGCCCTTCAGCTCTCATCCCTTTCAGGATATGGAATCTTCCCTAAGGAAGCAGATGTTTATACTCTTTGTTCCTCTAGGTTTTGATCTCTGTGAAGTTGGTCAAGAGGAAGTAATCCTGAAAACCGGGAAACAGGCCAGTCGAAGAACCATGCACTTTGCACTCCAGTCCTTGCTCGCCCTTTTCGGTAAGAGCTCCGCCCAGCGCCCCTGGGGTCAGACACCAGCACATTTTCGGAAGGGGAAAGAAATGTGAAGAAACATTTTTGTGTGTGTATGTGTTAGGGACTGTTCAAGAGCAGTAAAGAAACTCCCTGCTCTTATGGAACTTACAATTAAAATACATGTAGTAAATTAGATGAGGTGCTGCCAAGTGCCATGAAGAAAACAAGCAGAGTATACTGGACTACAAAGTGAAACAGAGGCCATAGAGCAGACAGAATAGGGAGGAGTGGCACCAGGTCACTCAGGCCTGGGAGGGACACCTGCCTACCTGACCTTTAAAGGGCCAAGCTGGCTGCAGAGTGAAGATGAAATGCTGGCTCGATGGTAGCCATGGTTTGAAGGCAGAACCAACAGGATCTATTGAAGAATGTCTGTCAGACAGAGAGAGACATCAAACGTGATACCCTATTTTGGGGAACAACTACCAGAAGGGACTACCTTTTGCTGAAACCTTGAAAGTAGCAGGAAGAATGAGTTTTATCTTGAATCCTCACCTAAGGATATGTTTTTTATTGATTGGAGAGAGAGAAACATTAATTGGTTGCCTCCCATATGCACAGCAACCTGGGATTGAACCTGCAACCTTTTGGTGTACAGAACGATGCTCCAACCGAGCCACCAGGCTGGAGCGGACATACTCAGTTTTGAAGTATCCATTAGACACATACATAGGCAGCTGGTTCTAGAGTTTAGAGTTCAAGGAGAGGCCATGGTGGAGATGCATGCGTGCATACAGGTCCGAAGGGAAGAGGACTGTGAACATGCCAGGGTTCTAAGGTCACAAAGATGAGGAGAGGCCTGGGAAGGAGTCATCAGAGAAGGCAGAGTGCCATCGACCGCAGAACTGAGGAGTGAACACAGATGTGGTAGCATGGACATTACTGGTGACCTTTACGAGAACTGGGAGGACAAAAGCCTGAGTGGAGTTGGTTAAGAGAAAGTGGGAGGAGAGGCAGTGCGGAGAGTGACTCCTGGGGAGGCTGCTGGAATGTGCAGCGATGGGTCCAGAGCTAGAGGGATAGGGGGTTTGGTTCTAGGACAGGGGACATCAGAGATTGCCTACAGGCCCCGGTCAGGGCAGGAGGCAGACTGGGGGGGGGGGGGGGCGTCCCCAGAAGAGGGAGCAGAGTAGAGAGTGCATGGTGGTTGCAGCGGGGTCTCCTAGGGTGTTTCTGTCCCTGCGTAAGATGTCCTTTTCCCAACAGGACTGTGTTTTTCAGAATTACAAGATGAATTCAAGTTGTATATAAGTAGCACTTGTATAATTCTTTACTAGCTTCTATGCATATAAAGATGCTTGTGGTTTTGAAAGAAAAATCAAAACCATATAGAATTCTAACTGCCTTCTGGGTACATACGTTTTGTCTTAGATTCTACTGAGCTGCCCAAGCGCCTCAGCCTTGACAGCTCGTCTTCCCTGGAGTCCCTGGCCTCGGCCCAGTCTGTCTCCAACGCCCTGCCCTTGGGCTACCAGCACCCTCCCTTCTCTCCCACCAGTGCAGAGAGCATCGCTTCGGACGCCATCTCTGTGTACAGTTTGAGCTCCATCGCCTCCTCGATGAGCTTTGTCTCCAAGCCTGAGGGTGGGTCAGAAGGTGGGGGTCCCCGAGGACGGCAGGACTATGACAGGCCCAAAAATGCTTACCCGCAGCGATCCACCCTGCCTCGGAGCCAGCTATCCCCTCAGACCCGCCCTACAGGCAGCAAAGATGAGGAAGAATATGAAGGGTTTTCCATCATTAGCACTGAGCCTTTGGCAGCCTACCAAGAAAACAGAAAGACACGCTTCTCACCAGATTACAAACAGTCCCGAGTGGGGACAACTGGAGGTGTGAAAGTTTCTATAAGCTCCAAGGGGAGCATAAGCACTCCAAATTCTCCAGTTAAAATGACTCTGATTCCCAGCCCAAACTCACCCTTCCAAAAGGTTGGAAAACTAGCAAGTTCAGATACGGGAGAATCAGACCAGTCTAGCACAGAAACAGACAGCACTGTGAAATCCCAAGAAGAAAGCAACCCAAAGCTGGATCCACAAGAGTTGGCCCAGAAAATTCTAGAGGAGACACAAAGTCATCTTATTGCAGTGGAACGTCTTCAGAGGGGAGGCAGTCAGACCAGCAAGAACAACCCAGAAGATGGCATTTCCATGCCAAGTAACACCGCCGTCTTCAGAGCATCAGAAACAAGTGCGTTCAGCAGGCCTACCCTCTCCCATCAGAAGAGTCAGCCATCACCAATTACTGTTAAACCAAAGCCCCCAGCCAGAAGCTCATCCCTGCCCAAGGTCAGTTCAGGATACAGCAGCCCCACCACCTTGGAGGTGTCCATCAAAGACAGCCCGAGCCAGCATAGTGGCCGCCCGTCGCCCGGCTCTGATTCCCAGACTTCCCTGACTGACCAGCCTCTCTTTAAACTGAAGTATCCCAGCTCTCCTTACAGTGCCCACATTTCCAAATCCCCAAGGAACATGTCCCCAAGCTCAGGCCACCACTCTCCTGCTGGTAGTGCACCGTCCCCAGCTCTCTCCTACTCCTCAGCTGGTTCCGCTCGCTCGAGTCCAGCTGATGCTCCCGACATAGACAAACTGAAAATGGCAGCCATTGACGAAAAGGTGCAGGCTGTGCACAACCTGAAGATGTTCTGGCAGAGCACACCCCAGCATTCCACAGGACCCATGAAAATATTCCGGGGGACCCCTGGAACGATGACTTCCAAAAGAGATGTCCTCAGCCTGTTAAATCTGTCACCTCGGCACAACAAGAAGGAGGAAGGCGTAGACAAGCTTGAACTCAAGGAGCTGTCTTTGCAACAACACAGAGAAACACCACAAAAATCCCCTCCCAACGGACACTGGCGCAGCGAGACCACCACGTTGAGCACGCTGCCACCACCCGCCGGCCCTCCTGCTGCAGCCCCCACACGCCCTTTGAGACTTCCTTCTGGCAACGGCTACAAGTTTCTGTCCCCAGGAAGGTTTTTTCCTTCCTCTAAATGCTAAAGCATCTTTGTGCCAGGGACTCAGTGCAGCAGCCTGCAGAGGACCTGTTCGCTTGGCCTACTTGTCTGAGTGCAGTCACCCCACAGAGCCACCAGCTATCTCACAAAGGGTGCACGCCAGGCCAGGGCACCACCATGCCCGGACACCACCACACACACACAGATGGTGGCTTCTCTGGGCCAGATTCATCAAAAGCCAGCACTTCTGTGGGATTGGTACAGGAGGCTCATGGAATTTTCTACACACTTCACCAAATGTTTACCTTTGAACTCTCTGCTTCTCATCTTTGATGTGATTCTTCAACAGGATTTTTGTATTAAAAATGGCCAGGGTTCTGGGGTGGGGAGAGGAAAGGGAGCACATATTTTGCTAAGAGGTATATATGCAGTACCTTTTATACACAGAAATACAAATAGAGCTTTTTTAAGGCTTTCAGGTGCTGACTGGGGGTGGGATATATAAAATCTCTCTAACTTGAATTCTACATGAAAATGTTGTATTAGCCAAAAACAGAATAATGGTTTTAAAAATGCCAATGATTTTAAATTAAATTGTAGCAGTTTTGGTCTCATGATACTGTAACATCACAGCAACAATGCAATAATTCAAAACAGCGCTTCCATCCTGAACTTGGTTTTGTCGAGCTCTACAAATATCCTTGGGGCCCACCGTCAACCAAACTTGAATTTTCTTAAAAAATTTATATAACTCTTATCCAGGCATTTCAGAACTATGCAATTGCGATTTAAAATGCAATTTTGTGCTTTTAAAACATTACTGACTTTTTTGTACGTGGATAAACAACTTGGTTTTATTATCAATAGTACTTTGCATTTATAGCTATTATTTTTAAAAGCTCAGAAAGTTTTTTAAAATGTCAAATTTTGAATAGTCATCAATAAGTAATTATCAAGCTTTGGGGTGGAAAGACTGAAATTATTCAGTTTCCTTATAAGCAAAAAAAATAAAAAAATAAAAAAATCCTCTAACTAGATTTAACCAGAATCTAGCCTTCCAGCTCCTATTCCCTTTATTAGCTGCTTAATTTTATTATCTTTTCCCATCTCCAGGCCTCTAAAACCACTTCTAACTCTGTTGCCAGGTTCCCACAATCCCAGCACCCCATGTCTGTGAGCTACACAGGGACCCTCATCTTTGCTGTGACCGGGGCCCCCTGCTCCTGTGTCAAGGACAAGTCCCCTCCCCTCCCACAGAAGGCTTTAAAGTCCACAGCCTGAGAAGCAGGGCCTTGGGTGGATTTACATCCAAATACTGCTGAACAGGGAAACATACATCCCTGAAGGTGTTGCCAGCTGGGAAGAGACAAAATAATAGTCTAGAGAGGGGTGAAACGAACATATCCGAATAAAGAAATGCAATGCTGAAAGTCCTATCAGTACTAAGGTCAGCTGGAGAATTTAAAGAAGCCTCTCGTAGTAATTCTAAAATGAAAAGCCTTCATCCTCACCGTGAGGATATCACACAAAGGTGGGCTTCGCCCGGGGCACCAGCAGCACAGGGAGGGAGTGGACATGAGGGGCCTAGCGTAAGGGTCACAAACAGCAAGACCCACAGGGAGAGATTTTAACCTTGGGTAGGATCTCACTTTGTAAACATACACTGACAACTGGCCCTGTTCCTCGGTATACTCCGAAAAGAGGAATGGATAATATTTATTCAATTTGTGTTGTTATTCTCTGCTATGTCACAGAGGTTTTTGCATTTAACCCAACAGCCATGTCCCCAAAAGCAAACAATAAGGCTGTCCCAGTCTAACCCTGATCTAATACTGGAAGAGAAATAACTTTATAAAAAAGCAGGCAATTATGAGGTTAACTTTATGTCAATAGGAAAAAAATAAGTGGTAATAAAAGTACTAGTGTAGCAAATGAAAGCCAAGTTTATAGCACTGTGCATTAGATAACAAAATCAGGTTCTCCGTTATGAAAACTAAACCTCACAGTAAATTTCTGAATCTATATGTAGATAGTTGGGCTGTTCCTTTCTTAGCAAATCTCAGCCTCTTTCCCAAGTGCCAAGGAGCCCTGGACGGAAGGCCTGGGGTCTGTGCTCTGTCCGTGAGGACAAGGCTGCTGCCCAGTGCCCACCTCTAGCTCATGCCTCCACCACACCACACCTTCCCGTGGTTATCAGGCCAGCTAGGAGGATTCGTGGACCCTAACTTGGTTTCAGTCCTACGTACATTGTTGTTACAGGTTTCATGTTGAAAAGCCAAATGGTATATGTGTTTTTTGTTGTTGTTCTAGATATAAGCTACAATGAGGGAAAGCTGAGATGGTGAAATAATAGGACCAAACAAAATCACGGTAGAGTTGTTGCTTCTTTATGTTTACTGTCACTCTTGGTGTTTTCTACAGGAGTAAAATGGATGTAAAATCAGAGTGAATTTTTCAGGCTATACTGAAAAAAAAAAAGTATGCACTTAAAAATTGTGAGATTGGGTAATTCACAGATTTCTTTGTACAGGTCAAGAATTGGCAAACTACAACCCAGAGGCTAAATCTGGTCAGAGGCCTGGTTTTTTTTTTACAGCCATGAGCTAGGAATAGATTTTACATTTTTAAATAGTTATCTAAATACCCACATAACATTCTTGATTTTTTCCTCTTGGCCCACAAAGCCTAAAATATCTAAATACCTGGCCTTTTAAGAAAGTTTGCTGAGTCCTGGTATAGATAACAGAAAACACAATCAGAATAATGTGTTGTTTCTACAATCAAGGGGAACTGTCAGGTTATAGACAAAATCGATTGGCGTTCATGAGAACTCTGAGTCACATGGATAGAAGCGAATGACTCCTCCATACATAGTCTTTGGCTTTTTGCTCCATTTTGGAAGGAGTCAATGGATGTGGGTAAAATTTACAAAAATTACTTTTTCTTTTCCATATGCAAATCCCATTGGATACAATTCGATTTCAGCTCAGGAAACTGGAATGCCCTGCCCCTACTGTACTCATCAGATGCATATACACTGAACACAAGCAATAAAATCTCCCTTTCCTAGAAGCCTTGGTATGACCACAAAGCAAGGTAGGAATAGATTCTACCTTAATTCTCACCAGTGAACTACTCAACTACTTTGCCTTTTAACTAACTCAAAATACCAAGACACAATTAGCTACTAAAATTTACATTAGTGTGTAGTAAAATGAAAAAATTCTCACCTCCATCCATTTGAAAAAAAATCATGGTTCGCACTGATACTTGCTGGGTCTCAGCAGGAGACCAGTGCTGCACACACTGTCCCTATCCTGACCTTGTCCCAGTGACTCTCAGTAGGTGATCATGGTAGCAAGTCTCAGTATGGTGCCTGCCTGTCACTCCACCTCCCACCACAAGGGGAACTGTCACTTTGTTAGTTTCACTTCAGGCTGGAAAAAATACCACCCAATAATCTGGTTTGCTTTTAGTAAGTAGGCAGAAAGTGAAAAGTGTATAATATTTCATCACATATTTTGTTGTTTTATCTAAAATGATTGTACATGTGGTTTGTGAACTGGGCCCTTGTTTGTGCCAGATCCTTCAAAGATATTCCATGTAAGGACACATGTGGTCACCTCTCCCTTCCTCAGACCCTCCCCACTTGGCACTCACACCCGTTGTATGCAGAGGTAGCCATCTTTGGCCTATGTGGACATTTTTGTAAATTACAGTTTCCAGATGGCATTAAACTTTTTATATTATGAAATTTATCATGTAAAAAGAACTTCATATTTTTATTGAGATTGCTAAGGCACTTGGCCTTCTTTTGTGATTTCGGTGTCTATTAAAGCATGAGTTCCCTCGGTTTCGAGTGCTGTATCTGAATCACTTTCTATACACATTCCACACTTTCTAGGTCTCTTTGCAGTGCACAGGGGAGTCATGTGTCATTAATAAGCACGTATCTCTGTCTAGAGGTTTATTCTTGTAAATACACTGGACCCTCACATTTGCCAGGAAGACAATGGCAGGCCAATCTGCATGCAGGCTTCTCCAGCACCAAGGCACTAGGTATCTGTCAGTGGGTGGCTATTTAGATGCTAAATGCTTCTGATATTGTGTGATCATAGTTGGAGGACCAGAAAATTCTAGTTATATTAAGTGTTTAGACAAAACAAAACAGAGTTCATTACAACCAGATCCCTATATCTAAAGAAACTTCCAAGGAAAGTATTTCAGAAAGAATGAAAGAAAACAGTCCTACATGTAAAAGTCTGAGAAGCATGATGGACTAGTGAACAAAGAACTAGGTAAATGTGAATAAATCAAAACAAGTATTGACTATATAAACAGAGTACTGTCTTATTTGGGTAACAATAAAAAATTAAAATACTAGATGATAACATGTAAAACAAGGAAGTATTACAGGTTGTTTGGGAAGAGTAGGATACTTTTTAGAGTAAATTAAATAAATGTACATAATCACCCACAAAAATAGAAATAGATGGCTATACTTCCAAACTAGCTGGGGGATGAAAAATGAGTAAAGTTTTTAAAACTTGATAGATCTAAAGAAATAGAAAAAAGGAGGGAACAACAACAAAAACTATTTTAAAAGCAAGACAAATACAAAATAAGAAAAATTACCAATAATCATGATAAATTTCAGTGAACTAAATAATTAAAAAGGAGATCAACAGGCAATAGCAATATGCCACATGCTCCTTAAGAAACTATATACTATTTGGAAAAAAAACACACCAAAGCATATGGCCCCAAAACGTTGACAATAAAAGGATCAGCAAAATAGCTATTAAAGTAAAAGGCACCAATAAAAAAAAAAGATTCATATTCTAATATTTAAATAATAGCAGAAAGGCAAAATTCTGAATTGGTATGCAGATAACCATATAGCTTCAAAATTCATAAGGTAAAAATTGGCAGAACTACAAGTTTGGAAAACCACACTATCGTACTTTGAGATTCTACCCTCTACTCTCAATTATTGATAGATGAAATAGAAATTTAGAAAGCATTTAGGTTTAAACAAATTCAGCAAACAGCCTTATGAAATGGAAAGAGCCTGGTCTGATAGTGAATCCATACTCTTCACAAGCACACATGGAATTCTCCTATATAATAAAAGCCTAATATGCAATTGTCCCCGTGGGCGGTTGTTCCACCAGGAGTTTGGGAGACTGGGAGTTCGACTGCTTGTAATGATGTGCTAACTACTGATAACTACTGATGAAATTGAAATAGTAATAAAAAACTTCCAGCAAACAAAAGCCCTGGACCGGATGGCTTCACAGGGGAGCTTTACCAAACATTCAAAGAGGAACTAAAACAGTGATGGCGAACCTTTTGAGCTCGCGTGTCAGCATTTTGAAAAACCCTAACTTAACTCTGGTACCGTGTCACATATAGAAATTTTTTGATATTTGCAACCACAGTAAAACAAAGACTTATATTTTTGATATTTATTTTATATATTTAAATGCCATTTAACAAAGAAAAATCAACCAAAAAAATGAGTTCATGTGTCACCTCTGACATGCGTGTCATAGGTTCACCATCACTGAACTAAAACCTATTCCCAAAAGCAGATAAAGACACTACAAAGAAGGAGAATTACAGGCCAATATCCCTGATGCACACAGATGCTAAAATCCTCAACAAAATTCTAGCAAATTGGATACAGCATTACATTAGAAAGATCATACACCATGAGCAAGTGGGATTTATTCCAGGGATAAGAGGCTAGTACAGCCGTGGGGGGTGGGCCCAGCTGGAGGCCGTGGCCCCCCTCCCCTGCTGGCCCTGCCCCCGATCAGCCCCCATCATGCACCAGGTCTCTAGTATGAAGATAAAAGAGCCCAGACATATATGGTCAATTGATTTTCAATAAAGGGTGCCAAGGAAATTCAATGGGTAAAGGACAGTATTTTCAATATATGGTATAAAAACAACTATGTATCATTTAGGGGGGGAAAAAACTTCAACAGTTACCTCAAACAACACTCAAAAATTAATTCAAGATAGATCACAAACCTAGGCATAAAAGTTACAATTAAAAAGCTTCATATGTAATAAAATATCTCTTTGACCTTGAGTCAGGCAAAGATTTCTTAAGACACAAAAAACACTAACCATAAAAGAAAAATAAATTGGAATCTCTAAATTAAAATGGTCTGTTCTTCAAAAGTCATCACTAAGAAAATGAAAAGGCAAGCACAGCCTAGAACAACACATAAAAAGGAATCAATTCTTGATAGATTGTACATCTAAACCTAAAAGGTAACTAAAAGGCAGTAACTCTAGGGAAAATAGTTAGAAAACACAAGAGACTATAACCTAAGGCAAATGTTTCTTAAATAGGATATAAAAAGTAGTAACTATATAAAGGAAATATTTGATAAACAAAATGTCTAATAAAATAAGACAGAATAGAGTATATACCATATGTTTCCATTTATATAAAGTTCCAAAAGTAGCAAAACAAATTTATGGTGTTAAAGTTATGATATTTACTTTTGTATTTGCTTCTCTGGATGGGCTCACTTGGTAAAAATTCATCAGGTGGTACAATTACAATGTGTGTGTTATATGTCAATACATATAAAGTTAAAAAGAAAAACCCAACCGCTTCTTTCCCCTAGTCTTGTTCCCTCTGAAGTCTTCTACATCTGAGTAAAACGGCAACTCCATCCAGTAGTTCAGGGAAAAAGCCAATGAAGCCTCACTCAAATTCTTCCTTTCCTGTATGCATCACATAGAATCCCTGGTAAACATGTTGGAACTCTGACCTCTGAAACCTGCTGGCTGGCCTGTCATCGCTAGCCTGGACTAAGATAATGATCTCATTAGCCTCTCTAACTCCCAACCTTTTTCCCTTCCGTCTGTTTTCCATATGGCAGCTGTAGCAACCATTTAAAAACATACATCAGGCCCTAGCCCAGTGATGGCGAACCTATGACACACGTGTCAGAGGTGACACACGAACTCATTTTTTTGGTTGATTTTTATTTGTTAAATGGCATTTAAATATATAAAATAAATATCAAAAATATAAGTCTTTGTTTTACTGTGGTTGCAAATATCAAAAAATTTCTATATGTGACACGGCACCAGAGTTAAGTTAGGGTTTTTCAAAATGCTGACACGCGAGCTCAAAAGGTTCGCCATCACTGCCCTAGCCGGTTTGGCTCAATGGATACAGCATTGGCCTGCGGACAGAAGGGTCCCAGGTTCGATTCTGGTCAAGGGCACATGCTTGGATTGTGGGCTTGATCCCTAGTAGGGGGCGTGTAGGAGGCAGCCGATCAATGATTCTCTCATTTCTCTCACATCATTGATGTTTCTATCTCTCTCTCCCTCTCCCTTCCTCTCTGAAATCAATTAAAATATATATAAAAATAATGAGCTCACCTTATCTGTTCGCATCAAAGCCCTTCTAGTATCTATGAAGTGCTCTGTGATCTGGCCCCATCTCTCTCCTCCCTGCTCACTCCACTCCAGCCGGAGCCTTCTTGCGGCTTCTTGGATGTATCAAACATGCTCCTGCCCCAGGGCCTTTGCACACGCTGCTTTCGCTGATATCCACAAGCCTTGCTCACTCGTCCCCTTCAGCTTTCTGCTCTAACGTCACCATCTGAGGCCTGCCTTGACAATTTTAAGACACATCCCTTGCAATCATGTTCTATCCCTTTTACTCCAGCTTTAGTTTTCTTTGTAGTGCTTATTACTGCATGGTAATATATTAAAATAATTAGTTTGCTGTCTTAAGGTTTACTAAGATAGGTATGTTTCTCTTGTTCACAACTACATCCTCACCACCTAGAATAGGGACTAGCACATATTTTTTAAGGAGTATTGAATTACTAAATAGAATGAGATACAGGATCTTCATGTAGAAATTCATAAAGCTTTATTAAAAGATGTTAAAAAGAAAGATGAATCATTTTAAAGGATAGCAAGCCTGAATATCATAAAGGGTCAATGAACCCAAAATCAGTCTGAAAACTAGGTGTAAATTCAATTAAAATCCTGAGTTTTTCATAACATTTAACAAGATTATCTAAAGTTCACATGGCAATGCAATGGACTCAGAACAGCCAGGACAATATGAGCAGGGGAGCAGGGGGATGCACAGGGAGGGAGAGTACTGTTCTACCAGATAATGAGACTAATTAATAAGAACCTGTGCCAGGATGCCTGTAGGCAATTCATGCCCTCATGCCCCTTCCCTGCCCTCCTCTAACTCACAGGGCTGGATGTCAGGCGCTACATTTCCCCCGATCCTGCCAGCAGATTTCTGGTTAGATTCTCAATGAAAGACACTCATATAATGAAGGCAGAAGTACACTTTTGCACCTTTGTCAAGGATTGGCAAATACCTGATGGACTTCAGCAGATGAGATGTGAGATTTTGCAGCATCCTTCGGGTGTTTTCTGTAAATCACCAGCCTAAGTATTGGTGACAACTGATTATTTCCAGAGATTTTCTGTAGTTTCTGCACCTTCCTGACTTCCTGAAAGTTAGTGGCAAACCTGAGAAGTAGCAGTCACTTCCTGAACCTTTATCCCTCTAGGCCTGCTACTGCTTTTGTAAATACCCAATTCTCCAGACTAAATCTGCTCTTGCTTGAAATACCTAAAGAGGTTTGTTTTCCTGACTAGACTCTGGCTGAATGAGAAATTATGGTTAATAAGATAGTGTGGTAATGATTAGTACAGAAATGAAAGAGAAAGCTCAGAATTAGACTCACGATATATGGAAACTTGATATTATAGAAGTGAAACTGCAGATCAGTTTCTTAGTTAACAGATCAATAGTTCATATATCAAAAATGAACTAGTTAATAATACTGCTATAACCCATTTCATAATATATACCCATCTCAAAAGAAAATAAACTGGATCCCTACTTCTACCCATATACAAAAATCAATTTCAGGTGAATTAAAGCCTTGAATGTGAAAATAACTTTTATAAGCTTTATAGAAGGATATTTTTATAATTTCAAAGAAAATATTTCTTAAATAAGACACAAAAAATCATAAATCAGAAAGGAAATTCACCTCTGCATATCAAAAAGCATCTTAAACTCTCTTCCCCTGTTGGCCCTCCCAAAACATTCAGAACAAAAGCCTGAGATGGTTCTGAGCAAGGCAGGTATCAAACAAGGGGGAGGAACACAGTGGCCCAGGGAGGTAACAGTTCCCTCAGGGCGGAGAGCCTCCTTGAGGGGTGGGGAAGGAAGTGCCGAATGTCAGAGCAGAGGCTGGCTGAGGAGGATGACGACCTGGAGTGGTGACAGTGGCCCCATGTGGGGTGCTGGGCCTGAGTGGGTGGGGGGACTATCCATCCAGCGCAGAGGTGGTGATGGCAATAAAGATAAGTTACGTACAGTGGGATCAAACAAATACACAAATGAATATTAAGGATATGGAAGTAAGGTTTCTCACTGTTGGAAATGGAGTTGCAAATATAGAAAGGTAGAATGAACCCAAATAGGATTGGATTGGAATTGGAAGTATTGATGTAAACTCATGGCTTACATCTATCAATTGATGGGTCAACTGACTGATAGACACACAGATTTATTCCCTACCTCTGACTGGGAGGGCCTGGCAGCAGCAACACCTAACACTCAGCTTTTGACTTCTAAATACTAGTCTCCACTAAAAGAAACCAGGGCTCCTTGGAAAATAGCTGACGCCAGGGGTGGACCATTTTGTGCAGAATGTTAAAAAGTGCACAGAGAATGTTTGGGACATGTGCACAGATGACAACTTAAAGGGGCTCCCACTGGCCAGATCAGGTACAATTTCAGTATCAAAATAAATAATGCTAGAAACAAATTATACTGCACTGAATAAATAAGAAAATCATAATCCATACTGATATTTAAAAAATGAATAGACTGAAAGTTTGATGAGGAACAAGATAGTTTCCATCTGTGGAAAAATTTTTTAAAGGTTTTCCATGTTACTTTTTTAAAAAATATGTATTTTTATTGATTTCAGAAAGGAAGGGAGAGGAAGAGAGAGATAGAAACATCAATGATGAGAGAGAATAATTGATTGGCTGCCTCCTGCACACCCCCTACTGGGGATCGAGCCTGTAACCCGGGCACGTGCCCTTGACCGGAATTGAACCCAGGACCCTTCAGTCCACAGGCGGGTGCTCTATCCACTGAGCCAAGCTGGCCAAGGCTCCATGTTACTCTTTATCATGTTCATGCTCTCCTTATCTTCCAGAAAATATTAAGTATACTTATACTTGCTGTCTTAGTGTCCTCATTTCTTCAATCTTATCATCTGTGCCTTTCTTTTCAGTTTTGGAAGAATTTTCTCCTCAGTAAAGGTTATTATTTTCCTACTTTGCATCCTGGTAGCTACTGCTGGACACTGTAACTTCTACATTGTAGGGTGCGGGGCTTTTAAGGGGAGGGTATTCCTTTAAATACTTTTGTGCTTTGTTCTGGGACAGGTTACTTGGAAACACTGGATCTTTTCGGGGTTTGCTTTTAAGCTTTGTTAGGTTTGGACCTGAGCAGCCTACAGTCTAAGGCTAATTCAGCTCTACCACTGAGATGACTACATTCTGAGACTCTATCCAATGCCTGTATTACCATGGTTTCTCCACGCTGGCTGGTGGGAACATGACCTCTTCTCATACATGTGAGCTCCACACATTGTTCTGCCTGTTCATTATGGTGCTTCTGTCCCCAGTCCCGGGAGTTTCCTCACCAATGTGCTCGACTGGAGAACTCCTGGTAGGTCTCCAGAGTTCTATGTAGCTCTCTCCTCTCTAGTACTCTGTCCTGTGAGTTCTAGTCACGTTGACCTCCCCAAATCCTCAACCTCAACTCACAGAGACCACTGAGCTTGTATGAGTTCCCCTTCACTGTGGTGAGGCCTTGCAGTAAGTTGGGGCAATCATGGGGCTCACCTCATTTGAGAGATCAATATCTAGCACTGCTTAGCATCCAATGTCCCAAAACTACTGTTTCCCATAGTCTGTCAGATTTTCATTATTGTTTAAGACCGTAGGGGAAGTCTGGACCCTGTTATTCCAAGATGGCAGGAAGTGGATGTGGAGAATGGAATATTTACATTGTTTCAAAGTACCCCTCCACAAAATATTTACCAATTACAAAGAGAAAAACCTAGAGAAGCCTGGCAAACATCATTTTAACAAAAGGACCAAAATAAACATCATTAGAAATGGGACACATTGGAATCGCGAGCCATTTTATAATGAAGGCCCTTACTGGTTACACAGGGAAGATCACAGCATTTACTTTTGTGATATTCCTGCCAAAGATGTACCACCTGAATCTAATCACGAGGAAACATCAAACTCAAACTGAAAGACATTCTGCAACACCACTGGCCTGTGAACTGTATAAACATTTTGGCAAGTAATTTGAGAACAACTATGAAAGATGTTTATACCTTGTGACTCAGCAATTTAACTCATAAATATATATTCTAGAAAAACACATACAAGTGTACAAGAAGAGACCTACTGGAATGTCCATATGGTATTATTACAGCAAAATGTTAAAATCAACTTAAATACCCACCAAGAAGAGAATGAATGTATAGCGACGAAAAAAGAATGAACTAGAGCTACACATAGCAACATGGATAAACGTCATCAACAATGATGAGTAAAAATAATCTATTACAGATATGCATGGGAATTATAACAGCAAATTTACAGGGCAGGTAAGAGGAGAGAATACAATGTAGGAAGAATATACCAGCAGTTTCAACTGTCTTTGTAATGTTTTATTTCCTAGGATAGATGGTAGGCATGGATTTTCATTATGTTATTTCCTTTTCTTTATGTCTGAAACTTTTTTTACTAAAAAATGTTAATAATTTAAGTTGAAAAAATTCCATCCAAATTCGTTAAAATAAAAACATTGCTAAAACATGTTTTCTGAAAAAATGTATTCATAAGGAAACTCTATGCAGGCAATCCTATATAATAAAAGCCTAATATGCAAATCGACCAAACAGCGGAACGACCAGCAGAACGACCGGTCACTATGAGGCGCACTGACCACCAGGGGACAGACGCTCAATGCAGGAGCTGCCCCCAGTCCACAGGCCCCAGGCCAGCCAAGGGGGTGCCAGCGGGAGCCCCCCGACCGCCCCACCAGTCACCCGGCAGATTGGCCCTGATCGCCGGCGAGGCCTAAAGACCCTACCTATGCACGGATTTCGTGCACTGGGCCTCTAGTATCAGATAAACTTTCACTGCATTGACAAATAATTTCCAAAACATTTGGCTAACTTTGACAGTGTAGCAAAACCTATCAATTTCATCTGGAATCTGACCAAACTGATAATTCATCCAGATTTGAATAACTGATAAAGGTTTAATAAATCTTGAAAGACTGAGTAGGATGGCTATCAACCAGCATTGATGAGTAACAATATATAGGCTATTTGCCACATAGTTGCAAAGAGCTACACATATTCAACAAAAAAATTAACTTACCACCCCAAAATCATATTTTTAATTGGGAATCATGCACACATATCAGATGAGGTATAGGATAAGGGTTTAAAGTTTCCTGTCAGAGGTAATAGGGTAGAGGTGTTTCTTTCTTAGCCTTTGGGCAAAACCAACTGTTTGAAAAATTCATTTAGGTTGGCTATGTGGGCTAAAGAATGCTGACTTGGATTTTAATGAGAAAACATAAATTAAGCCATTTCAAAATGAAGATAAAAAGACCTTGCAGGTCTTGATCCTTGTGAGCCTTTGGAATGTTTGAACTAGGCAAAATAACCTTTGGAATGGGCCAAACTAACACTATATTCCAAACAACTGTTTGCAGACATCCTGACTAAGAGGACTGAAATTTAAGGACATTCCTTAGAATCAGCACCACCATGTAGAGCTAAAAAATAACTTAGCTTATTAGCACCTATAGAAATTGCTTCCTTCTATTCATATAATTATTTCCCTTCCCCTTCTCATAAAAACCCCTTGCCAAATTGGGACATAATTTGGGTGTCTGCCTGAATCTATGCCCCTGGATTGCAATTTTTTTATGATATTAAATAAATGCTGTTGCTGCTCACTTTGGCTTTTTAAGTTTTTAGGTTAATTTTTAAAAAAATCAGTAAAAGTGCTTATTTGTGCAGGGTTCTAAAAATGCCAATGACTTCACAACTGATTGAGCAGATGCCAGATTGCTTTCTGAGATCATCCCAATTCCCAACCCCCATTCCTAGCCAGATCCCAACACATACAGAATTACTTATGGGACTTTTCAAACTTTTAGAATTAACAGAAAGATGTTAAAGTTTCCATAGAAGGATGTGTTTTCGATACATCTTCCTGGCCACAAAAGAGCATTTGGCACTTTTTGAAGAATAAGTTGCAAACAATGGCTTTTTTTTCCTTTGAAAATCTATAATCAAAGAATTCTTTTGAAAGAAAACCCACATGCATTAAGATTTGCAAAATGCTTTCCACAAATCATTAACAACCTATTTGGATATGTCTATCAATTTGGATATTCTTAAGATAATGCATGCAGAAATAGATATATGTTCTTCAGCTTCCAAAAGGTTTTGAGATGTTCTAAATAAAAGTACAGAATAAAATCCATAATAATGAAAATAAGAGTCAAGTAATGTGGAGGGCAAGGACAGAAAATAAGTGAGGTACACACACTGGAGGGTTTTATCACATTGTGGTCTGTGATCATTCACACAGCTTCTGCCTTAGTCTTCTCCCAGGGGCTCCTCTCAGTAGGGCTGGAATAGAGCAGTATGGCGCTCTTGTCACTGAGACACTCTTCCAGTCAATACCAGTGAAGGTGGCATCCACTCTCTGTACCCAGAGTCTTGGCCTGTGGCCCACACCCTGCTCTTTCAGGAGGCTTCCACCAACCACCCCTGACACCAAGGAATGATCAGGTGAATCTTCCCACACAAAAGGCCAGAGTCTCTTCCTCTTTGCTCTATTACTTTTCTTTTATTTTTAACAACTACGAAGGCTCTGGGATGACTTCCAGAAAAGAAATATGGGGAGTACCTGAATCCTTCAGACCACAAACTAGTTACTAAGCCACTGAGAGAAGTCTCGCCCCAGGCAAGTTCTGCTGTTCCCAGCAGTGCACTCAGCACTAGACATTTGCCATAAGCTTCAGGATCAAAAGGTTACTGGGCGCACTCCTCCCAGAATCATGCCTGTGCCTTTCCCTTCCCTCTCTTCTTCCCGTTCAGCCTTGCATCTCCTAAACTCTAAGGGACCCTACAGAGACTGGCAACCAGGGCAGTAATGGGCAGCAGCAGCCCATCCCAGGCTTAACCGCCCTGAACCCATCTCCAAAGCCCCCTTTTCTGTGACTTCTCAGTGAGCCAAAGCAGCCCCGCCTATGCTCTCTCCTGTTGCTTCTTCTATCCTAAGCCCTTCCTTGTTTCATTGGCCCCAGCTTTAATAAGTGTATATGAGAGAGAGAGAGAGAGAGAGAGAGAGAGAGAGACCAAACATTTCCCACTTATTATTTTCTGTTCTGGCTTTTCCCTCTCTCCCTTGCTGTGCTCTGAACTCCAGGAAGAGGATTTTATGTTCATTGTAGAATGAACTGATAAAGGGAAATGGTGGAACTGAGAGGTCTTTCTGTTAATGTGACTCATAAACTTTAATGGTTTATTATCCTAAAAGAAATCTAATTACCACAGCTCTAATATCTTGCTAATCTTGTATTAAAAAGTTTTTTAAAGGCCAAAATGACAATGAATAGTATCTCTACTTTCCATTTTTTGAAAATCTGGCTGAACATTAAAATTATATCATGAAAGTAAAATTTTTAATTCATTAGGATTAGAATATGATTAACAGATAAACAAATATTTCCCTACTTTTATTTCCCAGATAAGCTTAGAATCCCTCTTTCAGAGCATTATATTATAGAATAATTTGCCAATAAGAACATTCAGCATGACTTAAAGAAATATCCAGGATGCTCTAAATTTCTTAATTTGAGAAGCACTCTGGCCCTAGCCGGTTTGGCTCAATGTGTAGAGTGGTGACCTTCAGACTGAAGGGTCCCAGATTCGATTCCTGCCAAAGGCACATGCCCAGGTTGAGGGCTAGATCCCTAAGTAGGGGGCATACAGGAGGCAGCCAATCAATGATTCTCTCTCATCATTGATGTTTCTATCTCTCTCCCTCTCCCTTCCTCGCTGAAATCAATAAAGAAATATATACTTAAAAAAAAATGAAAATGTTGAGAAGCACTCTGAATTCACTGATGGTCTCCACAGTTCACAGAAAATAAATCTTACTTAAATTGAGAATTTTTACTCAACTGATCATGAAAAAGACATAATATTGCCCTATGAACTAACAATCTACTTTTTGTGAATCAAATTATGTTTATAAATGTATACATTGAAAAATAAAATATAACCAAATCAAAACAATATTACCTTAATCCTATCTTCATCAACTAATTTTATCCTACTCTCTTACTGTAATTATGCCTGAAAAATGACAATGAAAACTACTGTTTCTCTGTAATACTCCTCTAGCACAACCAAGCACAAAGGTTGGATTTATCATAACTAAATGATAAACATCTGCATTTCTGTCCATATTCCCTAAAGGTAAGAAATGAGAATCTAAATTTGGAATTATTTCTAGGTTTCGTTTTTGAACACAGTAAAATGGCCCATAGAATTGGCACCTTTTATAAGCACTTAACAGAAAAATTTCTCATTTTGAAGAGGATATTTCTAAACATTCCAAGTTTTGAATCACGAATATCCAGACTCCTTAAAGAGGAAAACCAAAAACACTGAAGTGTTAACCCCCAGTACCTCTTAATGTGACCTTTTTGGAAACAGCATCTTTGCAGAAGTAAGGTTAAGATGAGGTTATCAAGGTGGGATCTAATCCAACATGACTGGTGTCACAGAAGGAAGATGACATGAAGAGATACAGAGAAATGCCATGTGAGGATGGAGGAGTAGGGTAAGGTACCTATGAATCAAGGAACACCAAAGATTGCCAGGAAACTATAAGGAAGAGGCAAGGAAGAATTCCCCCCACAGGTTTCAGAGGGAGCATGGCCTAGCTGACACCCTGATTTTGGACTTTATTCTAAGTATTTTATTCTTTTTGATGTTACTATCAATGGAATTATGTTCTTAATGTCATTTTGGTTTGTTCATTGCAAGGAATAGAAATAAATTGGTTTTTGTATACTAATCTTATATCCTGCAATCCTGTTGAACTTATTAGTTCTTTTTTTGGTGTGTATTCTTTAGGATTTTTCATAGTCAAGACCATGACATTTGGAAATAGAGATAGTTTTACTTTTTCCTTTCCAATCTAGATGCCTTTTAATTCTTTTTCTTGCCTACCTGTACTGACAAGAACCTCCAGTACAATGTTGAGTAGAAGAGGAGAAGGGGCATTCTTATCTTGCTCATTATCTTAGAAATCACTCTGTCTCTCACATTAAGGATGATGCTAGCTGTGAATTTTTCTTAGATGCCCTTTATCACACTGAGGAAGTTCCCTTCTATTCCTAGTTTGTAGAGTAATATTTATCATCAAGGGTGTTGTTCAGGTCTATATTTGTGTATTTTAGAAAAGTCATAAAGTTGTCTTCCTAAAACTTTAAAACATTTGCATTAACTTCATTCCTAGGTATTTTTCTATTGCTATTGAAAACAAGAATGTCTCTTCCAGTACATTTTCAAGGTAGTCACTGTTTGTATATACATGAACAGTACAGATTTGTGTATTAGTTTAAAGAAAACACACTTTCAACTGTACAGCTTAACACAGTGATTTGATTTCAAAACTAGATTTAAAATGATTGGATTCAAAAGAATTTTACATTTGCATTCAAAGCAAGTTTAGAGTTTTAGTCTTGTTCTGTATAAAAGTATTCACATCACAAAATTCATCCAGTGCTAACTGTACATTCTATTAATAATACTAGGAAGAAGCAAAGGACCAAATAAAGCTAAAAGACAGAACTAGATATATTTTCTTCAATGATGGTCTTTTGAGGTTAAAGGTAATCAAATAGAAGAGAATGCTTACTTCAATATCTGTTTGAAGAGCAAACTTTAGAAGTGAGCATGTTAATACTATCACTTTTTAAAACATGCAATGGACTTAATAGAGAGAAAGAAGAGCTCAGTTGTTTCTCCTGTATGAAAGCGATACTAATAAAAATATCTGAATAAAGATCTATCTTTAGATAAGTCAATACCGGCTGCTTAAAGGTAATACTAACATTTAATCTAAAAACATTTTCATCTTATACTAGACTCACTACAGACTAGTCACAGAAATGAAGAGTTAAAATTCCAATGGAAAAAAATCATAACACATGAAATAATAAAGACATGTCATATAAGAAGTTCACTGTTCATATATACAACGGCAATAATTTTACTATGTACCAATTTTTATAAGGTAGGACATGTTTTTATTGGCTATGATTTTGTGTTATCAACAATAAGATTATATAGTTTTTCCCCCTTTCTTCTCTTCTTCCCTTACGCTATTTTGTTTTGTTTTTATTTTATAGGCGTGCCATCAAGATGCTCCAGTGTTGCAATATTAGAACAAGGTACTAGTTTTGCAATCAGGCTCAATGATTGATAGATTCTTAACCATATTAATTTTATGGCAAATATTTAAAAATTTGACAGTTTCAAAATAGTATATATTTTAGAATCTCTCTCCTGCCACTGCTTAATGTTAGAAGCAGTGAATTGTAAGAAAAATTAGAGAAACCAGAAAATGATATTTATCATGAATGGCAAGGAAAGGGGAACTCAAAAGTCACTATACTACTCCAAATTTAACAGAATGCTCCCTCTAGCATCAAGTCTTATTTATCTCTAATACTTAATATGTGAGAAGATTCTAGCAAGTGAAAACAAAATGCAATTACATTTTATTGCAAGAAATTTAGAAACATATTTTTAACAAAGTTAGCTATTCAAAAGTGTTACCTTAGGCTGTCTCTTAATAGCTCCTTTTCACAAGTGTGAAATTTAATGAAGGCAACAGCATTTATAAGCCACACCAAAATGGTATCTTAATTACTAGCTGTATTTACTTAGGCAAGAACAGATTAAATGGAAAGAGAAATTAGTTTTACAAATGGCATCATACATCTTTATGTTACACCCCCCTCCATCAAGTCACAGATGGTTATGTCTCTTGAACTTCCTAATAATGTAGGCAATTTTCTTTTCCTTGGGCACACCCAAATTCATCACTTCTCTAAATTATATATTATTTTTGAATCATTTACAAAAATTGAAGCTGTTTATCATAATAATTTAACATGAAATGGACCTTTCCCTTAATGTGCTCTATATGAATATGAAACAAGATTTATTGAAACTACTGGTCTTATAAAGTTTGCAGTGTACTCATTACATACAGTTTGGAGGAATACCTCCACCTGACCTAACTAACTCGAAGTAAGGGTTCCTACTTCCAAATCTAACAGCTAAAGCCTGAGGTAAAGTCATGGCTAATGTTACTTAAGCCTGTCACCCAATTCATCTCTTAAAATAGGGACTCATGAGGACCTATGTAAGACTGCTCTCCTCAGATGAGTGTCCATAAAACTCATGCATTAAAAAGAGCCCAGAGATGTTGCTTCTAATAATGGCCAAGTAATTTATATTAGAACAATAATTCCACATACAACACCTATAATATCTGGACAAAATACTTTTAAAAACACACACACACAAAACAAAAACAAAAAAAACACACCAAAAAACCAAAGCAAACCTCCCCCCACCTCCCCAACTACCTAAAAGCACTGGAAAGCATCAAAACCAGCAAGATACTGCACTGGAGGATTGAGCACTGGGATGAGTTCTTGGTTTTCTACTTTGGGCAGGCCAAGAGGCTAAAACTCAGAAAATCTATAGTTTTACTTTCTCATCTCAGAGGAAAAGATTTCAGAATTTCAGAACAAATGTAGCAGCTGGTGAGGAGGAAAATACTACAAAGAAGAGAACAAGGAGCATCCCCAAATTGTTTATAAACACTGGCCCAATCTTTGGTTAACCCATAAAGTACATATGTAAAGAGCAGATTCTAAGTAGTCCAGATAAGGCTAAAAGGACCAAACAAAAATTTCAGCTGCTATCCACTGTTGAGGACATAAAGTTTACAATTCCAGTTCAGCCAATCTAATGGCCTGATTTTAAAAAAATAAAGCAATATACTTAGGAAAAACACAACAGAATCCAAAGTCTTTACAATACATCACTCATAGTGACTAAGATACAATCCAAAGGTACTTCAAGAAGATGTGGACCATACTGAGACATTCAATGGAAGCTGACCCTGAGAGGACTCCAGATGTTAGAGTTTACATACAAGGAATGTAAGCAGCTAGTACGACTATGTTCGAGGACATTAAGGAGAATATACTTGCAAGGAATAAAAAGATAAACTCAGTAGAGAAACTGAAACAATATAAAAGAGATAAATGGACATTTTAAATTTGAAAATTACAATGTCTGAAATAAAAGCGTCACTGGATGGGTTAACTGCAATTTGAAGAGAATAAAAGGATATATGAAATTTGAAGCAACACCAATAAAAGTTTGACAATACTTAGAAAAATATATTTTAAAAAGTGAACAGAGCCTCAGGCACTTGGGGGACAACATGAGGTATATAACATACATGTAACTGATTCCTAGCAGGAGAGAAAATGCAAAAGAAAAAATACCTGAAAAACGAAGGATGGCCCCAAACTGACTCAATATCGTTAAAGTCATAAACCTCAGCAAACCCCAAGAAAGATAAACACGAAGGGAAATATGCCTAGGCACAGCCATAATCAAAATGATAAAAACCAAAATTAAAGAAAAAAATCTTGAAGGCAGCAAAACCAAACCAAACCAAACCAACAAAAAACCCACATTACATACAAGGGAATAATGGCCGGGGGTATAGCTCAGTGGTAGAGCATTTGACTGCAAGGGAATAATGAATGATTCAAAATGTCTGCTGACTTCTCATTAGAAACAACAAAGGCCAGAAGAAACAATGGAACAATATATTAAAGTTCTAAAAGAATAAAAGAAAAAAATCCAAAATACCTTATCCAGTAAAAAATATCCCTTAAGAGTTAAAGTGAAATAAAATTTTACATTAAACAAGAAACTAAAAGAAATTCATTTTTAGCAGGTGTACAAGAAATGTTAAAAGAAGATCAGTAGGCAGGAGACAAAGGATATCAAAAGAAAACAGATACTTACAAAGAAATAAACAGGATCATAAATGATAAATATGGGGTAAACATAAAAGACTGATTTTTCATTCATTTCATTAAAATACATGACTGTATAAGCAAAAATTATAACGTTGTATAATGGAGTTAATCATGTTTCTACACGTATTATGTATAGCAGGGGTGGGGAACCTTTTTCCTGCCAAGGGCCATTTGGATAGTTATAACTTCATTGGAGGGCCACACAAAATGACCAACTTAAAAATTAGCCTGTTATATTTGGTCAAACATTTAATTAACTCACCCCTAATGTGCTGGCAGGGTCAGACCAAATGATTTCGCTGGCTGGACGTTTCCCCCCCATGATGTATAGCAACTATATCATAATGAATAGAGGACTAAAGTAAATGAACCCATATAGCTGAAAGTTTCTTATATTTTATGTGCTGTGGTACATAAATTTTAAATCTAAGTAGATTATGAAAAATTAAGTTTATACATTTTAATTCCTCACGTAACAACTTTAAAAAATATGAAGAGAGCCCTGGTGTTGCTCAGTGATTAGAGCTTCAGCCTGAAAACTGAAGGGTCACCAGTTCAATTCCCAATCAAGGGCACGTACCTGGGTTGTGGGTTTGATCCCCAGCCCCTACTGGGGTGCATGTGGGAGGCCATCAATTGATGTGTCGCTCTCACATCGATCACTGTCTCTCTTTCTGTCTTCCTCTCTGTCCTTCTCCCTCCTGCTTCCATCCCTTGCATTCTTTCTAAAAATCAATGGAAAAAATATCCTTGGGTGAGGATTAACAAAAAAAAATTTTAAAAATAAAAAAATATGAAGAGAAATAGATAATAAGCAGAAACAGAAGAACAAAAACCAAAGGAGATAAATAACCACCATATCAGTAATTATATTAACTGTTAGTGGATTAAACATTCCAAAATGCAAAGGTTGTCCAATGGATAAAAAAGCATTACTCATGCTGTCTATAAGAAATACACAGACATAAAATAGGCAGAATGTAAATGGATGGAAAGATGTGCCATTAGAAAATACATAAGTATGAATAAGATTAATGAATTGGTTATATTAAAATCAAATACTGTAGACTTCAAGATAAAAAATAACTAAAGATAAAGAGAAACATAATTATATCATCTTCAATTCACCAGGAATCATAATGTGTATGAAGCAATCATAATGTGTATCCCTATACAGTAAACCCTTGATTTTGTGGACCTCAGACCTCGATTTAATGGATTTCAGATTTAATGGACAAAATCTCCAGTCCATATGTCATATGTGAAAATTAACACCCTGTTAATTTTAAAATGCTTTTAACCAAGATTTGCTTATAACTAAGTTAACAGGGTTTTTTTGTTATTAATTCACTGTTATTTTTAAACAATTTTAGCGAATAGGCCCTATGTTGGAAAAACCAGTTGTAATTTCACCAACATAAATAAATATTACATATCTATAACTATAGTCTACATATTTAAATCCAAGAGTCAATGCTTATAAACAATGTTCGGGGAATGATTACCATGTGATCACGCCACATCGCTCTCAATGCATGGCATGGCTTTCTGCAGTTTTATCACGTGCCAGCCGATGTTCCCAGGTGCACTAAGCCACACCCCAGCTCTAGGCATTTGTTTATTCACAGCCACTGGGAAATGCACTTATTTACTGAACCTATTCAGCATAAATTTAAAAATCAGAGTAATAATCTAGAAAATTTTTCCTGTGAAATTAAACTTTTCATACATAGTTAATTACACAAACATGTCTACATTAAGTAAAAACAGGTAAACTAATTTGTCAATGTTTTAACATACACACTTGGAAAATCTACTTTATTATATAATGGACCTTCGGCTTTAACAGACACACCCTGGCCTGAATTAATCCATTATATGGAGGTTTTAGTGTATTAACAATTGGAAATTGAAATTTTAAAAATAATGAGAGCATCCAAAAACATAAAATGCTTAGAAATACATTTAACAAAAACATATTCTAAGCATTTTATGTTTCAGACCACTACACTGAAAAATATAAAACACTGTCAAGAGATAGTAAAGAAAAAGAATTGAATTTTCATGGATTTGAAACCTCATCATTAAATTGTCAATTCTCCCCAAATTGATTAATTCAGTCCAACCCCATCCAAAAGCCCAGCAGGCTTGATTTTGTAGAAATTGTCAAGCTCTTTCTAAAGGAACTGAAAATCTAATTAAAACAGCAAAAAGTAAAAAGCTTCTAAGACAGTGGTTCTCAACCTTGGCTGCACATTAGAATCACCTGGGATCAGGATTTTAAAAAGATTCCCAGGTGATTCTAAGGTGCAGCCAAGGTTGAGAACCACTGTTCTAAGAAGAAAATGTAGGAGAAAAATCTTTGCAATTTTGGAGTAAAAAAAAAGATTTCATAGCTAGGACATAAAAAGCATAAGGTTTAAAAAAACTGACATACTGAATTTCATCAAAATGTTTTGTTCTTTAAAAAGCACCATTGTTGCACAGTGGTTAGGGCGATGGCCCAAGCACCAAGGGTTCGATTTCTGGTCAAGGGCCCATACCGTGCTTGGGTTGCAGGTTCCTCCCAGGCCCCAAGTTGGGGTGTGTTGGGGAGGCAACAAATCTCAATCTCTCCCAGTATCTATCTATCTATCTATCTATCTATCTATCTATCTATCTATCTATCATCTATCTTCCTTCCCTCCCTCCCCTCCTCCTTCCCTCCCTTTTTTCCTCCCTCCCTCCCTCATACCTTCCCCTCCTTCTATTTCTACTCTATCTAGAAAAATCAATGGGAAAAATATCCTTGGGTGAGGATTAACAACAATACCATTAAGTAAACAATACAAAAATTATGTGTATCAATAAACTCATATCCAGAATATACTTTAAAATCTTACAAATCAATCAAGACAAAAATAACCCAATTATAGCCCTAACTGGTTTGGTTCAGTGGATAGAGCATCGGCCTGGGGACTGAAAGGTCCCAGGTTCAATTCCGGTCAAGGACATGTACCTTGGCTGTGGGCACATCCCCAGTAGGAGGTGTGCAGGAGGCAGCTGATCAATGTTTCTAACTCTCTATCCCTCTCACTTCCTCTCTGTAAAAAATCAATAAAATATATTTTAAAAAAATAACTCGATTATAAAATGGATAAATAATAAATACAGAAAATACAGGTGGATAAATAATATAGAAAAATATAGATAAGCTCTTACACTGATCTTGGCAATGATTTTTTTTGTTTGACACCAAAAGCAAGAACAAACAAGTAGGACTATATCAAACTAAAAGGCTTCTGCACAGAAAACTATCATAAAGCAACCTACTGAATGGAGAAAATATTTGCAAGTCATATCTGGTAGAGGGTTAATTCCCAAAATATATAAAGAACTCATACAACTCAGTAGAAAAAAAGGGAAACAACCTGATTAAAAAATGGGCAGAGGATCTGAACAGACATATTCCCAAAGATGCATACAGATGACCAACAGGTACATGGAAAGGTGCTCAGCATCCCTAATCATTAGGGAAATGCAAATCCAAACCACAATGAGCTATCACCTCACACCTGTTAGACTTGCTATCACCAAAAAGACAAGAAATAGCAAGTGTTGGCAAGGATGTGAAGAAAAGGGAACCCTTGTCTACTGTTGGTGGGATTGTAAATTGAAATAGCCACTGTGGAAGACAGTATGGAGGTTCCTCAAAAAATTAAACATAGAAACCTATCATATGATCCAGCAATTCCACTTCTGGGTATTTATCTAAAGAAAACAAAAACACTAAAAAAGATATATGCACCCCCCTCCCCTTTCCCCTGTTCACTGCAACTTTATTTACAATAGCCAAGACATGGAAGTGTCCACTGATGGATGAACGGATAAAGAAAATATGGTATATGCACACAATGCGATATTATTCAGTCATAAAAAAGGAAATCTTGCCATTTGCAACAACATGAATGAACCTGGAGGGCGATATGCTAAGTAAAATAAGTCAGACAAAGAAAGACAAATACCAAATAATCTCATATGTGGAATCTAAAACCAACCAACCCACAAACCCCAAGCTCATACACAGAGAACAGACTGGTGGTTGCTGGAGTTGGGGGTGGTTTTGGGAGGGGGGAAATTGGTAGAAGGATCAAGAGGTACAAACACCCAATTATAAAGTAAATATGTCATAGGAATGCAACGTACAGTATGGTGACTATAGTTACTAATACAGTATTGCATATTTCACGTTTCCTAAGAGATTAGATCTTAAAAGTTCTCATTAGACACAAATTGGAACTATGGTGATGAATATTAACTAGACTTATTGTGGTGATCATTTTGCAACATATACAAATATCAAATTATTCTGACAATACCAAATGTTAGTGACAATACAGAAGAACTACAATTTATATGTATCACTGCAGGTGAAAGGGTAAGTTATTATAGTCATATACGGATACAGATATGAATGCATGTACACATATATGCATTCTTATTCATGTATGAAGATGAAAAATGATTAATGGTAGTAGTTACCTCTAGGAATGAAGGCAGAGGGATGGACAAAACTTAATTATATCTTACTGTTCTGCTCTCTGAAAGCTGTATGCTTTTACATGATTGCCATTCACTGAACACCTCCCCGATAATTTGTATGATGGGTGCTTTACATACTTCATATCTTTTATTCCTCACAAGTATAAACTGGTTACTTTCTCAATTCATCCTTGTAGTTTTCAATTGAGTGTGTTTTTTTTAATCCTTAGAGAAACATCGATGTGAGAGAAAAACATTGAAAGAAAAAAAAAACACTGATCATTTGCCCCTCCATGCGAGCCTCAACTGGGGATCAAACCCGCAACCTTCTGGTGTACGGAAGGACACTCCAACTGAGTACCTGGCAAGACTCAACTGTTTTAATATAAATCCTTAGATGGGAAAAGGAGACAATGTCCATACTGTTATGCTATACCCAGCACACGATCTCTTCATTCGAGTACTATGAGCAGAAACTGCTGTGCAGAAAATGTAATTAGTGAACACTCGTGGGAAGACTTAGAAAGTTACAGAAATGTTCTGCAGGGTCCTAATTTTTCTTAATCTTTGATAAAGCATGTCAACTACAAACTTATCCATGTTTTTAAAGCAAGTTATATTTTCAGCCTGCATAACATTTAGGGGGGAACTATAACATAAAATGACTACTTGTAAGTTTGGTAATTAATATTACCTCCTTGGACCTTAAATAACATCTCCTAACTCTAATATATGCAGGGGTATAGTATTCAAATCTGCAGTTAATTTATTCTTATCTCTAAGTATCTTCTGAATTTTGACCATAACACTCTTCTTCCCATAACTGAGATCAATTATCCTCCTATATAATAAAAGCTTAATATGCTAAGTGTCTGACGGGTCACTGGACCGATCTACCAGTTGCTATTACGTGCGATGACCACGAGGGGGGCAGATACTCCGACTGGTAGGTTAGCTTGCTGCTGGGGTCTGGGGTTGGGCGTTGGGGGGGGGGGGGGCACGACTGAGCGAGAAAGGCCTGACGCCCTGCACAGGGCCAGTTTTGCCCCATCCCTGCAGGCCACACTGAGGGCCCCCACGGGTGCACAAATCTGTATGATATAAAGATTGTCCGCATGCCTCGACTTTTTATTTTTATCTAGAAAAAAGTCAGGGTAGTGGAAAGACCAAGACACGGGAGTTTTAAAAACCTGGAGTTGAAACCCGGTTCTATGAACAAGCTAGCTGAGTGATTTTTGCACCAGTCACTGAACTCGGCTTTGTGAACCCCCTCCATCGCCCCTTTGTAAAGCCCGCTAAAGTACCTCTCTCATAATGATGTCCTAAGGGTGAAAGGATACCTTCATTACCTAGCACAGCACCTGGCATGTAACAGGTGCCCCATCAGTCGAAGCTACTCCGGGTTTCTAAGCTCCCTGGAAGCACGGGCGCGTTTCCTTGAAACCTTGCCAGTCACCGGCACAGCGCTCCACACATCCCAGAAACTCCCTGAATCCAGGGGCTGCCTGGGGAGAAGTTTCCAGCTTTTTGGTAAATATTTCACTACTATTAATTTTTTTTTTTTTTTGGAGGCAGCCCTAATTCCATAGGTGTGCCCCGGTTATCAGATATAACCTGTAGGTTTATGTAGCAGTGTCCTAATGACGTTTTTATTCTTTCAATCATCTTTCAACGGCTTCCCCTGGTTCTTGGAAGACAATTCAAAGTGTTTGACTCTGGCCTGGCGATCCGCTTGGTCCCGGCTTATCTCCCCCTCTCACTTCGGATGTCCCGGCCACACCTGACCTCCATCTGCTCCTCAAATACTCGGGGCTTATTTATTTCAGCCTCTGGGTTTCCTTTCCTCTGAAGGGAGCCTGTCTCCACAGGCTGGGCTAGTTAGTATCACATTAAGCTCCAAAGCGGCCTCCTGAGCGTCCTTCCCTTGATTGCGCTGCCTTCCCCCATTCCTCTAGTTTTTTGCGTGTGTTTTTCACCCCATTCCTCTAACAGCGGTTCTCAACCTGTGGGTCGCGACCCCTTTGGCGGTGGAACGACCCTTTCACAGGGGTCGCCTAAGTCCATCATGCAGATCAGATATTTACATGATGATTCATAACAGTAGCAACATTACAGTGAAGTAGCCACGAAAATAATTTCATGGTTGGGGGTCACAACATGAGGAACTGTATTTAAAGGGCCAGAAGGTTGCGAACCACTGCTAGAGTGAGAGAGTGACCCCCGGGGTACACCTCACCCTAAGGTCCGCCTTTGGGCGTTGCATGCTGGAGCCTGGGTGTGTGTGTGGGAGGGGGGGTTAGGGGGGTGCAGTCACTGTGACTGCACTAACGTCTTCCCACAACAGGTCCCTTTCCCTGACGGGTCCTAAGGCCGAGCACCTCTCTCCCCCACGGGGGGGACTTGGTCGGAAGCACCTCCTGTGGAGTCACAGCAGCTGCGGGCTTCGGGGTTCGAGGGCAGGGGTGAATCCGGGCGTCGGGGAGCGCGCGGAGCCCCAGCTGTTCGGTGAGTAGGGGTCAGGCGGCGGCACTCACGAGGCTCCCAAACACGCCCGCGAGCCCTGAGCCAGGTGAACCTCGTCCCGCGGAACCTGGCGGGGCCTCTGAGGGGAGCGGACCGCGGCGGCGGCGGCCTCCCGAACCCGTCAGAAGTCCTTCACGTTTACTTCGAAAGTGAAATGTCTTGTCACAAAGGCGGACTCCCCTCTCACAAAAGGTGAGGGAGTTTCGTACTCGTCACCAGAAAACGGCTTCCAGGGAACCAACAACTGGTACACTCACCGGAAAGCAGCCGCCCCGAGGGAACTCGACTGGGAAGGAGGAGCCTGAGGGAGGAGACGAGCGGCCGGGCGCGGAGTTTGCGCAGCCGCAGTAGAAGCCGCACGCCCTCCCGCCGCCCGCGCAGCCGCAGTGGAGGCCTCGTGCGCCCGGGGTGGGGCGCGGCACTGGGGCGGAGCTAGCCCGTCTCCCGCGCTGACGCGACGGCTCTGGGCGGAAGGGCGTGGCCGCGCAGGCTCAGTGGTCAGGGGGCGGGGCCGCGCAGGCGTGGTGAGCGGCGGTAGCGGCGGCGGTGGAGGTGGTAGCGGCAGCAGCTGTCTGGTGGTTCCAGGAAGATGGTGCTGATTAAGGAATTGTGAGTGGGTCCGGGGGCGGGATCGCGGCTCCGGGGGGAGTCGTGGTGGGAGGTTCATTGATTGAGAAGTGGTGGAATACTCCCGAGAAGGAGCGAGGCGGGGGCTGGCCGCTCCCTTCGCGCTCCCCTTCCCCCCGGCCCGCGCCCCCGGCCCACTCGAGGCCCCTCCACGGCGCTTCCCCCAGGGTCCTCCTCCGGGCGTTACTGCGGCAACAATGCTGCCCTCTCTCCCGGGGTAGAGGCGGCTGTGTCCCGATCGGATCGCGTGGCTCGGGAAGGCGCGGCCGGGAGTTTCCGCTGGGACCCGTCTTCTCACCAGTCCCCCACCCCCAGGCCCGCGGGTGGGAGAGGCGGGATGGGTTTGACTGTGATTTGTCGTCTTGGGTGGAGCCTGCCTGTAACCGGCGGGAGATCGGCTTGTCGGGTGAGGGCAGCCCTGGTGTCGGAACTCGAGGCGGGGGACCTAGGCGCCCCGAAGTTCATGCGGGAGCCGGGAAAGCTCGGTGGACTTGACAGCATTGACTTGACAGCGAAAGCCATCAGTCTCGGTTCCCTTGTCTTTGAGGTGGGGTGACATTCTAGGCTCCACCCACCTCCCCGGGTTGAAGTGAGGCGTTAACACGTGGTCTGTCAAATGGACGGGTTTCCAGGTGCGTTAGACCGGCGAAGTGATTTTGTTGAAAAGTTAGGCGTTTCCCACCCGCCAGGACCGAATATCCCAGGAAATGTGGTTGGCAGTGATTGTTCGGCGGTCACGGCCGGTTCGTTTCGTCATCACCCCTTGGGCAACTAGGGATTTCGAGTTACGGCCCTTTCGGGTTTTCAAATGCTCCTTTCATTCTACTTTTTTTTTTTAAATAAAACTTTGGGTTGAATTTAACCATCTCCAGGACGCCTTATTCTTATTTTAGTGTTAGTTCTCAGACTTGTTTTAAAAAGGAAGCGACTCATTTCGCTTCTCTGCTTAAAACCCTGAAAAGATTCCCTATCTCGCTGAGAATCAAAGCCCACGCCTGTACCACGCCTTAGAAGGGGGTCTTATACTATTGTCTTTTCTGAGCTGATTTTTTTTTTTTTTTTTTTTTACTGACCTTCCCCTGCCCATCCCTAGTTTGAAGATCTCTTTCTGCATCTCACTAACTGCCCCGCTTCCTTCAGGTCTTAAATACTGATCACCTTCTTAGGGAATCCCTCTCGGAAGACCTCATTGTAAGCCCCACCTTTTGGTATGTTTTCCCTGCTTTATTGTTCTCCCAGAGCATTTATCTCACCATCTACCATGCATCACAATTATTATTTTTCTTTTCTGTTTTGCTATATGTATTCTCTTACCACATGTGAGCTCCATGAATTTGTCCTGCTCGTTCCCATATCGCCAGGTCTTAACTAGTCCCCCGGGCATGTAGTGCATGCTCAGTAAATATTTGTTAAATAAATGAATGAAAAATTATCCCTTTGGTCAGCGACAGGGATCCTGAGAAAAGACACAATTCAGTTAAAGCTTACTTATAGTGTTGGACTTTGGATTTACGTAAAAGTTTTCTTCCAAGTTCTTTATACAGTGTGTCATGCAGGTGTTATCTCATTTACTACTCTGACATCTTTGTCATGTAGGTTGGTGGCAGATATTAAGACAAATTGAGGAAACGAGGCAGAAGGAAATTGACTTGGCTCAAGCCAAGTAAGTTTCAGAACTGATTTAAGATCACAGGACTAATCATATTTCTTTTATTAGAGTTATTCCCTCCCTCCTAAAATGTGAACTAAGTGCTTAGTAGATTCTGTTGACAGTTCTGTGAGGAGTGTCAAGCTCACTTAGGAAAAACAGTTCCCATTGGGAACTTATACACTATGCTTTCTGTGAACCATTACTTTCATTATAAAATTTTGAATGCACTGAGGTAACAAATGTCAAAATGTGCCCCAAGTATAATATTTCCTAAAGATTTATAAATTACCATTTCTTGATATTCACTCCTCACAGATGTCTCGCCTGGGATGTATTTCCTCCTAGACTTTTTGAAGGTAGAGACTGTTTCTTATTTTTTAGGTATTCCCAGCATCAACACAGCATCTAGTCTAGCATCTAGTGTAAGTACTCAGTGTTGTTGAATGAAAAAAATTACTCTTACTATTTGCAAGTCAGCTTTCTAAAATTGTTTTTGGTTACGAGCAATGAATAGGTCATTCCTATATGAAGATGTTGGTCAATTGTAAAATGCTTTGGCAAATGTTTGTTGTCCTTAAAAATGCCATCTATTTTTGACATGAATTAAAAGGTTAGAAATAACTTTTCAGGGTGGGGAGCTCACTTCAAGTTGTTACTTAAGCAATAGATGAATTTGCCATTAGAATAAAGTCTTGGTTTTAAAGAAGTAGTTGCTAGTTCCATTTGGGAAATTATTGTCATGAAAATTTTTAGAGAAGTTTACAAATTTTCAAATACAGACATACCTCAGAGATATTGTGGGTTTGGTTCCACACCAGTGCAAAAAAAGTGAATATCCTAGTGAAGCTAATCACGAATTTTTTGGTTTCCCAGTGTATATAAAAGTTATGTATTACGGCAGTCTGGTAAGTGTGCAATAGCATTATGTCTAAAAAAAGTACATATCTTAATTAAAAATATTGGTACAAATTACTAACCATCATCTCAGCCTATTGGAAAAATGGTGCCAGTAGACTTGCTCAACACAAGATCTCCACAAACCTTCAATTTGTAAAAAAAAAAAAAAAAGAAAGAAAGAAAAAAAGGCATTATCTATGAAGCATAATAAAACGAGGTATGCCTGTTCAGATTCCCCCACTATCTGAAAGTAGAGCATTCCTATGAAACCTTTGTGAGCTGAAATGGCATAAAAGAAAGTAGTAGTTACCATTAATTAATACAGTTGACTCTTGGAACAATGCACAGGCTTAGGGGCCCCCCACCCCCCAGGTAAAAATGTGTATAACTTTTGACTTCCCCAAAACTTAGTTGTCCCTTGGTACTCACAGAGGATTGGCTCCAGGATCCCCCAAAATCCACTGATGTTCGGTCCCCTATATAAAATGGCATAGATCAATGCATACAATGGGTCCTCTGCATCTTCAGGCTCGCAACCATGGATTGAAACAGGTCAGGTGTTTATTGGAAAAAATCTGCATATCAGTGGACCTGCACAATTCAAACCCGTGTTGTTCAAGGGTCAGCGGTATCTGAAAAAATTCTGATCATTCCCATTGTCCCCTAAACACCTACAGAATCATATGAAATATGCTTAGTTGCATCCAGTTTTACACTAAGTGTAATACCTGTACGATCTCTCAGGCTTTTCTGATACCTTAGGATACATCTTGCTAACTGATGCACCAAATAAATCGAGATAAAGCACTGATGCTCACAGACACATTTCAAAGCTGTCGCAGCTTGATGCTGAAATCCTGAGTGTGGTGCCCTGGGTAGGAGCTTGGTGGGGTCACTCTTGATGTGTCCCCCCCCCCCCCCCCCCCGTTGCATGCTGCCTCTGGACCAGTTCTGCAAAACAAATGCTGAATTCAGTACTATTTTCTCCTTTATCTGTGATAGCGAAAATCCTCTGTGTGTTTCTTTCAGTTAGCAAAAATAGGTTCTAACATAGGTCTTTCCTAAAAGTGAATTGGCGGACTTTCAAAATGGGGGGGATATCTATACTGCTTTTAGACTGGTAATCAAAAATCAAGACCTGTCCCTTCTCTCTTTTACTTTTTAGTAAGTAAATCTTGAAGACGTTTACCTGACTCATCATTCATTCAGGATATCTTAGTCACTTTCCTTTCCTGAAATGAGTTTTCCTAGAAGGGTTTTTATATAAAAATATGGATCTTCCTGCTAAAATCACTCAGAGATTGTTTGGCTTTGTGAAACTTCTGGGAAGTCTTTAACTCTTTCCTTTGTATTCCTTCCTTCCATTTCCTCTGCAGCCCATCATCTTGGTTCAGGCTTTTGTAAGGCCTTGCCAGCCTCCCAAAAGATGGCTCTCCCCACACTCCTGCTTCTCAACATTTTAACCACCTACCGATGACTTCTTCAGGTTAGCTGTAGTTATGTCTCACCTTTTTGAACAACCTCCCAGCATTCCTTGTTGCCTAATCAATGTAATAGATTTCTTACCATTATATTGCAGGCTCTGATAATATTCTCCCAACCTATATCTTGTCTGTTTCCTCCTATATCTTTCAAAATACACTCCCAGCCTATAACCTAGTCTTCCCCTGACCATTGCACTCCCTCTGCCCCAGTGTATTTTCTGTTACTGAGGCAGTGAGCAAATTAGTGTGTATCCTGAAGATACAGCTGAAATGACAAGTATGGGAGGACTGTATACCAAATGAATTCTTGATGAGAATAGAAATTAGTAACCTTTGTGACTTTGAGACTGTTCATTGTCTTTAGATGACCATTATCAAAAAGACAGAGGGATCAGTGACCTCCAGTAGTCAAGGAGGAGGGAATTGCAGAAGACATGTTTTGTACAGGTTGACGATTAAGGTGATGTGAGTATTCAAGCATAGATGTTTGAGGAGAATAGGGAGAGAGAAGTAGGTGGAAAGTGCAGCTAAAAAGAAGTTGGAATGAGGAAAACTATTGGGAATTTTCTATGAAAAGAAAACCAAGCTGAGTTCCTTGAGATTTTTCTCTCTCCTTATAATAGAAAGAGTTAAAATAAGATTTTAAATCATTGTGGTGCTGGTTTAATGGTTTGGAGGGAAAGTCAGAGAAGGACCAGGCCAAAAAAAAGTTGCTCTTTCGGACATCTGAGATATTCAGGATGGTTTTCAGAGTTTATGGTGGAACTACGTAAAGGTACTTCATTATAAAAATCTAGAGTTAAAATGCAATATTCTAATATAGTTCACCATGGTATTCTTTTTTGGAAGCCGTAGCCTCTATATTGATCCTTTTGCATGTCCAGTAACAAACTCTATTGGACAAAAATCAAACACATAACAACCTTACATTGAATCTACCCTGGAAGGGGTTGTTATGTTTATAAGACTCAAAGTATAGGGTGTCCTAAAATTCACACAAGAAGTAATTTTGATAGAAAACACAGGTTTATAATTAAAAATTGTAAATTTTTTATTGATTCATAAAGTATACAGTATAGGGTTATGTATGGAATAGCACATCGGGTAAATGGCCTCCACGGCTTTGCTGGCACATATGCAAAGCCATGGTCTTCATTGGTCTTCATTGTCCCTGCTCCTGGGCCATAATTGGTATTTGGTAATGTTTATCAAATTGAAGGGATTGAAATCAAAGGGCAACAGATATTAGAATCTGATTCAATAAACCAAGTAAAATTAGGCTTTTATTTTTTGTTGTTGTTGTTGTTAATACTCACGCAAAATTCAAATCTTGCGTGAATTTTGGGACACCCTATATTTTCCATAAAGTTTTTTCTTTTTAAGTCTAAAGGACCGTTTACTTGTTTTTCTCTTAATAAAATTGAGAAGTAATTGGGTAGTAGGGATCAGTTTTGGGAAGCATTCATTCATGAAATTCAAGACATATATTTGTAAGAAGTATAAAAAAAATGCACAGTATATAAATAGAGAATGAAACCATACTAAAAATTTCATGAGAGCAACCTGACCAGACAGTGTACAAATAATACATTCTGTACCCTGCAATTTTCAGTGATGAATTTTCTCTTGTTCTTTACTCTTCACAGGAATCTCTGCAATGGCTTTTTGGGGGTCTTGGTATAATTTAGATGGGAAATGCAGTGATTGCTGACAACCCGGAATGGTAGTTTTATTTCCCCAGTTAAAAAACACACACTTATTTAGGTGTGCTCAATGGTTAGAACACCCGCCTTCTCTCTAAAGGGTCTGGGGTTCCATTCCCGGTCAAGGGCATGTACCTGGGTTGCAGGTTCAATTCCCAGCCCTGGTTGGGCACATGCAGGAGGCAACCAGTCCATGTGTCTCTCACATCTATGTTTCTTTTTCTTCCTCCCTCCCCGCCTTCTAATCTCTCTAAAAGTCAATGGAAAAAATATATCCTCAGGTGAGGATTAACAAAAAACAACACTTATTTAGAGATGTAGGCATTGCAAAGACACTCTTCCATAATTGATATCCTTGTACCATGCTATCACTGGATTTACAGTAGAAGGTCTTTTAAGGGTACAGAATTGTTTTAAAGCCAACTATTTTATGTTTAACATATATTCTTTTGCCTTTTGTCTTTTTAGCCGTGTGGTTTTGCCCTGTTCTGTTCAGGAGGTAAGTCATGCTTGCTTCTGTATTATTTTATTGATATAGTACATTTTGATATGTTAATCTAAAGTTATATTTTTGTTGTATTTATTTACCTTTACATTTTAGTTTTTGTGACAAAAAACAGGTTGTTACACAGATAATTGTAAATGAATTTCTGTTACGTTGCTTTGTTTTGGAAGGGACCAAAGAATGTAGTTTAACCTGCTGTCGACTGCAGAAATTCTGTCTACAATATCCCAGAGAAAGGAGGTTTTTGCTCAACTTAAGCACTTTAAGGTTAAGTCACTTGCTGCTTAGAAAAGAAGCCTACTTTACTGTTGGATTTTTAAAAACATTTGCCTTTATTTTAAACCAAAATCTGCTTTCCCATAATACTTGGCTGTTGTTTAAGTTCCTTCCGCATGAGCAATAAGAAATAGGCCTGTTCTGTCTTGCATAGGGTAACCCCTCAGATCTTCTGTCCTCCCCCAATCCCTTTTGTTCCATCTTCTCGAGGTTATAAGGTTAAACATTTCCAGCATGTCCATCTGGCCTGATACAACATGACCCCTAGACTTCCTCACCAGCTGGTCTCACTACTGCATGGTAGCAGTTACTGCTTTCAACTGAAAATGGTATTCCAGACATGTTCTGACCAGCACATACTGGGAGAGATTATTGTCTCTCTTGATCTGTACATGATACAGAAATACATCACCTGTTCAGAAGTTGCATGTTTTGTAGTTTTATTTATCTGTAATATAGCCAAGAATGAGGATAGTAACAGCAGAAAAGACTTCAGAGAAATCAAGATATGGGTAGCAAAACACAGAAAGCCCTCTGGGTCCTTCTGTAACTTGCGCACAGTCTGCCCTTGCTCAGTTATCTGGGTTTCTTGGAGCTGACAGTGAATTAGAAGCAGTGAATTGGAAGTGGGACAAAACAAACTGATAACCATAGAAGTGACAGGTGACAGAAGACAGAAAGAAAAAAAATAAAATGAAGGAACTAAAAACCAATAGCTAACTGGCTCTGTTTAATGTAAACTTGAACACAGCTGTATATAGCTCTGTAGTGCCTGAGGTTTCACTGTATTAAAACACTCAAAACAAGCCAGGCACTCCTATTCTTTACTTGTATAGTTCATTGTTTGAACTTGAATGCGGAAATTGACATTTGTTTTTGTTTCTTTTTTTTCTTTTGGTTTTGGATGTTGGATCAACTTGGATGTTGAAATCTTTCTTGGTATTGTCACCGAAAACAATCTCAGCTCTTTGTTGTACTCGCACTTAATAAATACATCTCCTGTCTTTTTTTGTTGGTCTTTAAAATGACAATGAAAGCCTAGTAGAATGCCACACAACATTAGTCCATTAATATTTTTTGGGATACTGTTGTTGTTTCTGTGTAAATTTTTGTTGCTTTGTTCGTGGCCAAGATCAAATTTACCTTTTGACTTAGAGACATCTTAATCCTATTTTTGAAATATGAAACATACATTTTAAAGGACTTAAGGATTGACTGTAGCATTACTGGACTAACACTGATGATGTATCATGAAAAACAAAAGAAGAAATACAACCCTTTCTGCAGTCTAAAATCCCTACAAAAACTTACTTGATTCATTTTTAAAAATGTGCTTGGTTCTAGCTTCCTGGAGAGAGACAGACATGGACAAATAGAGAGACTGGGATAGAAGGAGGGAGGTAGACGAGAGAAGGGAGAGAGAATGAGAATTAACATGCAAGATATCATCATATTCCTATGGGCTTTTTATTTATTTATTTTTATTTTTTAATGTTTTATTGGTTTTAGTGAGAGGGTAAGGAAGAGAGAGAGAGAGAGAGAGAGAGAGTGTTCAGTTGCTTCTGAGACACACCTGGACTGAGGATCAAACCCACAACTTGGGTATGTGCACTGACCAGGGATCGAACCAGCGACCTTTTGGTGTAAGTGACGATGTTCAACCAACTGAGCCATACCAGCCAGGGCCCTATGGGCTTTTTAGATAGGAATATTTACAGAGCTAACAGCTAGCCCTATTTTTTGGCCCTCAAATAAAATGTTGGTTTTGAATGATTAGTTTTTACAGGTAGCTTTTCTTTGAAAACATGCTTATATAAAAGAAAAAAAACAACACCACATTTTTTTCAGGCTGTCTTCATTGGGAGGAAGAAATTTCGCCAGATTTGAAAAGAGATTGGAGATAGTGCCATGGTTGAGTCCTTAGGACCAAATTAGAACACAAGAACTTTGCTTTTTATCATTTATTGGAATGGTTAGTGACTCCAGATTGGCATAGAATACTGCCCACTCACAGGTATTGGAGCAGACCACTGAGAATTCTGGTTTACTCTAGAATGAAATAGCAGCAATTTTTTTGTCTTTTCAGGCTTTTATTATACTTTATATCCCTCCCCTTTATTATTGAGAATGGTATTCTGGTTCCTCAGTTTTCTTAATTGACAAAATGACAGTTCTGTACCTGCCATTCCTTCATCTAAATTTTGTAAGATTACTGAGCTATAATAGATATGAAAATGTATATTTATTATTCAAAAGCGAACTAAGTGTCAAGATGTTTGGTTTTTTTAAGAAAACTTTTATTTAGAGGAAGAAAGAGTTCCTTTTTAAAAATATATATATTTATTGATTTCAGAGAGGAAGGGAGAGGGAGATAGAAACATCAATGATGAGAAAGAATTATTGATGAGCTGCCTCCTGCATGCCCCTTACTGGGGATCAACCCCGCAACCTGGGCGTGTGCACTGACTGAGAATTGAACCATGACCTGCTGGTTCATAGGTCGATGCTCCATCATAGAGCCACACCAGCCAGGTGTTTTTTTGATAAGTGGATATCAAAGTACATATTAAAGCACCAGAGTGTTTGTAACTAGCAGTTTTTTTGAATAATGGAAATCTTGTAAAATATTACAGTTTCTTGAAGTTGTATGAGCATCTGGTGTTCGTCTTCCTAAACATTCATTTCTAATTTGAGTCACGTTTTCTTGTAGAACATATGTGCTAAATGGTTTGGATTTGCTCTTCTATATCATCGATAGTAAGATTTTAGTACAGGAAGTTTCCACAGTTACTACTGACTTACTGAGATTCCTTTACTCTTTGAAATTTCAGTATCAGGTTGGGCAGCTTTACTCGGTTGCAGAAGCTAGTAAGAATGAGACTGGTGGTGGAGAAGGAATTGAAGTCTTAAAGAATGAACCTTATGAGAAGGATGGAGAGAAGGGACAGTATACACACAAAATTTATCACTTAAAGAGGTAAGCTGCCTATTCACATTTGATACTTAATCATTATCTATGATAATAAAAGCATAATATGCTAATTAGACTGGACAGCCGGACAACCTTCCGGACGAAGCTGAGGCAGCCATCACAGCTGTGAAGACTGAGCCCCTTGCTAGAATTTCGTGCATCAGGCCTCTAGTATTAAATAACTAGGCATCAACTACTCGACTCACTTATTAAGCATGTAACTACCTAACAACAAAACTGACATATCACTTGTATGTTTTCTACAACAAATGGGATTATACTATACATATGGTTCTGCAGTTTGCTTTATTTTTTATGCAGTTATATATCATGAACATCCTTCCATGTTATTGTTTAATGTCCATTTCATTCTTTTTAAAACTGAGTAAAATTTCTTAGTATGGACATAGCATAGTTTACTTATCCATTCTCTAAATGATAAGTTGACTGGGTTGTTTTTTGGGCGTTTTCCAGTTTTTGTCCATTACAAATAACTATAAAAGTAGGATTGCTGAAAGGACATGCTCATTTTAAGTTTTATTATTGCCCGATTGCCCGCCAAGAGTTTAATAGTGTTCATTTTCCCATATTTTTCTATCTTTTTAAATTTGGCCGATTTGATACCCAGAAAATAATCTCTTATTTAACTGCATTTCGTTATTAGTGAAGTTGAATGTCTTTTCATATTCGTTTACAGTTTGAATTTGTTTTGTGACTTGACTATTTGAATCCTTTGTTCATTGTTTTTTATCTCTGGTTCGTAGAAGTTCTTTTGCACATCTCCTGAGTCTGGTCTCTATCTTTGGCATAAATATTTTAAAATAAAAAACCCATACTAATATTTATTCAAGGGCAAAAGGCTAGTAATGGTTTTTAAGAGTAGATTTTGTCAGTAATCTCCTTAGTTTGTTAAAAGTAGGAGGGAATCTTTGCTTTTCTCTTACCTATATTAACTTATCCGTTAATAAAGACAAAACAGGGACCCATGGTCGCTGTAGTCAGGGAGGAGGGAACATTCATGGGGCAAGGGCATTCAGATGTCTACACTCAAAGTCATCAGTTTCATACAGAAGGCAGATAGGCACAGGAAAACTGTATTTTGGAAGAGCAAAGAATCATTTAGTAGTAAGTCCTGAGGCCTTCCCTGTCCTATAGGAAAGTCTGCAATCATGACACAGGGCTGGCAGTGCAGCCCTGTCAGATAGACTTCAGTACCTGCAAGGGTGTAAGTTGAACATGCTGAAGGCATACCCATAGTTCCTAGGGAGTTTTAGAGCGCTCTCCCTAAGGAAATTAAATAAATATGTGTCCAGTAATATATGTTCCCTTTTCCAGTATTTATTCCATTGGGTAACGTGTAGAGTGTGCTCTGATACAGAGAATTGCAGACTTGGCAGACTTGGATGGGTAAGGTAGTTGACCAAGGCCACCAGCACCTTATTTAACATTTGAGATAGTGGAAGTGTTGAGGTCTCCTTTACCCACTGTAATCAAGGCCTCTGGATTCCCTGGCCAGTATGCCTTCCTGTTGCCCTCCAAGAGTTTAATAGTGTTCATTTTCCCATATTTTTCTATCTTTTTAAGTTTGGCCTATTTGATACCCAGAAAATAATCTCTTATTTAACTGTGCATTTCGTTATTAGTGAAGTTGAATGTCTTTTCACACCAAAAACACTTGTTGGTAAGATGTACATACTTCATCTCAATCAGAAAATTGAGGAACAATCTTGGCAAGGTATTAAAAAATCCAAAGTTTAGTGACCATCTCGAGGGACATTTCAAATGTCTGGTTTCCTTCACTCTTAGATTATATTCTGTTTATGGGATAGTGAGGTTCTTTCCATACCTTTTGGTTACTTTCACTGGTGAGGAGTTGCTCATGGTCATTCTAAGCATAGGATTTAGTACTTGATGTGTTCTTAGCAGTGTGCTGGCCACGGTAAGTGCTCTAGGTGGAAGCTCATTCATTTCCCATAGCACCCTTTTCTAGTGAGGAAAATAAGATCCAGAAAGGTTTCAGTGGACCCTGTGTCACTGCTGTTTGGTAGTAGAGATTGGACATGAACCCAGGCAGGCATTGCGACTCCAGAACTTGCCCTCTTAATCACTTGGCTCTGCTGCTGAGCCCTGTGGGATGGTTAGAATATTTTCCATTTCCTGAAGTGAACTGCAAAGGACTTTACAGCGAAATCCTTCCAAATCCACGATTTCACCATAACCCATTTTCTTACGTCTTTAAAGTCTCAAGTCTTTTCAAACAAAAGTTAAAAACTTAACATGGTATTCCAGATTTTCACATATGCTCAGTGGTAATAGCTGTCCAGAATAAAGACCTTTAGCTCTAAGAAAGCTAGTCTTTGATTGTCTTCCAGACTGATCTGGTCCAGCGCCTTAGGCTGTTTTTCTAATGATGTTGGGTCCCTCATAACCTGCTCAGCTTTCTGAACACAGCTTCGATCTGTCCTGTGTGGAGGCACTTCATGACATTCTTCCCTAACCTCCATCACTTTTTGTCACTCTACTCCGTTTGCTTCCTAGACATGTATTTCCATGTCTTGTACCCCACTGACCATAAAAGTTTGAATATGTTTCCTTAACTTATTTAATAAGCATGTAATGGTGGAGGATGGGGAATTGAGGACAGAATTTATTGGGCAAAAATTTGGAAGCAAGGCAAGATAATGTGTTGCAACTTTTGAGACGGTATTTCAGAGAAAAACTTGCAGTTCTCCTGAGACCTCATCAGAACTCTGACCAGACCTTTTGCTGATTGTTTTCTCTCCCTTCTAGGGGAAAATGAGGTTTGCCCTTTTTTATTTTTCATAAATATTATGCTTTCACCATCTTCAGTCAGTCCTGCAATATGGAGAGTTCGTAAAGCTTTGCCCGCTCTAGAATGGCCTGGTTCCCCAAAAGTTAAAATAGCAGAGGTTTTATTGAAAATTGTTTTAAAATTTCATGTGGTTCAAATTAAGAGCTCATTTTTATAAGCAAAAAGACCCCTTTGCCAGGAAGTAAAAGTTATGTTCGCATTGAAAATGAGAAGCTTAGCCTTGGCCGGTGTGGTGCAGTTGGTTGAGCATCATCCTGTGCACCAAAGGCCTCCGGTTCAATTCCTGGTCAGGGCATATGCTGAGGTTGTGGGTTAGATCCCCGGTCATGGTGCATATGGGAGGCAACCCTTTGATGTTTCTCTCTCACATCGATGTTTCTCTCTTTCCCTTCCTCTCCAAAATCAATAAAAATATATTTTAAAAATAAATAAAAGCAACCAAGTATAGGTGTTGTTTTTTTTTTTTAAAAAAGGAAGTTTAAATCACCTGAGCATGCAAAGATTAATTTTAAATGATTTCTATTGAGAGATCATCTCTGAATGAGGATAAGTAAGAAATTAATAAATAGCCTAATATAGTGATTTGTTCTTGAGTTGAGAATTAGCCATCAACACGTAATTTTTTTCTTTGTATATATGTAGCTCTGAGTCTTAATTCTGCACAGGTAAAAGTTTTCCAAATCAGGAGTGATCCTATTCTTCGAGAATATCAAAAATATTATTGAAATACGTTTTTTCCTCTTTATGGTCCACAGTGACCCTTAACATGGGTTTGTACTGCATGGGTCAACATATATGTAGTAGTTGTTGTTTTTTTCCAATAAATATACTGTCGGCTCTCTATTTCCCCAGATTTTGCACCTACGAATTCAACCACAAATGGAACTCATTACTTTTATTATTATTATTAATATTATTATCATTATTGATTTCAGAGAGAAGGGAGAGGGAGAGATAGAAACATCAATGAAGCTTCCTATCAGATATATGATTTGCAAAATTATTTGCTTATTGTGTGAGTTGTTCCATTTTCTTGACAGTGTTGTCCTTTAAAACTTAAAAAGTATATAATTTTGATGAAGTCCAATTTACCTATATTTTTCTTTTATTATTTATGCTTTTGGTGTCATTGCCCATTCCAAGATCACAAAGATTTATCTGTTTCTTCTAACAATTTGATAGTTTTAGCTCTTACATTTAGATCTTTAATCCATTTTGAGTTCATTTTTTCCACACTTTATTCTTATTCACTCCTTTTAATTTTCCATACAAAGCCAGAATGATCTTGAAACTTAGATCAGGTTGTGTCATTCCCCTTCTTACACCCTTCATTAGCTTCCCATCATATAGAGAATAAAATGCAAATCCTGTGGCCTATAAGATGGGCCCCTGTGATCTGTCTGCCTCCTCACCATCCTCAGCTTCTGTCCCTCTGTTCCTTGTTCACTACAGTCTAGCCCTGCTTGGGGCAAATGTGGGAGGCAACCAATCTATGTGTCTCTCACATGGGTGTTTGTCTTCATCCCCTCTCCCTCCCATTCTACTCTCTTTGGAAATCACTGGAAAAAAATATCCTCAGGTGAGGATTAACAACAACAAAAAAGAAATGATTAGCCAAGTTACTTATCTCAGGAACGGGATTAAAAAAAAAGGAATGCTTCTAGATCAGGAGAAGTTCAGTGAACATTATGGTCATTTATTATGTATCTTTTTAAGCCATATTAACCCTTTGTTTTCTAGTGCCACTGTGACAAAGTCCTCTCTGCAAAGCAGACAGGTTCACAACCATTGAGCTTAGATTAGATCAGACAGGTTCACAACCATTGAGCTTAGATTAGATCTTAATATTATCTCCTCAAGACAATTGATAAAGCACTTTGGTTGAATTTTACCCCGAAGTTAAATATTCTTAAATAACCTTCCGCTGTGGGGAGGCTGCGTGTTGGCAAAGAACCTTTGTGCTCTTGGGCATAATGCTATGGCGGACTTTCAGCAGTGGAATCTAGATGTTTACATTGAGGCCGGCACTTTCACCAGTATTGATTTATTATGAGAGAACATTTCGTGACTAGTTTGGGATGAACAAGAGGAAGAATGTCCCTCCTAATTTGTTTTTTTGAAGGCCTAACTCCATTTTGTTAATTCATTTCATGTACGTTCCTTTTCTGAGACTCTAAGCTTCCAAAACAGAATTTCCTTCATTTTACTAAAGTGACTTCCTAAGTGATACTGAGGTGGAAAAACAATGTATATGCTATGCTCTCAGTTATATGCATAAGTGGCACACTTGAACTGCCTTGTTAGGAATATGTTAAAGCTGCCATTAATGAAAATTTCTCTCCTGTAAAATAGAATTGAAATTTAATTTTATTTACTCCATTTATGCATTTTTCCCACGTTTAGTCAATTACTTAGATTCATTGAGGGAAGGTTGTGCTTGTTAATGTTCTTATGTTAAAAGTAAAAAGCCAGTAAATTTGAAACAATTGGCTCAAAGGTTTGGTTGTGCCTAACTAAGTCAAAACAAAATGAATTGTTAGGATTCATATCGTGGAAATAGCATCCTGGAAGTAAGATAATAGGCAATTCAGGGGCAAAATGAAGAAATACTTAAGCTTATATATTTGGCTGTTGGGGCCTTTAATGGCCTACTACCAATTTTCTTCTGTTTGGGCCAGCAAATTTTAGAACTTTTGATGAATATCAAGGTTTTCAGACTATTGGGCACCCTAGAAATAAAAAGGAGAGTGTTAAAATGTGTCTGAGCTAGTACACAGCTATTTTCCCCCTGCCTTTTCCTAAGTTGACCAAATGAACCATTGATAGATCTGTTTGTCAAACTCTCAGAGAGATTAGTGATCTTGTAGCTTGTATTTTTTAAATATATTTCATTGACTTTTTACAGAGAGGAAGGGAGAAGGATAGAGAGTTAGAAACATCGATGAGAGAGAAACATCGATCAGCTGCCTCCTGTACACCCCCCACTGGGGAGGTGCCCGCAACCAAGGTACATGCCCTTGACCGGAATCGAATCTGGGACCCTTCAGTCCACAGGCTGACGCTCTATCCACTGAGCCAAACCAGTTAGGGCTGGTATTTTTTTTAAATTACCCACATCCTATATAATAAAAGGCTAATCTGCAAATTGTCCTCTCAACCGGGAGTTCGACCAGGGGATGTGGCTGGCCAGCCAACCACCCGTATCCCCTCCCCCTGGCCTGGGCAGCCCGATTGGATCAAGGTGGACCCCACCCGTGCACAAATTTGAGCACCAGGCCTCTAGTGTATTATATTCCACTCTGATTAGACCTCTCCCACATTTAAAGGGGTTTTGAGTAAAGGAAGAAATAGTTTAAACTGCTAGATATTGGTTGACTTTTAATGTGATATTATTTTCAGTTCTCCCAGCTTCATTTTTCTGAAGTTTTACCCCCTTGCCTGCTGAATCTTTCCAAGATTTGAAAAAATTAAGTGCTCAAAGAATGAGCCCTCCTTCGTTATTATCTTTTAAGGATGTAAGGGCGCAGGTCATCTCTTTATGTCTTTGGAATCCAGCTTGTGCTGCCATATGTAATAGTAGTACTTACGCTTTTCTTTTCTGGTGATTTGATTTGCCACAATAGTGGAAGCTCCAAATCATGTACCTGCTTTTGTGTTTTGAAGAGATAACAGAAGGGCTGTTCATACGACCTCTTCTGCAACCTCTCAGTCTCTGCCTAGTGTGGGGTTCCTTACATCTAGTCTCTGGTCAGCTGCTCAATCTTATTATGGGGCCAGAAGTGCATGCTGGGTCCCACATTTCCTTAGTTTGTTCTTCCTCTTAGTTTAGGACATTAAGTTGTGCTTGAAAGTTCTCAGAGAAGCAGCTCTGATATGGAAAAAAATACGTAATAGGGCTTATAGTTGGAGGATGTAGTTGTTTGTTTGTTTTTTGTGTGTTTTTTTTTCTGGGTTCTCTGTTCTGTTCCATTGGTCTATATGTCTGTTCTTGTACCAGCACCAGGCAGGTTTGTTTTTTAATTCTTTATTGTTTAAAATATGTCTCCTTTTCCCTCATTGACCTCTCCCCGGCCACCCCCACCCTGGAGGATATAGTTTTGACATACAGTTATTTAGCCACTTAAATGCTGGTTATATGAATGCTTACCTCACAGTGTTATTAGGGGATTTAAGTGAAGAAAGGCCTGTGAAAGTACCCAGCTCCGTGTCAGCTTATAATTAAAAAGCGGTAACTACCATTATTGAGCACTCCTTGTCCTGCGCAGTGTGCGAGACATGTTGCAAGATATTATCTGATTGAATCCTCTCATTGACCCTGCAGAGTAGGTAATATAACTCCATCCAACACATGAAGTTCAGAGAGCCGAGTAAAATGCCCAGGGTCATACATCTTCCAAGTAGTGATGTTGCGATTTGAATCCAATCCGTGTGAAAAACCTGAGCGTGTAAAACTGCTTTTATATGATGAAATGATCACTTAAAATGGTCATTTCGTTTGCATTTTTTGAAGACTGTAAGGTTGAGGAATCCATTTATTTGTTTACCGGTTGTATTTTCTATTTGTAATGTGTTTGCATATCTTTTGCCTGTTTTATCTTTTGGGATCTTTCCTGATTATCTTAGGAATATGCACAACCTCATCGTATGTTATGTATTTAACCCTTCTCTGACCATACTTAAGGCAGCAAGTGACATTTATCTTCCAAACCTACAAAATTTGACACTTGGATATACTTTCATATCTCATTTTTTATAATTTTTTTTAGGTTTATTCTGTAAAATGTGTGAAAAGACTTTTTACTCAGGGATACCCCCTTATCTGGGGCTTCTTTTTTTTGCTTTAGGAGACAGTGTAGTGTAGTCTTTACACAAGAGAACTTCTGTGTTGTGTTATGTACAGGTTGACTGGCTTCATCTAAGTCTTACGGAGATAGATCAGAAGCTCATAAGAAAGAATTACTTCTATTTTTAAAAAAATGCTGTATGCGGTTAAACATAAAATTATTTTGTTGTTTTTACATTCATTTTCCACTTGATTACTGTGGGAACGAGGAGAAAACTGTTGAGTCCATGAAGCTTAGAATATAATCACCTTTGATTACCACTCTCGTTGAAGCAGTGCGAAAGATGCCAACAGAGCAGTGATGGCGCTGGTGAAAATATATCCACTATTTCTCTCCTCACAGCAAAGTTCCTGGATTCGTGAGATTGATTGCTCCCGAGGGCTCCTTGGTATTTCACGAGAAAGCCTGGAACGCATATCCCTACTGTAGAACAAGTAAGCCTGGTTCCCAGCAGCCATGCCCCCCAGGAGGACAGCTTTGAGAAGGGTGCCACCAGTCAAGGCCTTTTGTGGGGCCTCGGGTAGTCATAGCACTAACTGGCAGAGGAGAGGTTGCATTGGGCTCCTCCCCCCAGAGCTTTGTGCGGGGCCTGGGCTCATTCCTAGAGGACAGCACCTTGAGGTCCTTGCTGACTGCACAGGGTCCAGGGGTGAGAAAGGGAGGAACAGAAGCATACCTTGTTTTATTGCGCTTCGCTGTATTCAGTGAAGGCGAGACCCTCCACCAGCTTTGCTGGGTGGTTTGGAACTGAACCCGCAGTATCTCTGAGGGATGCCTGTGCAGAAACTAAAGAAAGGCCGTCCACACTCACAAGGGTCTCCTGGTGTGGTTTTAACAGTATTTTACTTATATTGCCACATAATAGGTGAGGGATATGGCAGCTTCTGAAAAAGTTTGTTGTTGTTTGCTAAATTGGTATTATAAACGATGTTTTTGCTTTTGTGACATTATTCTTTTTACCATTGTTTTAAAATTGGGTTATTGACTCCAGAATCTAAAGTATGCTACTCTGTGACTTGTACAGAAACTGTGCTTTGAGGGTGTAAACTAGTAAATACCTTATTTTCAGGTAGTTTGATCTTGTGACATTAAGTATTGTGACAGATTGTTTTGACTCTGGCTAATATTCTGACATTGTTCTCCTTTTATTGCCCACCTGTCCATGACGCGTCAGTTGTAACGGTGAGTAAAACTGTTTTTTGTGTCACAAACTCTTCATCTTTCGACTTTGCTTTACATAGTAATTTATTTGCAGCTGTTTTATTAAAACTGCCCATCACTGCATGGTTCCTCCTCTGTGCTTCTTCCAGCAGCCTGCACTCCACCACATGCTGCCAGGTTTAATGGGCTCTCTCCAGCCTTAGCTCAAAGTCTCCCTGTTGACTTTATTTTGCTTCTGCTGCTTCCTTCAAAGGCCAGATTTGCTCACCAAATCTCACCGCTTCTTTAACATTAGCCCTGTATGCTGCATGACCAGTAGGGTTGTTTAAATTATTTAAAAGCGTGTAGCATTTGGTTTGCCTGACAAGCTTATAAAAATAGATAGCGAGCCCTGACTGGTTTGGCTCAGTGGATAGAGCGTCGGCCTGCGGACCAAAGGGTCCCGGGTTCGATTCCAGTCAAGGGCATGTACCTTGGTTGCGGGCACATCCCCAGTAGGGGGTGTGCAGGAGGCAGCTGATCGATGTTTCTCGCTCATCGATGTTTCTAATTCTCTATCCCTCTCCCTTCCTCTCTGTAAAAAATCAATAAAATATATTTTAAAAAAATAGATAGCGAATGATTCTTTACCACTTGAGGATCAGACTTGTAGAGTCAAAGGCATGGATGCTTATGCTGGGGAAGGCTCCACAAAGAACTGGTGTGAGATCACTGGCATTTTACTGTTGTGTTTTCTGCAGAATGAATATATGAAAGATGATTTCTTCATTAAAATCGAAACGTGGCACAAACCAGACTTGGGAACCTTAGAAAATGTAAGTTTCACCTCTGGACTTTTCATTGAAATGAGAATACTATAGTCCATTTTGTCATCACCAGAGTGATGACACCTGCATCATACTAGTACCTGGCCACGCCAGGGTGTGTCAGATTACAGGGAGGCAAGCAAACAACCGGAAACAAATGGGTTTTCCTGACCTTTCTCCTTCCCTTGAGTGGACTTGAGTGAGGTTGTTGTTTTTATCAGCAACTCCTTCTCTGCGACAGGGAAAGCACAGTTAAACAAAATTCACAGATAATCCCCAAACCGGTCTTAGCCACTAAATTTCAGATTTCTTTTATCCTTTCATCTCTGTGTATTTGCCAGAGCTGCTCTCCATGGCAAAAATGATGGCTTTAATTTCCATCTCCATTCCACTTTGCTTGGGATATGGGTTGATGTCAGAGAAATGGCCTAGGAAGGAGAAGGTACTTTGGATAATTTATAATAATGTTGACGAGTTCCGGATTTTTACAAGTTGGTACACATTTATCTCTAAAATAAATGAGGTGATTTGATATTTTTAGTCTGTGTATGATTTAATCTGCTTTCAGCTTTCAAATGGCTATATCTTTGGCAGTTTTTAAACAATTCTTAATTGGTTCATAGATGGAGTTTCAGAAATAGATTGAACAACATGAAGTATACAGGAGTTAACATCATACTGAAACTGAATAGCTTTCGGATAATCAACAGCAGGAGAGTTTCAGACCATACAGTGCAGCTTTTTGAAATCTTAATTATAATGTCACTTTATGTTTATCTGGAATTTGGAGGTTAAAAGGACTTTGTCATGTATTGTTTGAGTTAAACATGGGTCAGGTACATTTTGTGAACTAAATAATTTCTAAGGACTACCAGAAAATATTGTGACAGATTTCTGTTAATTTGGCAGCATCCTTACCACCACCCCCCACCCTTATTTTGGGGGGTTTCAAGGGATAATAAAAGATTTCTAGATCCTTCAAGACTTCGGATGGCTAATTTAATTATGTAGCAATTTAGATCCCTCCACCCCCCCCCCCATAATGTTCTCTGAGAGACTCAAGATAAAGATTTTATATGTAAGTATAATAGTTTTGCCTAGCAAGAATCGTCTACAATTCGTTTTGTTTAATTTCTCTTTGTAATTTTAGGTACACGGTTTAGATCCAAACACGTGGAAAACTGTTGAAATTGTCCACATAGATATTGCAGATCGAAGTCAAGTTGAACCAGCAGTAAGTACTACTCAGGGACATTTTAACCTGTTGCCTCTTACATCTAAGAATTCTTTTATTTATTTCTTGTATGGCCTACATTTTTAGATCAGAAAGATCAGAGAGTAGGAGAGGTGATTGTTTTTGTGTGCGGATTTCACCTTTGCACAAGTGATCCCTTTAAGAAATCTCAGTGTCTCTGAGATATACAGAGATTTGTTTTCATGGGGGTGGGAGGAAGTGACAGTATTTTACAAAAAATTAAGAAAGCAAAGATTCCATTTACATACAGATTTTCAGTAATTCGGGTTACCCTAACATTGTCATTTGTGAGAAATGGTTGATGGTAGAACATCTCAGATTAACAGTTGTGTAGCTTTCTATTTTGATTCTTACTAGATGTAAATATTTGCACTTCAGGCTTTTGACTTAATAAGAACACTTGTTCTCAAGTGTATTAAAACCTTTATTTCACCACCACCCCCTGTACAACTCTCCCCTGCAAATGAAGGCCCTGGTATTACTTTGCCACATGTGCTATATTAACTCACTACTTATACCATACTGCGTGCTGCTTTGGTATTGCAGTGAACAGCTGTGGATTTTTACATGTTAAGACAACCTTCTTGCTAGTCGAGAGAGAGCTGAAGCTTTGAAATAAGAGTGACACCTCGTTTTGTCATGAAACGCAGCGTTTCAGTTAGCATTTCATTTCATTTTCCGTGCTTCTTCCCTGAACTTGAGCATTGTTATAAGCTGAGCAGAAATAACTCAACAACTAACTGTCTCACATTGCTGTTGAAATATAAATGTAAACCTCCTGAAACAGACCCCTGTCCTGTTCTCAGAAATCACTGGGGTTCGGACTGCCAGCCGTGACCCTCTGCTGGGCTGGGTCCTGTTCAGCTAGGGCCCCTCCCTGGTTAGAAGTGGGATCTTCGTCATGGGAGATTTTATATTTTAGTTGTACTGTGATTTGAAGTTATTTCAATTTTAGGGCTATTTCTGCCTTTGAAATGATAGAAGGCTTTTTTTTTTAATCCTCGGAAGTAAAATGTATGTTCTATGGAAAACAGGGTCTGTTTTGCCCTTTTATTTCTCTTAGTATCGTTTGCAGCCATGATTTCCTGGTGATAGGAAGAGCAATCATTGGGAGTGAGTAATGAGTGAGTCAGTGAATGGCTAGGTCAGGACAGCTCACAGGCCTGGAGCAGCAGGTCACTAGATAATACCAAGCAGCAGTATGGCCCTGGGGTTGGGTGGCCTGAGGAAGTCATTCAGGTTGTATTGTCGGTTTGAAAAAGCTGTGCTGGCCAAACAAAATGGTCTGATATTGTGGCTCCTAGGTTTGCATTCCATGTTGTTCTTCAGCAGAGCACAAGGTAGCTCTGGTTTTATAGGCACCCGTGAAACTTGTAAGAACAGTGAAGGTGGATTATGAAGAGCCTTAGAGCCCTCAGTCCCATTCCTTCTACCCCAGCTTAACCTTCAGAGAGAAAAGAAGACAGCGCTGGCCTCACATGCATGACAACAGCACTTGAGAGGGTGCTTCGGATGGAAGGCGCTGCACATGCAAAGGCTGAGCAGGTGGCTCTCTGTGGGTAGATAGACACTGAAAGAGAGAATGGATGGGGCCCAAAGGGGGAGGGTCTGCATTGTGAGTCCATGGAGCTGTGACTAAGAATATACATTCTGAAACTATAGATTGGCTTCATATTCAAATTCTGAGGTTGTGCTACCTGCTGGCTCTCCCATCTTGGGTGCCTGTTTGAGCTTGTGTAAAATGGGGCTCATTACCTCACAGGACTAAATGTGAGTACTTGGAGCAGTGTCTAGCTTAATAACAGCTGGCCATTTTGCCATTATTATTAGCTGTAGGTGCCCAGAAGTTCTGAGAATCTATGTTCACACCAAGCATTGTTTGGGGAGTGAATAAGTGTTCACATGTGTGTGTGTGATTTTGTTTTTCAGTGTCCATACTTCCTGTTTTCCAAGTTACATTTTAGAAATTAGTAAGATAAACTTTTTAAAAAATTGTGTTGGATTCACAGTACCTTTTTTATTATGATAAAACACACATAACAAAATTTACCATTTTAACCATTTTAAAATGTATAGTTCTGTGGCATTTAGTACAGTCACAGTATTGTACAACCATCAGCACCATCCAGTTCTGGAACATTTTCATCATCCCAAATGGACACCCTGGACCCATAAATAGTCACTCTCTCCTTCCCTCTCCCCTCAACTCTCAGCTACCACTAACCTCTTCTCTTTTCTGGATTTACCTGTTCTGGATATTTTATGTCAATGGAGTCATAACAGCATGTGGCCTTCTCTGTCCGGCTTTTGTTACTTTAGCCTAATGTTTTCAAGGTCCGTCCACGTTGTTGCATGGGCCATTACATTGCTTCATTCCTCTTTGTAGCTGAATAATGGTTTGCTGTGCAGATGGACCACATTTTGTTTATCCATTGATCCGCGGGTGAACATTGGGTTGTTTCCATCTTTGGCTGCTGTGAAGAGGGCTGCCGTGAACATTGTGTCACAGCAGCTTCTGGTTTGTGTGTTTTCTTAGTTGTGGACACTAAAAGCACAACTGATGTCATCTAGGAAATTCGTAGACTTGTTGACAGTAAAATAAGAACCCGCACAGAAACATTTTCAGCTGTAAAAGGAGAAGGGGACTCTGTGGTGGGAGGCAGGGGTGTCCTTGACAGTTTTAAAGCCTAGGGGTGAGGAGCAGAGCGTTGAGCTATTGGGGGAGGGGGGGGTGTGAAGGCTGAGGTGGGTAGGTGTGGTGGGGGGAGAGCTGTAGGGCCTGGCACCCGTTCCAGCAAGGAAGTGGGCAAGAGCCTAGTGGGCCGGGGAAGCAGGTCTGCCCTTTTCTACCAAGCATTCTCATTTGTTCACTCTGCTGGCACAAGACTGTTGCCCCGACTCTCCCTTCCAGTTCCACCCCGTCTGCTTGGCCTTGTCTAGTTAATGTTTGTCTTAGGATTAGCCTCTATGGCAAATACCTGGGTCACCTGGGCATCCTTTCATTTTACCAGATCTGGTTTGGTTTTCTGTTGAGTTAATTTGTTCATTCGATTCTGCCTTTTTTATGTTCCTTGAAAATTCTAGTCCAAGCTGTTGGGAAAAAGGAAGCTTCCAGATCATATTTGCAAATTCTAAAATGGTATTTAGTGGCTGCGCAGTCTGTGCTGCCGGAATAGCCCTGCTGTAGCTATCCACGATGAATATAGTGCCCTCAGGAGGCTTACAATCCCGCGACACAAGTCCAGTGCAGTGACATAGTTCACAAATGGCACAGGCTTATGCTTGGTCCAAAGTTCCACAGGATTTCAGAGAAAAGAACAAATGATCTGTGGGTGTGGAAACATATGAAGGTATGTCTGCCATACCGACAGTGATTACTTAGTGCCTAAAGGTTGCTCTTGAAGAATTTAAGTGACACTAGAATTGGGAGCTTTGTAACTATGAATAGGCCAACACGGTGGAATTTCTGTAGGAAGGTCTTCTGAAGGTGTGGTGATCTCAAAGTTCAGATGACGACACCTTAACTCCTGGAGATTTTAGTCTCAGAATGACTTAGTTCATTGATTTTCATTTTGTTTATGATGAACTCTAATTTGTCTTGAATGAGCTGATTTTTCTAAAAACTTCTTAAGCTCATTTTCCCCCTTCCTATTACTTGCTTTAAAAGAAATACAAACGGGTAATTAGTAATTTTGAGAAGACAAGTAATCAAGTCTCCTTCGAAATCAGGACAAAGGTGAAATAGTTGGGAGGTCAAGAAACCAAGAAGTTGGAAGTGAAGCTTGGATCTTTTACCTCCACCTGGTGGGGATTTTCTGTCATTGCAGATGGATTTAATACAAACAGCCCTAAATATTTTAATTCAGAGTGACTGTTGATTACTTTTAGGGTTGAACTCTCTGCTGGGTTGCTGGTGTCAGACAGCTGTATACCACTCTGTCATAGACTTGCTGGGTTTTTTGGGGGGTTTTTTGGTTGTGCTTATGAACTGTACTTCACCATGCACAGAAGGGATGTGATTAGCCCGCGGTGTAACTGAATACTTGGGGAGATGCTTTGACATGTTTACATAATTGAATGGGAAACATGATCACAATAACTCTAGGAATAGGATTTATTGTGAAAATCTGTCAGTGTGACCCAGGGTTACAGAGGAATATGCTAGAGAAATCAAATGTATTCAAATATATGATTTATTTAGGGTCTTTTGTGGATGACTTACACTGAGTGGCCAGATTATTATGACCACCTGACGTTTGTAGGCAAATTAGCTATAATTTCACGCTGAAGTTGCTAGAGGGCCAGACCATTATAAATAGGGAAGCAGGTTGTTTACCATGACAGTAGAAGTGATTTTTTTCTGAAGGTATGGGTAAACAACGCGATTTAACAGCCTTTGAACGTGGGATATATATACTGTAGAAAGTGTGGTATATTAGTATAGCCTCTAGTCTCTGGAATTTTCTAGAAGATACATCATTGCCTAATGAAACAAGCTAAGCAAGCAATCTGGGATTGCTGCATAAATGTTCCCACCCAATTTCTTTTGGCCACCAAACAAAACAGATTCCCTGTTTCAGGGGAAAGACGCATTGTAGTGAAGGGTTAAAATGCTGATTCCTTTAAGAAGGAAGGCTCCTGCTTGGCATTGAAGCAGCCACAGAGCACACGGTTCCAGCAGGACACACCCCCTTGCTCCCACCCTCTCCCCATTTCAAATCTAACCCGGGTATCACTCCTGAAAAGACTTCCTCAGTAAATTGACTACCCTTTGGGGGCCTGGCCTATCCTGTGCTCATCATCTCTGTGTTGCCAGGACCTAGCAAGATGCTCACTATTGAGCCTGATGTGGAGTGACTTCTCAATAAAGGCTTGGTGGGTGGATCAAAGAGAACTTGCAGATTTCCCCCCTTTGTGGTGTTAAAAAAAAAAAAGTTTAAAGGAATTGAAGTGTTTTTTTTTGGTTCAGATATTAAATGAACAAAATTCTACTTTAGGTCCTCTTTTTACCAATCCTAGATGGTGAAGTATGTACTAGTAATGATGTATTTAATTCTAAAAATTCTGTCCTTTCTAAATGAGCATATATCTTTCTGTCAGATTAAAAAGTTGTTTTAGATCCAATTGTAATAGAAGTCTAGGTATCCAGCACAGAACACCAGAATATAAAGTTTTTTTAATTCCTAAAGTTGCCATAAATACATAACCACAACAAAAAGTCGCGAATTCTTTAAATGTCCTGATGAAATGCACATGCATATCTTCAACTCATTTCCAAAATGTACACAAATGAGTCAGTTGACATCTGCTTCTGCTTTTTTCTAAGGTATAAATGTGAATCTGGCCCCTTTTAATCATCTCCAGCACTTTGTCTAAGTAGCTTTCCATGATTTGTATACAAAAGTCACTTCCCAGGAGAGGAAGGCTCTTTAAAGTGTAAGCCGAAGTGTACACACGATTAACATCAGAGAGACCTTCGTTTTTGGAAGTAATTTGAAAGAAAATGAGCAGGGTTTTTTTTCTTTTTTAAAAGAAAGAAATTGGAACCATATTTTTAGGTATTTATGTGTAACCAGAAAGGATTGTATCAGCCTCCCTGTATCGTATATGTTTCCCCGTATCGTATATGTGACCTTATAATTTCCAAGGTTATTTTTGGCAGAAATGTTTAATTCAAATTTGTAAGGCCCACAGGTTAAAAATGGATCTAGCTTGATATCTGTTTTTTAAATGTCATTAATAAGCAAATATTAATGATATGAAAGTATTAAATTGTTTGGGAGACTTAGTTTAAAAATCCAGAACTATTTAATATTAAAAGTAGCAAGTTTAAAGAGGGAATGGATTTTCCCCCTCATGTTTCAGCATGTTGGAGGGTACAAATTTATGATGAGAGGTTTTTCCCAAGTGGGACATTTCAAAACCAAGAGTAGCCCAGCTTTGTAACTGTAGAGTTGTTTCACTGAAGATGGTATTCCTGAAAGAAGAGACAAAAGCTAGAAACCCGTGTGCCATGTTTCTGGGTCACAGGAAGGATGTGCTATGATTGATAGAGTCCTTCCTGGGGACTTCCCTGCAGAGCTTGAGAGGCCCTATTAATGACTCAGCAAGCTTGTGCTCTTAATTTGATAAAGTTCAGATATTAAACCTCTTCCTTCTTTTGTTTTGTTTTTTAACCGCCTCCGCCCCAGTTGTTGCTCCCACATCCTTCTTTCTACCTGCTCATGAGTATAATAGCCATGTCATATTTACCTGAAGTCTCCATTCTTTTTTCCGCTCCCTCCCTCCATTTGCCAATGCCCCCCTGGGCAGGGGGGAGTGCTGAGGAGGGGGGTGTCTCACTCTGTGGGCTCTGAGCCCAAAAGCCGCCCTGATGCCCGCTCTACGTAGCCAGCCTTCCCTCCCTGGCCTATGGTCCTTGGGTTGTCACTGCTGCTGGACTCTGGACTGCTTTGTACCACCACTTTCCAGCACAACCCTTTTCCTGGGCAGCTTTTTAAGCAAGAACTCCTAGAGCAAAGTGTGGCTCCACCAACTGGTCACAATTCTTTTATCGATTCTTCCAGAGACACAGGCACTACGGAGTGAGAGGATGGGCTGCCGGTAAATCTCTTCCTCCCTGCCAGGACCGGGGATCACCTTCATTCAGTACTGCTCGCTCAGCCTCTGCCCCCACCATAGCCACAGGCAGGGTCTGTACAAGTGCAATCCCTGTTTGGGACTGGATCTGCCAATTGGTCCTTGGAAGTTAAAAGGTTCTTTTCAGAGCCTTGATGCCCTCTGTGGGGGAGCATTGGGGCTAAGGACTCAGACCTAAAGGCTTGAGCCCCTTTCCATTTAAGCAGGGTCAGCCCACAGGCAGCTTGTGAGAAATGCAAATTCTCACCCCCGCCCCCTCCCCCCCCCACCCGCCAGCTCTCCAGCTCTCCAGGTGGTGCTTGTGCACGCTCAGGCTGGGATGTGGTCTACACTATTCATGGTGAAGATTGTAGAGGGGCATCCTTCTAGGATTTTGGAAACAGAAGGAATCTCAGTTGGAGGCCATGGTCCAAAACATTCACCCCAACCTTTATTTTTACGCAGTTTTTGAGCCCAGGAAGTGCTATAACTCTCTGCGCCACATAACCAGTGGAAGGGGAGTCAGGACTCAAAGCAGGGCTGCTGGCTGCTTTTTATTTTTGTCTTTCTGTATGATGCGCCTTCCTTTGCAGTGTGTTGATTAAGAGCATTTTTCATTCAATTAAAACAAGCCTGCTCTTCCATGTATCTCCCCTAGTCCCCCAAATAGCAGTTTCATCAGTGGGTTTGGGCACCTTTTCCCATAACTGCTAAACCGTGGCATATATTGAAATCTGCGTATGTGCACTTATAACAAAAGGATTGGAGGCCCTACAGTGTTTTTTCATGTGGGTACTTCCAGGGAGCACCACTCCTGCATCCTCTCATGTTCATTCAGCAAACATTTATTGGAACTTGCTATCTGCTCTTTGGCGGTATGGTAACTGTTTTTCCAGATAAAGGAATACTTGTATCTGTCTGAAGAGAGTGGAGATTCTTAATCAGTGAACAGTTAAAGTGTTTCTAAGTGACTTGGGAGTAGGTCTGTTCCAACTGTTGCTTATGTAGTTAGTACAGGAGTGCCGAGTGCCTCTCCTCGGAAGGGTTTTCCCCTCACAGCTGGTAAGTGCCCGTCCGTGCTGGCTCCTGGCTGCAGCTGAAGTCTGTGTTCAAAGGCTAACTAGAGCTGGGCGTTTGGAATCTTGTACTTTATTAGGTATAGTAACTGTATAGCAAAAGCCAACAATAGGATTGGGGTGTTCATCTAAGCTGCACATCTGTCTGTTATGGGCGGGAGTGGGGTTCTTGGGATACTGCTGGAATAAGTAAGCATTTCCGGAGGCCCCCGCGGGAGGATGAGAGCCAGTGTCCAGAATTTCCGTTCCATATTGCAGCCGGGTCCAATTCATCGCCAGGTTAGTTGCAGTCCATTAGTCCATTGCGTGTGGGATGCAGGTTAACACAAGGGAGCCCTACAAGCCCAGAGTCACATAAGTCCAAAGTGCAGTAAGAGCACAAGAAAGGGAACTCTTTTGTTTAGGCCGCAGTGGTTCTCAACCTTCCTAATGCCGCGACCCTTTAATACAGTTCCTCATGTTGTGGTGACCCCCAATTTCATTGTTACAAATTGAACATAATTAAAGCATCGTGACTAATCACAAAAACAATATGTAATTATATGTGTGTTTTCCGATGGTCTTAGGCGACCCCTGTGAAAGGGTCGTTCGACCCCCAAAAGGCTCGCGACCCACAGGTTGAGAACCGCTGGTTTAGGGGATTAAATGTCTCTAATTCTGCACCCTTTGTTCTCAGGTGTGATTGACAGCAAGCACCTTCCATATGTCACCCCAACTTTACGGGGCATGCCTCTATCTCCCTTTTGTTGGAACCCTGGAGAATGTAAAGTTGTAGCTTTCTGGCGAAGCTGCCCAAATGACACGCCTACAATATCTGGCCTTCCCTTTGCTCCTTTCCTATTATTAATAACTAGGTTAATTACACTGGAATCATAGCCACTTGTGGAAGTGTCACAATCACCTTTGTAAGGATTGTGATGTCAAAGGAAATGAATTGGCTTTTATAGTTTGTGCTTTTTATTTCTGGCCTTGACCATTTGTTCTTTGATTATGATCCACTTGTTTGGTGAGTATGTTTTGGTAGAGAGAACAATGTCCCATTTTAGTTGAGAGCAGAAATAATAGGGCATCCCCCCAAAATGTATACACACACATTGAATTATTATAAAGGCAGTGTTTATTAAAATACATTTCATTTTCAAAATTGAGCTATCAGCTGTTGAAGTGTGTGTACATTTTTTGTACATTAGAAGCAGTACCTGATTTTCTGAAAGTAAACACATGAGCTACCTATCCATTCATTTAGCTGTTTTCATTTTGAACTGCCATTCCATTATTTGAGAGCTGAAAAATTTGACACTTTTTAATTGTTGTAAATCATGAGTGCGTATTGTTTTAAAGTTATTGCTCATTTTAAAGATACTTTTCCCCAGATGTCAGCCTCGGAAAGCTGATGAAACTGGGTTTAGTTTTTTAGGCATGCCAGTCATGGTCACACCTTCACGCAGTGCTTGTTTTCTGTGCTCTAGGAAGGATTCAGAATATCTTTTCTTTTGATCATTCTGTGAGGCAGTGCCCAGATGTTATGCATTTGAGTAGATAGTCTTGACAACATATGCTTGACTGCAGTGCCTTTAGAAATAACTTCATAATTTTAAAGAAATGTGCTTTCTAAATATGCTTTCTAAATCATCTTTATACGATTAGCTTTTTTCTCCCTTTAAAATTAAAAGCATGATGAAATCTGGCTGGAAAAAGTTAAATATTAGATCAGACTATGTGAAATTGTTAATATTTGTCAGCTTTTGAGCTATGAAAATGACCTTGTTTTAATGGGTGAACCTAATAGGTCTTTCGAATTAACCTTTGGTAAATGATAACCTTAAATGGTCTAGTTTGTTCTCTCTCAGAGCTTTCAGAATGCTGCTGCATTTTAGATGTTACTTTTGTTCCAACTGCTGCCTTTTACTTCCTAAGAAGGGCTTTCTGCTTCTCGGAGCTGTGCAGTGGCTACCCAGGCTTTCGCCCTGAAAAGAGCTTTTGTTTATTAAGTCTGTGGCTCAGACCCAGCAAGCCCGAGGAGAGCCCGCGGTTGCCAAATGCTTCTTCAGTGCTCTGTGGCGTGAGCAGACACTCCATCCAGTAGAGCACCTCTTCCTTTTGCCATTAAGATGAACCGAGGCATCCATTTCTATCTTAAAAGCTTGTAACTTGTCTCTGGTGTATGTGTGAGAGCCCCAGAGTTTTTTGTTTTGTTTTTATTAAAGTTTGTGTGTGTAACTTTATTCAAGTGTGAATTGTGAACCAGCTCCTAACTTGTAATAGGAGCCTCCTTGAATTCAGGAACAAAACAAAACTCAAATACAAGTTTTTGAGGTAGCAGAGATTTTGCTTTTGCTTAAGAAATTGTCACTCGTCAAATGCTCTGCACATTTGCCTTTGCTATGCTGTGAAGCAAACCATTGTCAGGATCCTTTTATGTAGTAGTTATAGAGGTTTTCCCCCCCATCCTCAAAGAAGATATAAATAAATGTTAGCATCTTTTAAAAAAAAAAAAAGAAATGTAAAAATGTTTCCCATATCTGCTGCCTTACATGGTCAAGTACTTTGAGAATACTTACAGTATTTGCATCCAGTAGTGGAGTTAGAGAATCTCTCATATATTTGAAGACATAGTTGGATAGCAGTGCCCTCTTGTGGGGTAATAACATATTGCTTATTTCATGCTTGCTTAAGTCTAAGCAAGGATTTATAAATTTCTCTTAAATCTGTATGTATGAGTATATTTTGCACAAAGTACCTTTTCACTAGGACCTCGAACCCATTATTAACTTAAGTAGAACAGTAGGGAGGGTGGTGGAAGTGGTTGGCTGTTTAGTAGAATTGCTCCAGTTCCTGGCTGGGGGGACATTTTCTGGTAAGAGTTAGAAAATGTTTTTTTTGTGAGCAGCTAATGGCAGATATTTTTAAAGAAATTCACGTAAACGGCTCCTTAAAGTGAATTCCTTATAATTCACTTTTAGAAAGAACTCACTTTTTCAACCATGAAAACTCTTTCCTAGGCAAGGCCCTCTGGCCTGGGATCCCTTCAGGTATGGAGTCTGTCTTATCAATGATAACCTGTACATGACATCACATTTTCCCAGTAAAGTCTTGTGGTTAGCCTGGGTGTCGAGAGAGCAGCGTCTGAGTCCTGGCTCTTCTGAAGTAAGTTCTCCAAAAATAGTAGCAAGAATGATGCTTCTTACCGGATTCTGTTCTTGCTGGGGGAAAAAAAAATTACGTTTAATTCCCCTCCCTTCTCCCCCCCTGCAATTATAGCCTACTTGATGTTTGTTAAATGAGTGCTCTGGGTTACATGGGGCCCTGGAACTTGGGAGCTTCTTTGTCTGGAGGCCAGATAATGAACCAACATGGACATTTTACTGGGAGGGCTCACCCTGTGAATTGTAAATAGGAAACCCCTCCCCCCATTTTAGTTTAAGGAATTTGTTGTAATATGTTCTACAATCTACTTTCATTTAAGGAAATAAATGCATTTTTGTGTTAAATAAGAGTTTTCTTAAACATATTACTTAAAATGTTCAGGCATATGCGATTTAATTTTAAAATAAATAATGTTTTGTTTTGTTTCTTTTTTTAATATATTTTTATTGATTTCAGAGAGGAAGGGCGATGGAGAGAGAAATATAGGTAATGATGAGAGAGAATCATGATCGGCTGCCTCCTGCACGCCCCCTACTGGGGATTGAGCCCGAAACCCGGGCATGTGCCCTTGACCGGAATCGAACCCAGAACCCTTGAGTCCACAGGCCAATGCTCTATCCACTGAGCCAAACCATCTAGGGCTAAAATAAATAATGTTTAATAAGCTCCTTTAGCAAAATTGACTTGTTAATATGTTAAAACTTATTTCATTGGAGTTGAGAGTTTACCTTCATTTTTAAGTGCTATAATAAGTATATAAATATGTAGTAATAATAAGTATAGTGTTACAGTAATAAATATATTGAATATTTTTGCATAAAACACAGCCTTGTCCCGACCAGTAGCCCCACCCACCCTGAAGAGCAGCCCCCCGGCCTTAGGCTTTCCAGGACCCCCCTTTCCTATCCTTCAAGGACTTTCTCCCTTTTGCTTCATCTGCCCATCAACTATTTGGTTTTCCTGCTAGGTTGTGGAATATGACTTTTGGTTGTAACCTCTTTTTGTAGGTGAAATCCCGATATCTTTCTCTCTCTATTCTATTAATTTGTAAACCTCGAAAGGCTTTGAAGATCTGCTTTGATAAACATGACAGTGTTGGTGGTCTCTGGCTGTGATATGGATAAAATGAGAAAGAATGGAAGAGGTAGGCGATTGGCCTGGCTGCGCTCTAGCCTAGCTGTGCTCTAGGCTATGGCCACCTTTTAGCATAGAGCTCTGTTGACAGCTTCTGGCCCCCCCCCCCCCCCCTGTCTACCATGCTAACACCCCTCCACACTCCACCCCACCCCAGGTCTCTATGCAGGGTCCCCGTGAGATTAGAAACACTACAAAAAAGTGTTCTGTTCGGGTGTGTAGGTTTGATTGTATTTCTCAGTTCTCAATGCAGTTTAGAATTCAGCTTTTAGGATTCATTGGTGGAAAGCCAGGGAGGATTAATGAGAGGGCTGAATTAGAGAATATTTTTTAATGCAGTTTTGTTCCTCTGAGGTACATTCAGTAACAGAAACTAGGCCAACAAGTTATTGACAATTAGTGGTCCTTTGGGAATCTGCTTTAATGAATAGATAAGAATGATTTGTAATTAGCATAATAATTATATGCAAATGAATGCTTCTGAATTGCTCTAAAACACTTCTGAACTGTTTAAACAGCCCTCCTGAGATCTTGTTACTCTATTAATTTGTGTAGCAAATCCTTTTTTCATAGATCATGCAAAGATAAACTTCAGTCCAGCCCCTGTCCAAATTATTATGTATTCCAAGGTGGTAGGACCTGAATTAATGAGATTTACTTATACTATATTAATGGCACTCTGTGGGAACCTGAATCGGTGAGGAGTCACTGGGGAGATGTAATTAAAAATAGAAAAGAAAGCTGCTTATTTGAAAATAACTGTTCAAATGAGTTTCTTAAACAAGTTAGTAAATGTTATTTCTCTTAACACCGCTGCTACTTGCTATTGCAAAATGTAATGCAAATATTTTTTATTAATAGGCTTCCCCTTTGGGGTCTGGCTTGCATTTTGTCAACTCCAGTTAGTTATGCACTAGGGTCAGTGGTGATAGGATCCAGGAATCCCTTGTTTTCTATGTGCCGCAATACTGAAAAATGCAGGGCAGTGCTAATAAGTGATGTTTGCTATTTACCTTCGAATTTAATTTAGTCTTTCTCCCACCCTGGCCTTTACTTTTCGGATGTGATTAGAGGAAATACGCTTGGCTAAATTGAGTGGCAGTACCTGTGCATTTTAAACTTAGTGATTATCTTGGAGCTATTTGAATAGACACCTAATTAATCATGCTGTGCTCAAGGAAAGCACTTTATGGCAGGCTGCAGGATCCTAATATCTCTCTCAAGTTTTATGTTGACCCTGTGGAATTGTTCCTCTTTGGGGGGGGGGGGGTGGCTGAGGGGGTGCTCTTTAATAAGCAGATGTCCAGGAATTGCTAATGGTGCGTTTGGGCACACTTTTCCCTGTTTACATTTAGCCTCACCTGGGGGAACCCATTCATGGTTCTGTAGGCAGTTTCTGGTGTCTGGAGTTTATTTTGATTTTTCCACAAGCTGTCAAGACACTCCTACCAGCCTGCCCTTCACCTTCTACTCACTTCCCCGTTCATAATCATGAGTTAAATCTGGACTCACGGATATTTAGGTTGGCTCAGCACAGATTTTGCACTTGTATTTTGGGGGACAGCCACTATGCTTAAAGATTCATAAAACTCATATTCTTTGTCTTCAAAATGAATCTGGTTTCTGTTGAGGGTTTCTATTGAGAGCTGTAGTGAGTAACAGATGCATACCCAAGAGGCAGCACAACTTTGGTATTCCAGTGACAGAAAACAGGTATTTATAAGAATTGAATGAATGTATTCTGTGGCTCCAGCTTGGAGACTCAGGAATCCATTTATTTTCCATATTTTATGTGTTCTCCAAAGGGTGTCTTGACTTTCTTGCCTCCTTTTTTACTTAAATAAGAGTTTTCAATTAAATGGAGTTGTGTTAACACTCATCCGAATCTACCTAATGCTGATACCAGTGTGTTTTCTGCGGTTCAGGCACTGGTATTAGTGGAGCGAGCAGTGTCTAGGGACATCACACCTAACTTGATAATGATGGTTTTACTAAGCCCTTATCCTGGCCAGGCCTCTGGGCATTCTACAGATAATTAAAATTTGATCATAAAAAATTTTAAACGCACTGCACCTTAGCAATAAGGTTTTTCTACCTTTAAACATGATTTTAAAACTCATTTTACAAATACATTTCCTTGGCCTAGTGGATCTGCTTTCTTTTTTTCCCAAGGATTACAGAAAGTGCATAGCAAATGCAGCCTTCAGAATACCCAGGAGCTGAAGACTCAAGTAGGCTACAGCTGTCTTCACCCACTGTATTCTAAAAGAGCTAATGAGATGAGAAGTCTGCAGCTGGTGGCAAGCACAATAAACCATGAGCCAAGGGCTTCTCTTCATCAGAGCCTCCCTTTCCCCATGGGATCCCAAAGGAGACAGAATACTAACAAAGCCAGCAGGCTGTCTCATTCCACACTATTGCTCATTTGCAGCTATAATTGGTAGCTGAGGTTGCATTCTCTATGCTGAAACTGTCATACATGAAAGAATATATTTGTTCGTTGTGATACGGATATAAATCGGCCAGTTTTCAAATACAGAAAGACCAAACTAGACACCCAAGAATAAAATGCAGCAGCTAAGATACTGTTCAACAAATTAAATGTTTGTTGCAGAAAAACAAAACCGAGGCTGTGAAAACTACACCTGCTTCCTGCTCTTTAATATCTTGCTACTTAATTCAGCTGATTAAACATTTACGTGTTCAAACTAACAAAAAAGCACAAAAAATTCCTAGGTTTTGACAAGATGCATTATTCTCAACTGTCAAGGTTAAGGTGCTATTGTTAATAATTGGGTTTTGTTACATGTTCAGTATATCTTTAATATCGGCTGCTCTATATTCCAGAGAAAAAAGCAGAGAGGGAAAAAGACAACGCTTTAGAGATATATGTATATGTAGTATTTTATATGCATACACTCATTTCTTGTAGGAAAATTCACTTCGGTTTCTGATGCTGCTGCTTTTTTGTGTTTTTGAAATGTGATTTTGCTTCTCTGGCATTTGTGGACACTCTTTGCCCCTCTCCTATGTAAGTGCCAGCATGAGCCCAGGACAGAGGCTAAGAAACCTTGTGTTGAAGTCCTAGGTGAGCCATACCATCTCCTTGTTGAACGGTGGCGTCCTCATCTGTAAAGTGAGGTTTATCGTCAAGGCTTATTTCACCTGTTAATTCTGTGAATCCATATTGCAGAACAGCATCCAGTGAACAACCAGCACTGAAAGTGAAGGCTCAGAAATACACTTTGTGGAACAGAGTGAAGTTTTAAAGTGTTATTTCCTGTTCTTCAGTTGATTAATCCATGTCAGATAGGTATGGAAAACCTGACGTTGTCACCCAGATGTGGAGCTGGTTTAGGAAGGAGAGGGGTATTGTCCAAGAAGCCCATGTAACCCATCCACTCACATTGTCACCTACACTGGGGCCATAGTCATGCTTAGGGCCAGCTCCTGGGCGAGCCACCTTCTCAATTAATTTACCTCCAATGAAAATAGAAGGAAAGCAAGGTGTCTCATAGGGCAGGGTTAGAAAATAATTTATGCTGGCCACAATTTAGACCAATTTCACTTTTCTTAAATTAGTCGTTTCTTGGTGTAGGCACTACCCTTAGTGTATTCATTCCACCAGTGGGTTATTTCCCTTTAACCCTACTGACATTTGTGTATACTCTGTTGTGGATTGTGGTGTGCATTTTTTTCTCCATTGGAGTGGACAAGTGTAGAATCCACAGAAGTAGTTCTGCAGTCTCCATTTACTCATCGATTCTAAGACTCCTGCCCCCTTGTCCTTCCCCCTCACATTTTATTATATTCAAATCAGGATTTGTCTTTCAGTTATAGCATGTTTATTGGCTGAATGCTTTCCTTCTTAATGGAGCACCTCTCTTAAATTTAGGAAATGTGGTATTTGCTGTTCAACTCATATAAGGCTCTATAACATTTTAGATTTTGAAAGAAAAAAAGAATGTGAGCATGTTGCCCACAATGAGGTCACACTCAGTGAAAAAGAAAAAAGAAAGTATTTATTTTCCCTCAAATGTAATGAAACACCAGCCAAGTCTCTGGGCATTGTACAGATAATTAAAATTTAAGCATAAATCATTTTAACACAATGCACCTTAGCAATAAGAGTTTTCTACTTTTAAACATGATTTAAAAAATACATTTTCTTGGCTGGTGTCGGTTGGTTTCAGTTCTGACTAACTCTTCTGCATTCTCTGTTGGCAGTTAGCGGGTCCTCCCTGGCTTTCAGGTGCCTTTTCTTTGTTTGCCTCTCTGTCTTCCTCCCAGCTACACTGTGACTTGCTAGGAGCCAGAGCCAGGTGCTGGCTCTCCTTACTCCTCGGACTACCTCTTAGCATCCTGTGCGCTACCTCCTCCTTCGTGGTGGCTGATGAATAAAGAGACCTTGACTTCGGGAGATGATGTTAAAAGTGATTATTTGATATGATGTTAAATGTTTTCAATTGTGGAGAAAAGTGAGCTTGTCTCTGGGTTTTAATCCTAAGCCTCTGACCTAGAAGAAAGTGTCCTATGGATTCCATGGTTATTTATGTTAGCACCATGGCCGGTTTCTCGCTGTGAATCCAGGCCTTGGGAGACCAGCCCTGTGCCATGGATTCTTTTCTCACTCAGCAGTGAAGTTGTTCATTTTTAGGGTGTGGTTCTAAATAGGAGTTTCAGAATTCATGTTCGCTGATGGTAATTGAACTTCTGCTGATGTGCCCAGACACATGAAGTAACCCCAGTTGTCCGGCCCCTTGCAGTCGGCTCACCCCTGTTTGTCATTCCTGGGTAACACTGACTGACCTAATGCCTGTGGCTATACCACATCGCATATTTTAAGCAGTAAGACCCTGTGTGGCCTGCCCAGTTTACTTGTGTAGTAATTTTAGCTGATTGTTGGGCCTTTTTATAGCTTCTTAGTCTACCTGTAAACAGGCTTCGAGGTCAGGGTGGTACATTTACCCAGCTATCTTTACAGTTTTGTTTTTTTACCCGAACCTCACATTTTTTTTCTTCCTCACATTTATAAACTTTCTCTTTAGGAATCATTATGTCATATACACTTACTGAATAGCTGTTGAGTCTTGTTGTTGTTGTTGTTGTTAATCCTCACCCGAAAATATTTTTTTCATTGATTTTTAGAAAGAATGGAAGAGAGGGAGGCGGGTAGAGAGAAACATGGATGTGAGAGAAGCACATGGATTGGTTGCCCTGACCAGGAATCCACCGAGCTACACCGGCCAGGGCTAGCTTTTGAGTCTTGATTGGCCGCTCCTCAGCATGTTTTCATTGATTTGTGAAAGTTTGTGCTGTGCTTTGGAATCTGTTCAGTGCTAATCTCTAGAACAACGATTTTTCATGTTGACTTGTCTGGGCACTTCCCCCAAAGTGTGTGGTCCCGCCACCAGCGCTGTGAAGGACTCCTGGGTCCAGAGTTCTGCGTGAGAGGGGAGGGCTCTTTCCTTGTAGTGTTTTCAGTTGACCAACTGACCTGCTCACTGTCACTATTACAGCTCATCTACACCTGAACCTTAGCTCTTCAAAGGCAGTTTTTATTTCTTCCTATAGATTGTGCACATATATGTGTGTAATGACAACAGAACTTTTGTAAAGCAAACAGGTTTAAAAAGATGTACTTCGTTCATGTTCTCTGTTCTATCAGAACGAGTATGTTAAGGGAAATCGAATTTACACACACTAGAGCCTTGCATGAAACCTAAATGCTAGAGCAGTGAGAGGTTCCTCTTCCATGAGGAAGTCACAGTATGTGTATCCCCTGGCTCTCCGTGGACTAGGGTTTGGAGAGGATGACTTCCTGGTTGAGGCATCCACCACAGACCCAACCATGGAAGACATGGGAAATGCCACAGAATCAATACTTCTGTTCTGTATTTCCAGTTACAGGAGTGGCTCTCTGGGAGGGGAGTTAGTTCTATGTCATCATCTATGGGTATGGGCATGTTTTATTTTTTGAATGTGATTATACGTATATCAAAATGCTGGAACTATGGAAAAATGTTGGAAGATTTGTTCTTGGCGATAGCTCTCCAATAAACCAGTAGACAGCTAGTCAAGACTTCTATTGCCTTTTATTATGTAGTCATTTTGCCTTAAGGTAAAAGTTTAAAATAGAGAGAATCAAAGTGAAAACTTAATGTCATATAGAAGTGTTTTTCTACTTTTATTTTACACAGAAGCCAATAAGCCTAATGAGTTGCTGTCATGTGTACTAGTAGCTGCAAAGAGCTGTTCTGACAAAGTTAAAGAATTTTCTCTGGTTTTCTTCTCCGCTTCTGACTGTGTTTTTCTTTGCAGGACTACAAAGCTGATGAAGACCCAGCACTGTTCCAGTCAGCCAAGACCAAGAGAGGCCCTTTGGGACCCAACTGGAAGGTACTGGATGCTGACCTTTCTGACAGGCAGAGTCTTGGCAGCAGAACGCTTGACAGGGCTTGAGTCTGGGAGAGCTGGTGACGTTTAAGTGAAAAATAGAAATGGCACCAAAATAGTTTTATTTGTGATAAGGACTTCCAGCCAGTTGCAGTTGGCCAGCAAGTCTGTGTTGCATTAACCAACAGAACCGAGCCAGACTGTCACTTTCGGCGTAATGCTACTCTGATAACTCTTAAAGAGACAAGTGAGTTCTTCTTGGGGGATTGCATTGTTCTCTTTGGAGACTTGAAGCAGTACAAGCATCCATGTTAAGTGGGCGTTTCTAGTTTAAATTTAGTCTTAGTAAAAACTGCACATGCTCCCTTTGCCCAAGCTTATGCTCCTGGCCTTTTAGTAGTTATATTTTGGGAAGCAGGACACCAGAGAACAATGGCGATGGCAAGTAGTTGCTTTCTAGTAAAGAGCATGTCCTTATTTTATTCAGGGAAGTAAGAAAAGCAATGTCCAGGTAATCATTTAAGTTGCCTAGAAATATAATGCATTTTAAAGACGTTCGTTAAACTGAATGACAAACCTTTACAGAAGGCTCAATGTGTTGATGGCAAGTTATTATAGCTAATCTGACAGGAGAAGAGGAGCATAGGAACTTAAACCTGCCCCGGGCAGATTTCCCACCAACAGGATTTTACTTAGGAACGAATCTGTCTCGGTGCTAGTTGTTGCTTGCAGGGAGAGGATTAGTGTAACAGCCCCACAAGTAACCCACTGCATGGCTCTTCATGGGCGTCAGACCGTTTTGTAGATTGTCTTGCGTGTCAATTAAAATGAAGAATGAGTCTGACTTTCTTCTATAAGAAAATGATTCATAATTATCTTATTTTCACATTTGTTCGCTGGGTAGAGTTCAATTCCAGATTCTCCCAGTTTAATGGCCATGACTAGAGACGTTTAACTTAATTTCCAGGAAGTGATACATGTAATTTACAAATCAAGGGACAAATTCAGTATGCATGATCTAAATTTACTCTAGTGGGTTTTTTAAAAAATCCCTACCCTTACCCAGACTTGTAGCTGTGGACTTCAGAGGAATCTTAGGAGATTTAACAGTGGCCTTCTACAGGAGAGTGCGGGCTAGGCAGCAGGCAGTGGACAGCTTCTGTGGTTGCCACCTCTTCTTATTCTAAAAGGCCATCTTGCTCCAATAAGTAATAATTCTCCTGTTGACAGGACTTTTACAGGGAATGAAGGGCATCAGGTTGAGACTCAGAGGTGAATTAAATACTGAATTTTCCTCAAATTATCCGTGTTTCAAGTGTAAACTTGAAAAGCATTGCTACATTACATGGTCGGCTATTATGTTTAGGCTCAAGTGTTGGCTGTAGGAACGCCTAACCACTGTTCTAACAGGCACAACGATAGTTTGACACTATGACTTAACTTTACCTAATTTCCAAACTTTACGAACTTGGAGTACCATTTTCATTCCCTCTTTATGTACAATTTTTACCTTTGTAACGAGCACTGATTTGTCTTTATCAATTATGATTATTTAAAATTCTAGAATAGCTTTAGTTTTTAGAAATAATGTGAATTTTACATTGTTTCAGGTTGTAATATTGCAGTCTTTCCCCCATTGTGTGTGCGTATTTATTAAACAGTAGCTTATTATTTCTCTGGGAGAGTGCTGGCTGACAGTCATACCTTTCTACCCATTAGCCTCTTGGTTGTTAACTTTAGCCCAATGATGGTGGATGGAGCTACTCTTATAAATTGAGTTACTGCTTAACTGAATTTCAGTGAATTACCATGATTAGAAATAACTAGGGTAATCAAGATTAACTAATTAAACCATCTGTTTACTGCTGCGAAGGAAAAATAGAGTAAGAAGGATGACTAGCTGATAGTACAACATAGAAAAATAGGAACCTGTGGACTGGCTTGATCTTATCTGTGCTCAGGGGCTCTACTTGTCTTTAAAAGTGCTCATGGTGGCATTGAAGGTAGCACTGGGGAGGGTGACAGGTGGAGATTTCTGTGCTTCTGCCATATGAGAGTAGGGGGGGGAGGCATGGGAGTTAAAGCAAAAAGGAAGAAGAAATCCCGTCTGGACCCACTGCCCCAGGACTGTGAGAGAGAGTGCTTATGGGTAAGTGCTGCCTGGTTGTTCACAGCTTTGAAGGCCGTCGATGCCCCTCAGCAGAGACCCATCTTAACAGCACAAATTCCAAAGTGTACTCACAGCTAGTTAAACCTCAGGCTCTCTGAAACTCTCTCTCACTTACCCCACGGTGGTGTTTTCCTTCTGAATTATTGCAGTATTTACCGCTTGTCTGCACCAGACTGGAAAGGGGAAAAGAAACTTTTCCCTGGTGCCAGGCACTATACAAGGTCGTATTTAATCTTCACAACCTTCCTGTGGGGTAAGCACAACTGCTTCATTTCATAGATCGGAAACTTGGCTAGAGAAACACGGGTAAGAGTTGTAGAAGAAACTTGATTCCATGCTATCCGCCGAGATGTGTAAGGTGTGGCTATGTAGCGAATTCTGACTCAATCTGGTGTTTACAGATCACCAGTCTACACCTTTTATGCTGTGTCATATCATGGCAATTGTGTGCTTTTCTGTATTCGTGGGGTTTGTCAGAATTTGATGATTTCTGTTAATACCAGTCATGTGTTTCCAGTGTTTAGGGGCTTTGTAGGTGACAGTGGCATTAGGGAGATCCATTAAAAACCCATGTAAGCTGTGACTTAAATAACTTAATCCTAACTCTGCCTTTGCTTCCACATCTCTAAAATGGGAATGATACTAATAACTACCTCAGGGTTGTTGTGAGAACTAAATGAAGTAATGAATGAATGTTCCATTCCTAGCAGAGAGGAAGTACACAGTAAGTGGTAGCTCTTATCATTGTCACCATGAAAAGCCCTCGTCATCTCTTGGTGTTGATGAGATCAATAGCTGTGATATCCTATTTATGACAGTTACTCCTTTTCTCTGTCTAGTATCCAGGGGTTCCCTGGTTCTAGTATCTGGGGGTTGTCAAATACATCCTGGTTCACCTGTCCTTACCTCCCGTGGTTATGTGGTTAATGATTGGCCCTAAAGCAAAGGCCACACAGTTTAGAAAGCCTTCGCTAGCAGGGCATATGGGGTTGCCAGGGAGATTTTAATACTTTCCATGTTGGTTAAGAATACAGGCCTTTTTATTTTAGCCTAAAGTCTGATGCATCCTTTTAATTTTCAAAAGCTGAAAACTCAGAGATGCAGGCGTTAGTTGTGTATTCATTTTCCCTCTGAAAATAAGAGTCTCAAAAATCTGAGCACACGAATTATATTTTGTTATTTAGGGTTTAACCCTTGATGAAGTGACTCTGCATAGTAAAAGGAGAGCAGTTTATAACCTGATAAAGATTTTTGCTTCAGGCTGAATTGTGTGTTTGTGTGGATGTAAATGTCTTGCTTCTCTGTAGCACTTCACATGCATGTGTGGGTGTTTGGGTTTGTTTATGTTTGGGGGGCTTTGTGTGTGTTGTGGCATTGGTATGACTACTTGTTCTGATGGTTTATGAAGAATAATTTACATGTGGATTCCTTTAGTTTTCCAGTTTGCCTCCTGATCTGGTGAGGAGTTGTCATTTTAACAAATTGAAACACCACCTTTGAAGGTTATGATGTCATTTTTATCCTATGGCAAGGCCTCATTTCTCCCTTCATTTAATCCAGATGCCTCTGAAGACTTAAGCTTTTGTGTCTACACATAGACGATAGCTAACAGTCAGGCGTGTAAGGGTCTTTGTAAGAGGCTTAGCCAAAACATCCCGCCCTTACAGTGCTTGACACTTCTCAGAAGACTCAGCCAGTATCTCAATGTTGGGATATAAGGGGGTCAGGTCAAATAAAGAAGCTGATCCAGAAATTGTGACTTTTTAAAAAATATGTTTTTATTGTTTCGGGTTTTTTTTTGAGAGAGAGAGAGAGAGAGGAAGGGAGAGGAAGGGAGAGGGATAGAGAAATAGACACATCGATGAGAGAGGAACATCATCAATCAGCTGCCTCCTGCACAATGTATTAGGGATTGAGCCCGCAACCTGAGCATGTGCCCAGATTGGGAATTAAACTGGTCCCCTCTTGGTTCCTGGGTCAGCGTTTAACCATTGGACAACACTGGCCTGGCGTGACTTTTATCTTTATACAGGGTGGGGCAGAAATAGGTTTACAGTTGTGAGTATGCGAAAACAGTTTACTCTTGCGTTATTTTTTTATTGATTATTGTTATCATAAAGGCACGTCCCATTTCTCTTCTGCATTAGTTAACTCCCGTCAGCAGCAGTTCTGGCAGTTGGAGCTTAGCCTTTCAAAAACAGTTTGTCATGCTGTTTACCTGCTCAGTCACGCTTTAGACTCGTAATTGCTGGAGAAGCCATTCTGGATCCTCCAAGCCAGTGGAGGGCAGCCGTGTGTGTGGATTTTAAGAATGCTAATGTGTTTCCTGCCCTACTATCAGACTCCTTTCTCTTCCTACCCGTATCTGTATAAAGAAGGTGGAAGGCTTGGTTGTCGGTGACCCACAAGGTTCTGTTGGCTGGTGATTGGTAGAATAAAATGGGGGGGAGGGTGTGGGAGAAGGTGGAACTTAGCGGTGGAGATAGATCTCTTAGAGATTTAGACGAGCAGGAAAGCAGCCCAGAGAGTCCTCAAGAGGCTAATGAGCACTGCCCTTGACTGATAGCCTCCCAAGGAGAAAGACTGAGTCTTCATCTAGACATGGACGTGACGCCCAGGAAGGATGTGAAAGCATTTTAAATATATATGTTGTTTTATTGAATGTGAAAGCATTTTAAAAGCTGTTCCCTCTCTAATCTACATTTGAAATCCCATAGTGGGTGGTATAATGAAGCTTAATAATTAGTTTCTTGATTAGACCACATCATGGATTATATATAACTAGAGGCCCAGTGGACAAATTTGTGCACGGGTGGGGTCCCTCAGCCGATCAGGGCTGCGGGATGTTGGCTAGCCAGGGGGAGGGGCTGCAGGAGGTTGGTTGTGGGGGCACACTCCTGCGTTGACCGTCTGTCCCCTGGTGGTCAGTGCATGTCATAGCAACCGGTCGACTGGTCATTCGGTTGCTTAGGCTTTTATATATATAGATAGATGAAGCAGACCTTAAAAAACATGGCTGATTATTTTGAGTGCCTATTTTAAACCAAATAAAAATCAAATGTTGGACTTGACAACTAGGTTTTTAATTTGCTTTTTAAAAATGTGCATTTAACGCAGGATAAATTATGCAACTCCTACGGAGGACACCAAAACACTGTTGCATGTCTTCAAGAAGCTAAGTGCCCACGAGCAGTACATGATGAATTCTAGATTTACCTTGAATACAAATGTGTCTGTTCTCAGGCAGAACTGAAGGACTTGGGCCTGATGGAATGAAGTGTCTTTACTCAGGTTCGAGAAGGGATTTGGCAGGCTGGGCTTCTTGCAGTGTCTTACTGACACTGTCGGGGACATCAGGTTTTCTTCATGAGTTTTATTTAAAGAGTGAACTTGTGTTTTCACTTGTATATAGTGTCACTCCTAGAGTAATTGGACACAAGCATGAAGCATGTCATCGTTCTTATTAGTAAAATGGGTGTGAGCTCCAAAAACATTAAGTTTGGAGACATGGAAAATGGGCATGATGATCTTCCCACGGGCAGTAAATTTTCCTTCCTTAATTTCATTTTGCTTATTTTTGTGACATTAGTTTAACGTACAATTGGTTTAATCTTTTGAACTTGATCTCACATTTACTTCTTCCATTTAACATTTCTCATTTGCCCAAACAGGTAGGAATCTTCTACCTCTGAACCCTTCTGGGGGCCTTTGTTGATGACCTCATGGCACTTGGTGTGGTTGTGTCTGGGAGGGGGTTTATGTCTTCCCTCTGTCTCCCTTCCCCAGCCTCCTGTGTTCGTCCCACATTATTCACTGAATTTTCAGCCATAGGCTCTGTGTCTGACTTAGCTTATCTAGCACAGATGTTTGCTCAGAGTGCATACTGTGTATTTACTGGATTCCAGGTAACTATTTTAAACCAAATAAAAACCAAATGTTGGACTTGCCATATACTTCGAGAGAATATATGTCCGGTGTAGGTCTATCAAAATGACTAGCAAAATCTAAACAGAATTGAGGGAATGGCTGTGAGTCGGGGCATCGGGTTTTGCTTGAAACTGCAGTACACACATTTCACATATATTCTATAATCTTGTGTTGATATTTACTGATGCGTGTACTGGCAACAGCCCCAGCAGATCATTTATTTTTAACTTGCTTAGTGAAATCTGGGTTGGAAACTTACATTACAAAATCAACAGCTGAAATTGAGCATTCAGACTCTCTTAAATTGAAAAATTAAGATATGAAGGGAGTGTGAGTCTTTTAGAAACTGCTGTGTCCTCGCAAAGTATTACCTTTGGCTGAATGTGGCATATACCTATTCCATCTTCATCCAATACGTTTTAAGTAAGAAAATGTGTATGGGGAGTTTATATGTAGCAGAAGACTGTGAGACTATTTTTAGAAAATGAGTTTTCAGGATGCCTTTGGTTGTGGTTGTGGTTTTTTTTTTTTTTTATTCTCTTACTTTTGTGTATATTTGTTTGTCATAGAGACAAGAAACTAGTTCTTGTGGATAACAGGGCTGATTGCTCACCATTCCGGTTAAACATGCTGGGTTTTGTTTAGTTATGTTGTGAGGCTTTAGTATACATTACTCTCCCTTAGGCCTCATCCACATACCTCAGAGTAACCTAATATGTGTCGTTAAATTGAAAACATGATTTGAGTTTGGGGGCTTCATTTATAGTAAGAAATGTGAAATATAAGGAATTCAGTGAATACACAAAATAAATACAATTTGGGGAGCATTTCACAACTATGTTACAGATGAAATTTAAATTATGTAGAGATGAGTCATAATTTTGGGTTCTTCGGTTAGCCCATGGTTTTCATTTTATAGAATTTCTGATTATTCTTGTCTTTTGGTAACCACGCATTTTCAAATACCTTTTATTTTCAATTATTCTTTAAAATTTTTATGCTTTAATCTATATAAATCCTGTGTTTATCAGCAAAATAATTCTATTTACTGGTAGATTAGGAGTGTTAACCCTGTTTTGCCTGTTTTCTGGTTATTTTTTTCAATTGATGAGCAAAGATTGGGAAAACATATGTATTGTTTAAGGCCCTAGAAGAAGCTGTCCTGCCCCCCCAGCAGTGAGCCTTCTTGAGGGCTGGGAGACGACCTAGAGCCCCTTTGGGTTCTATGGATCCTAGAACATTGCTCTGACTGGGGAGGGGGGATCCCAAATATTTGTCCCATTAAGATTTTTCACATTTTAAAAGTTATGCATTTTCCCCCCCACAAGAATATTTCTGATAACTCTGAGAGTTGATTATATTTTACTCTGCATACATACTTGTTTTTGCTTTAGAAGTTTAAGATTAGGAAAAATTAAATATGGGCTGGACCAAAGTTATATATTAAAGATCTTAGTTCAGTTTTCAGCTTGATTTTGTTTAGATTTGATTTATTAAACATCAAAAACAAGGAAGGCAGGAAAACATTTATATTGTTTATAGTCAAAGAAGAATAACGATTTGAAATATTACCCAGATAATTTAGAGCAAAGTAAAACTTTGTCCTAAAATACTCAGCTGAGGGCAAAAAAGTTTTTAAGAGTTTATTTTTTATGCATATTAGTTTTTTTATATAATGATATTTATATATTGTTTTGAAAATGAATTATACATAGGAGAGGATAAAAATCAATTATAGGCTCACTATTTAATTACTTATATTTCCTGATTCATGTAATTGATTTTGTTATAAGTGTTTATAACATATTCTTTAACATTTTTATGCTTTAATCTATATAAATCTTGTGTTTATCAGCAAAATAATTCTATTTAGTGGTAGATTAGGAGTGTTAACCCTGTTTTGCCTGTTTTCTGGTTATTTTTTTCAATTGATGAAGAGCAAAGATTGGGAAAACATATGTATTGTTATATTCATATTAAGCTTTTTTGTTCTTTTTTACATTGTTAATCATTTAAAAGATGGTTTCTACTGGCTATTTGCATAGCAGGCCATTGTTTGGAAGGCCTATGAGGTATCTCACCACTCTCCTTCAGTACATGTTGAGTTTAATAAGTCCAGGTTTTTGTTGTTATAAATAAATCTACAGTGTTGTTATTTTCTTACTTGATGAATTGGAATACATTTCTGAAGGCAGAATTACCAGATCAAAAGTATATGGTATCCATAGGATATGGACAGCTGTGAGATTTTTAATTACATGGGATTATTCCACCCCAGAAAGATGGTGCCAAGAGTATTCTTTTAGCCTTTATTTACTGCATCTGGGCAATTTGACTATTTTCTGTTTTATCTATTATCTAATCCCTTGTTTTAAGATAATAGCTCAAACTAACAGATAAATTGTGTCATTTTTAAGATTGGGTGAGACCTCAAATATCACATATATTAATAATAATAATTGAAGAAAAATATATAGCTTCTATGTCCTCAGCTTTCTCATGGGGATATTAGAGAGTATGTGAGATATTTATACTATAAAGAATTAGGCCAAGAAATAAAGGCAGCAGGCAGTTTATTATTTATTTATTTTTCAAATATGATGATTTTATTGATTTAGAGAAGGAGAGGAAGAGGGAGAGAGAAACATGGATCAGCTGCCTCCTGCACACCCCTTACTGGGGATGGAGCCCGAAACCTGGGTATATGCCCTGACCAGGAATCAGACTGGTGACCTCTCAGTGCCTGGGACTTAACCAACTGAGCCACACTGGCCAGGGCTGAACTTTTTTTTAAAATAATTACTTGTAAGTTAGATGGAAAACAAATAGCAGATTGAGACTGACTATACATTTTAGATTTGGGGAAGATAGCTTAGAGAGAATTGGTTCTTTTTTGTCCTGTCCTATCACTTATAGTTTTTAAACTAAACGTTATAGGCCATTATTACTTAATATTTTACCAGTATTACTGTAATTGACTTGAGCAGTCTGCCAGACTCACTAAAAAGAATGTGAGAAACTATGTAGGTAATTGTTGAAGCCACATGTATGCTCTGTTCTTGGAACCCAAGATTGGTATGGGCTTGTTTGTATTAAATGTAGCTTCTTTGATTAGAAAGAAACTAAATTTATGCTTGATCCTGCTGTTTTTATAAAATGGTGGGAGAATTTTGAAGAGTCAATGTCCTACTAGAAATACCCAAGGCTTTCATTTAGCACAAGGTGTCTAATGATTTGGGCTTTGGCGTTACAGTGTCAGCAGTCCCTACTGAGTAGGACCTTGGAATGTTTCATCTGGAAATCATGGAAAAACAGAGGAATCAGCCTGAGTGTGTGGGCAGGGGGTTTTGTTAATAAGCCCAGGAATATCAGCGGGGGTTGGGGGGGAGACAAAATCATAGGACGTTTTAAGACAAGGCATTGGATGTGTGTTGCCACCTGTGGCCCTGGGCTGACCGTGACTCTTGTGGAGTAGCTCCGTTCACTCACCCCTACTTTGGAAGGCATGGAAGTGGAGGATGGAAAGCTGTGATAGAGCCCAGCCTTCCATTTTACTGACAGAGAAGCGAGGCCTGGAGGGGTTAAGGACCCTGCCCACCTTACATAGGAAGTGACTTTGCATAACGGGGACTGTGGCAGGTGTATCTTAGCGCTGTCTTCTACAGATATCCAAATTGTGTTTCATATGAAGGTCTTCAGCGATGCTCATTGGATTAGAGAGGACCTCAGCACTGGCTCATTGCTTATTGGAAAATGATCTCTGAGAGACCGGTTTTGTCATTATTTCAGTAAAGCTGGGTACTCAGGAGCTGTCTGTGTGCTGTGGAAGGCACACAGGACAGCATGGGTCCTGCGGGTCAGGGAGGGGGGTGGGCAGTTGCAAATATGTGGTTTTTGCCCAGGGCCAAAGCAGCCACAACAGAAGGTGGCTCTTCTGGGAGGTGGTTGGCACCAAGAGTCGTGGTTTTATCATTGCTTATGAACATAATTACTCTCCTCTCTGTCAGCCACTTCTGTGTCCTCTGGCAACACCTAGCACAGATTGGGTTGTAAATGGCACCCACTTAACACTTAACTGAATTAAACTTGTTCATAAAGTATGGGGGTGTGTGTGTACGTGCACATTTACCGAATTTTCACAGTGGAACTCTGTTTTATGGGAGGGAAATCATGGAAAAATAGAGCTACGCTCGCCAAGTTCCTCTGTTGACATAGAACTCACCTGGAAAAGGATGGTTTGCTGTATGTAATAATCTTATTTACATGCTTATGGTGTTACTCCATTGATTCAAGTCATGTACCAGCTCATTATTCAGAAGATGAACTGTTACTACAGAAGAGGTTTTCTGAGAAAAGTTGATCAATCATTCGGGACTCTATAGGACATTGAGTTCTATTAATAATACCAAAGTAGAATTTTTTCATACATCTTATCCTTAGAATTCACTTGAAACTGGAACATTATTGAGAGTTCGGGGGGTGGGAGGGGGAATGGGGTCTGGTGCTATGATTCCACAAATGAAGAAAAATCTTGAGGTTTTAGAATAAGACCTAGAAATTCATCATTTTTTTGAATTCATGTATATGTGGCTAAATAGAAAGCATATTTGTTCATACAACGAACTTATTGAAAGTGGGATATGTGAGTGAGTTGAAACTGACAGGAAGTGACAGTGGCACACTGTGACTGATGCTGGCATTGTAATGTCTTGAATGCTGTGTGAAGCTGAGAACAATGTTGAAGAAGGGGAGAGCCCTTGTAAAAGGCTGCTTTATCTTTTCATTCAATAATTTGGTTTTTATAAAAAGGGTCCCCGTAGTGTTGCACACGACTTTCTACTCTTTTAAGAAGCTTTATTTAATTTCTTTTTCAAATTCAAAGTGGTAAATATGACTCTATGAAAGAATGAGGGAGAGAGAGAACTAACATGTATTATGCCCTTGAGTTCCACCAGCTAAGCGTGGCGCATACACTGCCTTAGGTGGGTTTGAGATGTAGCTTTCATCTTGTAGGTACACCAGCATTGGGGCTTAGCGTTTCATAGACGGGCCCTTTCCCTAGGCCAGTGATGGCGAACCTTTTGAGCCCGGCGTGTCAGCATTTTGAAAAACCCTAACTTAACTCTGGTGCCGTGTCACATATAGAAGTTTTTTGATATTTGCAACCATAGTAAAACAAAGACTTATATTTTTGATATATATTTTATATATTTAAATGCCATTTAACAAAGAAAAATCAACCAAAAAAATGAGTTCGCGTGTCACCTCTGACACGCGTGTCATAGGTTCACCATCACTGCCCCAGACCACACCTGCAGCCCCTCTCTGCTCTCTGTGGTTCTTTGATAAGAACCTGCCTTTTGGGCTCAACTGAGCTCTGCAGGTAAGGCCACGTCTGCCTTTGCTTGCTGCTGTGAGCCCACCCCAGGCTCTCTTCTGGGTCAGCTCGGGAGTCTTGGTCTTTTGCACACACCACCTTGGAAGCTGTGTGCTGCGAGCTCCTGGTTCAACCCCGCGATCACCTCTTCCCCTAACGAAAATGAATGTGCTGCTATGGAACCTGCTAAGGCAGAAGCCTGCACGGAGTCACAGAAGTGGTCAGGAATATATATATATATATATATATATAATTTTCATAATCACAGTCTCAGAGCTAGCCAGAAAGCTGCAAGAAAGAAAACCCGTGACCACCTCCACGTAGATGCAACAGTTGTTGACACTTGGCATATTTGTTGACCCCTCTCTTCTCATTTTTCCTCTTCCTCTTTCTCCCTCTCTCCACACAAATACATATTTAAATTTTTTTTGACTGAATCTAAAAGTTCTGTGAATCTAGGGTGGCATAATCTGAGGATCCAAATTCTTGTTGCTCCCTTATGTTTTCTTGGGAATGTAAATTGTAGACATTACATTTTGTTTCTTTAGTCTCGTTTAATCCAGATAGCCCACCTACCCCCCTTCCTCGTTCTTTTTTTAATATATATATATATATATCCCTTTTTTTTTTTTTGCCATAACAACTCTTGATTTGATTCCCTGACTTCACCATTTCAACTATCAGGTGTAATCATTTGTGGATATTAAAGTCCGGATGTTTGGGATTTGCCTTCGAAGACTTGATGCAGATCAGTTTTGCTGCTGCATCCCTTTGGAAATCCCCCTTCCATTGAGATCACCTCAGTTAATAAAACACAGCCTCCCCACTTGCCAATGTTTGAAGACACAGAAGACAACTAACTTCATCGTCTCTTATTGTGCCGCAGCACGTTCATGGTGGGAGTACGGTAATGGCTTTATGAGAACACTCACGTATTAAAGGCTCACTATGGATACGATGTGAATAGAATTTGGTGTTTAATATGAAATCTGAATAGTGTAATTTGAGACAGAGCAATGTGCCTATTAAACTGCGGAGTCAGGAAGTAACTTCGTCTGTGGAAGGAGGGTTGCAGCGGGGGAATTCTGCTGCTTTTGCTAAAAAGATTTCAAATATCCAAATACCTAAGTTAAACACACATATGAGAGTATAATTTTCTTCATGCATGTCTGTGATGTCATTACACAGCAGTCAGTTTTAATCAAAACATAAATATTGAAGTCACGATTTCTCCTTTTCAATGTTCCTCATCTAGAAGGAGCTGGCAAACAACCCTGACTGTCCTCAGATGTGTGCCTATAAGCTGGTGACCATCAAATTCAAGTGGTGGGGGCTGCAGAGCAAAGTAGAAAACTTCATTCAGAAGGTAAAGTCTGTTAAAAATGCAGTGATTTAAATTTAAAGATTTGAGGTAGCTATTCATGGGATATTTGCTCTGTTACACTTCTTTTTTCTCATGAGGTAAAAATCACTGTTCCTATATCAAATCTCTGCCCTTCTGTTCTCCCTAGAAACAGACTGATAGATGCCAGCAGAGGTTTTAAGGGGCTTGCTTTAGGGAAGACTAGCATTTTTTAAAATATATTTTTATTGATTTCAGAGAGGAAGGAGAGGCAAAGAGAGATAGAAACATCAATGATGAGAGAGAATAATTGATCGGCTGCCTCCTGCACCCCCCCCCCCCCCCCACAGCCCACAACCCAGGCATGTGCCCTTGACCGGAATTGAACCCAGGACCCTTCAGTCCACAGGCCAACGCTCTATCCACTGAGCCAAACTGAGCCAAACTGGTAGGGTAAGACTATAACATTTTTTGTTCAAAGTGCTTTCCTGATGGTTTGTCCCGCTCTTCTGTAGAGAGCCTTGTCCACATACATCATGTCCCCAAGGGGCATGGTGTCTCAGCATTGGCTGGAGGGAGAGACCAGGCCTCGCCCCTTGAGGCGCTCCTTGTCCCAGCTCAGCTCCATGCCCCTCACGCCTCCCACAGATCTCTCTGCACACACACTTCCTTGTGTGCTTTGCACTCCTTTGTGGCATGTCTTCTGTTGGGGTCTTCGCTAAGAACAGCTACACTCTGAACCTAGGGTAACATAATCTGAGGAACCACATTCTAATCACCTTTTTTATGACTTTTTTATTAAAGTGAAAGCTGCAGGGACAACTGATCTAGAATAGCAGTTCTCAACCTGTGGGTTGCGACCCTTTGGGGGTCGAACGACCCTTTCACAGGGGTCGCCTAAGACCATCGGAAAACACATCTATAATTACATATTGTTTTTGTGATGAATCACTATGCTTTAATTATGTTCAATTTGTAACAATGAAATTGGGGGTCACCACAACATGAGGAACTGTATTAAAGGGTCGCGGCATTAGGAAGGTTGAGAACCACTGATCTAGAATGAGGAGAGAACTGCAATTGTATAAAAATAGACATGGTTGTAAGCACAGAAGGAATATGGAAAGTTCTTTGGTATTTACTTTTCCTATAGGGTGAATGTGTTTCCATTATCATTATAAAAAGCCCCTTTTGTATCTCTAGAACCCACACGGTTTACAGTGGCAGAGTTTCACCATAATTTTTTTTACTTTTAAACTGTAACTGCTCTAACGCTTTAAAAAAAAAAAAAAAGGATCTTAAAGCCTGGAAACTGATTCTTCTTGGGCCTGCTTACAGTTGGCCCACAGTAGGCACTCTGTAAATATTGGCTTCCTTCTTTCCTCTTGGATCATAATAATAGATTAGCAATCTACTTCTGATAAATAGAAGTCACACATATAATTGATGAAGTCCCTTCTGTTCATGGGAAAAAATGTAAAAGTTGAAGGCTGTCCAAAAATAGTAAAGTACTCGCTTTCCAGTATACTTTTCTCTCTCCTTGGAAAAGTTTAATAAAACTTAAATAATCCAGCAACTAAAATCACTAATTATATATATGGCTTATTTATATATACATATATACATATATATATATGGGCAGTAACATTAGAGTAGAAAAATTAACGGAGTGTATGTAATAATTCTTAATGTAATAAAACATCTTATTCCAAGAGCCCGGGACTCCTCTCCCAGGATGTTATTGTATTCCACCTCACAGTATTCCTTTGAATTACAGAAAAGTTAGAAATTTGAGTTGGCCTTTGGTGACTGACATTCAGAAAAGGTAATAGTAAACCAGGCCCGGCAGGAGTTAATGCAGGATTAGCACGTACTCATCACACTTTTTTCAGTTTCTAGTAAATCATACTTCCTCTGCAAGGAGAGACTCTTTCCCATTTCACAAGGAAATCCTTATTTTGTTTTACAAAATGGTAATGGTATGAAACTAAGAATTTCACCAATCGACATAGTCTTTTCAAACCAAGTGTATGTGGACGTCATGTGTTAATTGGGACATATAAAGTTCATGTGTCATTAATCTTAGAGTTTGACCATCTTACACTACTTTTCTTCTTTGTTTTAAAAGCAAGAAAAAAGGATATTTACAAACTTTCATCGCCAGCTTTTCTGTTGGATTGACAAGTGGATTGATCTGACAATGGAAGATATTAGGCGAATGGAAGATGAAACCCAGAAAGAATTAGAAACAGTAAGACCTCCTGTTTTGTGGAAATTCCCTAATTTTCCTTTCTAGTACTGTGTGTGTGCTTAGTAAGTATAGACTTAGCATTAAGAAGAGTATTATCAGAAGCCATTCCTTAATCTGTATTTCCTTGTCAAAATCAAGTTTTTCCGACACTAATATCTCTTCACATGTTCTGATTTCTCTTTTGTTGAGCATCTTTTCATAAAAGTAGACTAGAGCTTTCCTGATTTAGAACCTGTTACCTGTAAGGTGTCCAGTTCTTTGTAAATTCTTTTTTATGCATTAGTTCTCTTTGATGGTGTCAGGCTCGCCGTCCTTGTAGACCCACTTTATCAGGCCAAGTTGCCTTCGGCTCCTTTTGCTATCATCACAGTGAGTCACTAATGTTAGTGCGGAAGTCCTAGTGACCTCTTCTGTAGAAAGGATAAGAGGAGTGGTTTTATCACTGATTCCAGAAAAGCCTCCTCCCCTCCCACAACTAGCGAGGAATCATTTCTTTTTAAGCTTCAGGCAGAAAGACTGGTGATCCTTGGCCTGGAGGTCAGCCTGCCATGTTTCAGAGTTAAACCCACCCAGCTCCTCCTCACCAGGACCAGCGAGCGGGCCCTTTAGTGCCTGAGCACCCCATCTCTCCCACAGACAGGTTCTTCCTGACTTCCTCTTGCACGTGTCTGCTTTTGCTTTTGCTCTGGGCTGCACTTCTTTTCAGTTGAAAGTCAGGCCCCCCGGGGGACATGCGCCCCAGGAATGTCCAGGGTAGGCTAGCGCTTTCCATGCAGTCACCCCGAGTCCTGCCAGCAGTCTTCGTTTTGGAAACCCTGCAGGCGAGAGTGTTTGACAAATGCCTGTGTGTGAGGCAGGAACTCCATTTAATCACACGAGAGTGGCAGCAAATCAGGTTCTTTGGCACAGAAAGAAATCTATTTGGCGCAGAGCATCGTAAAGAATCTGTTTAAAATTGCTTACTTTTGGTGATTACGGCAGATCTGCTTCTAATTAGCTTTAAACAAACCTCCTGAAAGGACTAGGACATACTTTCTTTATAAGGCAATACATGTTTTAACCTTATCTTATACATAAAGTAAACTTCAGGCAGTCTCCAACTTATGAATGGATTTTGTTCCAAAAGTTTTGAAGTTGATTTTCTGAAATTTGGAACATGATTTCCCATAGAGAAAACAATATAAATTGGGGTTTGGTTTCTAGGCCAGACAATGGAAGCCCCGTTGACATCAGGTTCTTTTACTGCTAGCCTGCCTCCTGAGTTCTGGATCTGGGAATGGGGTGATCGGATAGCAAGCATGGAGGACTCACTTACCCCCTTATTTTTAGGCTGGCCCCATCAAAATACGTGAACAGGCCAGCGTATGTCATGGTCATGTCCTGTCCTCCCCATGCCACTCACCCACTTCACTCACTTCCGTCTCCCCTCACTCAGGAGTCAGGTGCCCTTCAGCCAGAGGCACCCACCACCACCGCTCCTTTGATTCCCTTCTCCCCTCCTTGCCTGGTTTCACTCCCTGCAGGAGTCCAGGCCCCAGCGATCCCTGCCGGCTCTTCCTCCGCCCTTTGAGCAGCTGCTGTCAGCCGAACATTAAAAAGCAAGCAGCATGGTCACACTCATTCTCACTAAACTCGTGGTACAGCTTTGGCATCTCCAAAAGTGATCTCCCAACACCACGACAGAACAGAAAACAGACTTATTTTATTGGTTGGAACTCTCAGGAATGGGCTTTGTTTGTTTGGATTTTTATTTTGAGGAGCTGACCATAACGTGAGGAAGAGCGCTCACAGTTGCAGGGTGATGGGGGGAGCCCTCCCTGGGTTGGGCTCTGAACCCTGCCTGTCTCTGGACCCCTTGGATGGAAGTTGGCTGAGACCTCTTCTTTCCCCAGGGAGGTACTCCTGCTTCCCTCACAAGTTCTCAGTCTCCTGCTACCTGAACACAGAACAGCCCCGATGTTGACACGATGAGAGAGCCCTACAAGGGGGTGGGAACTCGCTCCCGCCTACGTAGGGAGCCTGCAGTCTCCGCCGCCTCTCCCTGCAAGGCCACGTTATTAGAAGCTATCATCATTATTGCACCCACATGACTCAACCTAACTCCCCCAAGAAGTTGGTAGGAATCTATCATTGGTTCAGGGTTGGGGGTACATATTTCAACAGCATTTTCAGGCAAATTTCAGATTAAGTGCTGCTCATCTGAACATACAATCCCATTTCAGTTATTTTGCTCTAGTCATTGGGTGCGGGATGCTCTATTCCACATCTAATAGTTGGTTCGTGAGCATCGCAGAGTCTGGGCAGCATCATGCCTCTAGGCCAAACCGCCTACCCAGAAAGCACCGCCTCCTGAAGAGGCTTAAGGCTTTCATGTCCTCTTCACCAGGAGGAATTTCCCTTTCCTGAGGTCCTGTTTTCCTGACACCTGATGATAGAATTGGATACATTGTGCTTCTCTCCTTAATTCTGAAATATTTTAAGAATTGGATTTTTTCAAATGGCTTTTGGCCCTGGAGAGAAGGAATAGCATCTTGAGAGGTTAGGCATGAGAGGAATGCCGCTGCCCGTAATCCGACAGAGAAATACTGGGTTTAGGCAAAGCAACGGAGAGAATGCTTTGAGCAAACCTTTCGCGTGTGTTCTCAACTCGCACTTCTGTGGGGTTTGGGGGAGAAGGGTTGAGGTTTACAAAATGTGTTTATTGTATTTATTCCTTTTCTGTTCATTCTTTTCCTTAATTTTCTCAGTGAGGTTTTTACTTGTCTGTAGGTTACTGTTATGAATGCCTGTCCTTTCTGATGCATCTCTGGGCCTGTCCTTCATTGTTTCTCATACATTGTTCCTGTGCTCGCTTGTTCTTCCTTTCCACTTTCCTGTTTTCAAGAAACTTCCCATAAAGAACTTCTCAGAGGGACCTTGGTCTCAGAAGCCACGGAGGTGGCCATTCCTCATGGCCTCCTGTCTGGTCCAGGGACTATAGAAGTCTGAGCCAGACCATCCGGGCATTTTCTCACCTCATATTGGCGAACGGTTCATTTACCCTTGGCTGTCTTTGATAATTTTACATCATCAGTCTGCAGACTTTTATTTCCTAGACTCAAGCATAGGTACACATGTTTTATGCTGTGCAAAAAAATCCTTTTGCAACATTTTCTTTAGACCAAGATTACAAAAAGGGCCTCAGAACCTCATTCTCTATGTGGAAATGGCTAGAAACAGGCAGTGGTCACTTCACAATCTCTTCTAGATCTTTTTTCTCCCCTTGCTTGACTAACCCAATGCAGAGTCTATGATTTCAGCAGCTCATGATTTTATTTTACGTTTAGATGCGTAAGAAGGGTTCCGTCCGAGGCACGTCGGCTGCTGATGTCTAGATGAGTCCCCTGTAGGGTCAGAGACAATATCAAACTGTGTAAGTGAAGACCTGGGTAAAAAGGATATTTGAAAACCAATACCTTTTTAGTAATGAGTAGTTAACTCGCTGAGCAGAGGCTAAGTGTTAAATGTGGTTTAAATTTTGGAATGTAAGAGATTGTAATTTAGAAATTGACAGTAAACACTATTCTATAAAAATGGAACGGGTTGGATTTAGTAACCCCCAACTACTTCTTAGTGTTACTGGGTTAGAAACCAGCTGTCGATGGCCAGTTAATTGACCTTTAGTGGTTAGTAAGGAAATATTTTAAAGCATTTTAAGCCAAAGACCTTTTATCCCATACCATAAGGGCCAACCTCAATAATTCATTTTAGTTGAATTTTTTTTCCTGAACACCAGAAAGTCATCCTTTATGTTGACTCTTCAATTATCTTTTTAGTTAGCTTTTTACTTTGGCTTTTATTTACATTGTAAAACATGTCTATGGTCTTATTCCGCTAGCACAAATTTATTTCCTCAAATTAGAGATTTTTCTAGAGGGGATAAAAGAACCTCAAAATCTACCAGTATTGAAACCAGTGTGAATAAACAAAAGTTGACAGTACACTGTTGTCATTTGTTAACATTGACCTACAGTGTTTATTGAGGAAAAGCACAAGACAGAACATTCTTGTCACTCCACTGTAGTTCGTCACTGCCCTTACATGTGATACCTGCTCTATAGTTATAGAACATGGGAGACCTGACGTGTTCAGTAGTGAAGAGAAGTAGTTGTACCAAATAAGAATGAATGAACCCTGCCAAGACCCCCCCTCCCCCCAAGCCCTTTCTTTAAATTCAGTGTTCCGTTTAAAAAAAAAATTCAACTTATTATTTTTTAAGTTCTTCTAAGTTTCTGTGATTTCTATTCGCTTCTCATTTATTTTCCCTCCGATGAACAAAATGCTACGCCATTAGTAAGACCAAAATCTTCAAGAGGTTAAATTTTTAAAATGCAGTAGTTGGGGTCCATTTTCTGTCAAAAGTTTTAATACATGGAAGGTTTTGTTTGTTTGTTTGTTTGTTTCCAGGAGAATGTGTGCCACAAGCTATTGTCTAACATTTTCGCGTCTCTCTGAATTTTAACCCATTGCCCTTCTTTCACTTTCCTTGCAGTTACGTAATCAAGGTCAAGTGAGGGGCACAAGTGCAGCCAGTGATGAGTGAAGAAGAATCTGACCAGGATCTCGCAGTGTTGGCCTTTCCCAGCCACGTGCCGTGCTTGTGACTGCGTGCTCACATGCACAGCTTCCCAACCACGTGTATATATATGTTTGTGTGTGTATGTCTGTAGCTGTATATAAAACGCATGTAGAGCTACAGATCAGAATACACACACTTGTGTATATATGTACATATAAACATACTGAAGGGATTAGTACAATTTCTCCAAAGTACTGTACCTATCTTCAGCAAGAATGCAAAAGAAAATATTTTCAATATATATACCTGGAACAGATTTTAATAATCAGAGTAATACCATTAATGGACAAATTGACTGCAGTGTAATACTAGCTGGTATGTTTCATAAATGTCAAGTTGTGGACCAATAAATATATATATATACATACATAAATATATGTGTATATATATAGCCTTTTATTACTTTTCTGTTCTTTTAAATTAGTCTCTTAAAATTTTTATTTTATTCTCATAAGCAACTGACTCCCACAAAAAAAAATTTATTCAAAATGTGTTGGTATTCCAGTGAATGTGGACTATAAATGCTGAATGTATATATATAACGATTTATTTCTGGATGGTCATTATCTCACAGCCAAATTGGACAATATCTGTTAGTAAGGAATGAAGTTATAGGCCAGTTTTTACTTGTTTGCCCTGAGGGACAAAATCCTTTTAAAAAGAAAAATCCGGTTTTTATTGGATTTTTGTATTTTAAATTTCAAGTATTTTTCTACATCAGACATAGCAAAAAACGGAGATGATGGTTTGTGGTGTATAATAAACACTATACAATGTTCAGGCTCCTGTTAGGCAAACAAAGAAATTGATGAAGAGATTAATAGCATTGTAGGCTGTTTAGAAAAACGGGGAGTGCACTGCTTCCGCCGAGTCTTTTTTTGGAAAAGACTGTTTTCTGAAATTACTGCTTGGAAACTATGCAAATGAGCTCGATTCCTCACAGCTTACGCGCTAGAGTGTAGATAGGGATGGTGTTTTGCTCTTTTCATGTTGAAACACTTTAAGGAGGAGATACTGACTTTGAAATAGGAAGCATTTAAGAGGCAGCGTGAGGTCTGCCTGCACACGGTTAGGAGGCCCTGCTGAGGGGCCAGTGCACCCCCACCCGCTTGGCTGTGCCCTCAAGTACAAGGTCATTGAAACACACCCTGAACAAGCATCATGGAAATGCTGGTTAGAAGCTGCTGCCCCCTTTTTGTTTTAAAGAAAGGAAGGACAGCTAGGTATGAACTTATCAGCTTGCTTTGTCCGAATCGAGTTTTTCTCCTGTCAGTCCTGGAAGCTTGAATAGAATATTGTTGAAGCCTTCAGGTTACAAACTGTCTTCTTTAACCTCCCGTCCCTCCTGCAACGCGCCAGCCCCTGTAGTCACATCACATTAGCAGTCTGATTCGCTGACAGTCCTGCCCCCCCCCCACTCCTCACTTCTCTTTCCCACGTGTCCCGTGTCCCCACCCAAGTGATCGTGGTGACTCAGACAAGGATGTCTTCTGCTTCGTGACGCCGTGATCCTCAGCTACCAGCCCCACCTGGCGTATGTCCTCTGTGTACTCAGGATCAAGACTGATGTTTACTCTCCGAGCACTGTTGTAAGATAGGTTTTGTCATCGCATAATCATTGTCGGCAGAGTGTTCGATGCGAGGAAGATTATTGCTAATTTTGTGAAATAAAGAGTCCCGTCCTCTCCTCTTAATGAACGTAACTCTCGCTGGCAGCTGTGGCATCGTTGGGAGCTGGGGCGCACATGGAAACGAGAGCCCGGCGCATGGATTTTAATGTTTTTCTAACAACTGTGGAGATTTGAGGGAATGTGTGGTGAATGTAAAATATCTAGTTTACTTGGCAGTCTCTTGTGTAAATTACAGTAAAACAAAGTAAATGAAATTTAAACAAAAAATAAATTTGATCACAAAATGCCACTTGTGTGCTTGAGTGGTGGTTTCCCTGATGCCACGTCTGCTTCAGAACACTACAGGCCGCTTCTCGGCTCTTTTTTTCAAAAATTCTCTCATTTGCAGCACTGCCACTCTGGGGAAAATAAAGAGAAAAGAGTGTGTGTGTGTGTGTGTGTGTGTTTTAATTGCAAACTGCTGCTCTTGAAATGGGCCTGTGCCACATTAAGTTGTTACATTTGGCTTCTTAAATAATTTTCTGTCTTTAAAAGTTAAGCAGTAAACTAAAGAAGGATTATTTATTATTAGTCTCAGAGGTTTTTTTAAAAATTATTTTTAGCCCTAGCCGGTTGGGCTCAGTGGATAGAGTGTTGGCCTGCGGACTTAAGGGTTTCAGGTTCGATTCCGGTCAAGGGCACATGCCCAGGTTGCAGCTTGATCCCCAGTAGGGGGTGTGCAAGAGGCAGCCGGTCAGTGATTCTCATCATTGATGCTTCTCTCTTTCCCTTTCCCTTCTCTGAAATCAATACTATATATATATATATATATATATATATATATATATATATATATATATAATATTTAAAGGGGAAAAAGACAGAATACCTGTAGTATTTTTTAAAAGCACTCAGTAAAGATTTTGCTTTGTTTTACTAGTACCTTAACTCTTTTAGGACTTTGGCAGGCCTGCTGTTGGGGGACATGTAACAACCCTTTTCTCGTGGTTCCAGCTTACATTCTAGAGTTGCTCAACCTTCGGAGCGGTGGCCAGCCATGTGGGTGCATTTAATGTATAATGTTAGATTTCCGGGGTGCTCTTTGGTTCTCTTTCCGAGGTAATTTTCTCAGTGTTGTGTTTCAGACAGGGTTCGCATTCATACCGGCAGTCTGTCGGTGCCTTTGGTCTCGCTGGAGGTATCTAGGTGAATGCAAGCAGTGCACCGTCCAGTATGGGAGGCAGACATGTGGACAGATGAGTTACAGTTCTGTGTAATGTAACAGCACAGAGCTGGTGGAGAGAGGCCTCTGACATCATTCACATTGTACAGATGAGGGAGCAGAAGTCCCGGCCAAAGGCAGCTGGGATCCAAAGCGCCCAGGGTGCCGGGAACGGTGAGGGCCTGGGGGTCAGCACACCCCGCCGGGCCCCTCACTGAGTCCTGGACTTCCTGTCCGTCAGGGGAGGCCATAACGCTCAGCTGTGGAGTGTTCAGGGTCAGCTGAGATATTACATCCTCTCCCATATGGTACGCCCTCTGCAGCGTGATCTCTTACTTCCCATTCCATTCATTTACCAAACTGCTTCCTGGTTGAACCAAAATCACTGTGGACCTAACACCTGGCTTTTAGAAAGCTCACCCCTCTCTCCCTTCTGTAACTTGCTAAGCTGTATGTTTCGCAGCTCAACCTCCTCCTCCAATCTGGTCTCTGAGGAGCTAGGAGACGTTAGCAGTGGATTTGCCCGTCTCTCAGCCGCTGAGCTGACAAGGGGTCGGTATGAAATTCCCTGTTCTCCCCCATTTGAAGGAGAGCCTTCTGCCTGTTCTTAGTCCTTCACACGTGACATCATCGAATGCCACTGTGTTATGAGATGAAGTTCAGTGGATAGCAATCCAGTGTTTTGTGCTACTGGCAGTTGTAGAGTTTGGGACTTCACATGAGAGAGAGAGAGACAAAGTGCTAGGGGGCAGGTCAGAGATGGTCCTGCTGAGCTTGGAGCAGCTACAGCCGACAGGAGCCCTGACAGTGCCACTTGGGGTTACGCTTTCTGACTCGGAAATATTCAGCAACAGCAGGTCCCTTCAAAACCGTTTCTTCCACCAGCTTGAGTTGGGAAAAGTAGAAATTGCAGATATTCTCAAGCTGCCTCCCACAGCAGTGTGGGACACGGTGAGGGCCTCGTCACTGTTGTTTTTTTTTTCCCCTTTTGAAAGTGCTGTTTCAAGGCATCTTTGATGGTTTAAAAGGAATTCAGAACTCCTTGTTGCTCCCCCCACTCCTTCAAGATGGCTTGCACTCCCTGGAGCGGGGAGGGGAACCACTGCTTCCTGGTGCATTTCTCTTCCCTGGAGTTAAATCGTGAGTTAAAATGTGTCCTTCGTTCTGGCCAGGCTGTTCTCATTGTCCCCAGACTGCACGTGTGGGCCCCCCCCCCCCCCCCCCGCAACTTGAGGGTTTATTCTGTAATGCTAGGGCTACTGGTTTGAGCAACTTCAGCTCTTGTCGACCAGAGAGACTCTCCGCCCGGCTGCCCCAAGTCATGTGTGGAGCCTTTAAAAAAATAGGCTGCCCCACCCATTGCCTTTCAAAGGACAGGCAGGCGGAGGGAGCTGAGCATTCCCCCTCTTCCTGGAAGATCACGGAGAAGACCGCTTTCTCGCCAAGCAACCCGATTGCTCCCCGTTCTTCAAAGCCCAGTGCTGCTGGCCAGGCCGCCTGCCTTCACCTGGGGCGACCTCTGCAGAGGCCGCACCCCTGCTTTGGCTCCCACAGACTCGAGGCGGCCTTGCTTAATAGAGGTCACCTTTTATTTGCCTGTTTTGCATCCCGAGTCAGCTTGGGAACTCCTGGGCCGGAGTCACCGTGACCCCCGAAAGGCACCTTCCCTGGTGGGAAGTTTGGCTCCGAGACTGTTCCTTTTGCCTAACCCTCGGCGAGGCGGCTTTTGAGTCTGGGCGAGAGGAGAGGGAAGTATAACCAATAAGCAAAGATCCAATTCCTGGCCTCAGACACTTGAAGCCTGACCACTAGCTGCTGCGGGAGGTAGTCCTTCGGGCGGCGAACAGGACGAAGTGTGATGAGACAGAGGAGGGAGCTCCAAGCCCGCGTTTCCTCCTCACTTTCCGGACGTCTAACCCAGAGCTTTGGTAGACTTCAAAGGAAGCTCGCCGCCTCTCCTTCCCCCAACGTACTGTCTTCTCCTGTCTTCTCCCGCATCACTGGTGGTCCTGGTTGCTCACGGAGTCTTAAAAGTGCCCCCAGAAGCCTTTTACTGTGATGTAGTCCCGTTCGTTTATTCTCCCCTTCGTTTCCCTTGCCCGAGGAGATGGACAGCAAACATGGCTACAAGAGATGTCTGAGATTTTTGCTGCCACGGCTGCTTCTAGGATGTTTATGGTCTCACGACTTCCATTTAAGTCTTTTATCCATTTGGAGTTTATTCTCGTGTGTGGTGTAAGTTGGTGGTCTAGTTTATTTTTATTTTATTTTTTACAATAGCTAAGATTTGGAAACAGCCCATGCGTGTCAGTAGATGAATGGATGAAAAAGATGTGGTACATGTACACCATGGAATACTATGCAGCTGTAAAAAAAAAAGAAAAGAAAAGAAGGCTCTCTTACCCTTTGAGACAGCAGGGAGGGGCCTGGAGAGTATGATGCTAAGCGGAATAAGCCAGTCAGAGGAAGACAAGTATCACATGATCTCACTTCTATGTGGACTAATGAACAAAATAAACAGACAAATTAGATCCAGAGACAGGGAAGCACAGATAACAATCAGGGTGTGCACCCCTCCTGCTCAAACACCCGCATGGCTCCCTCAGGCCCAAAAGACCGGTGCCGCCCAAACCCGAGGACAGACAGAGCCTCGTCTCTCGGTCTACAAAGCGGGGTCAGAGATGCCCGTCCGCATCTTGGCCGTCGGAGGGTCAGGCATGAGTGACAGGGACTGAGCTGTTCTCCCCGCCGCCTGTGACCCGGATGCTGTCCTTGGAAAGGACTCTAAGCACAGGGAGACAGTCGCTGCAGTGTGCCATCAGATGAGACACGAGAATGCTGGCTAGCTAGGCTCTTCTCAATTGGCATATTTTGCTTCACTATACGTCTGTTGTCCAGAAAATACCATCTGTGGCTGTGAAACTAAACGCTGTCTTTGTGCAAACACTCGCAGAATGTCCTATACATTTCCCATGATGGGAATTTGGCTCCCTGGATTCTATCGCTGCTGACACGTTAGCCTGAGCTTGGCTTTGTGGTTGCTGATGGGGCACAGTATGTCCAGGCCTTTGCCTAGAAAATCGGCCCCGAGTTTGCCTCCGTCAGTGACCCTCGACCTCGGGTCGAATCTGTTGACTCCTTGAGTCCGAGGAGCAGGAAAGCCCCGGGACTTGCCTCGGCCTCCTTGATCCCATGTATATTCTGACACCACCTGCTAATCAGTCCGGAGCAGAACTGCCGTGCGCTCGACTCAGGGAGGTTCGGGAAGTGGAACGGAGGAGTGGCTTACGGTGTTCAGTAACGTATGTGCTAAACAACACTCTTTCCGCTGCCCACCGGCTCCCTGCGGCCTGGAATGCTGACGGCCTGTTCTCTCAGCCGCCACTTTCCCAGGGCCCCGGAATCCCCAAACGGCCAAGCCAACCGGGAGGTGCCGGGAGTGCCTCCCATCCCTGGTGCTCTGCAGTCATCACCCCAAACACGTCTTTCCCTGAGAGAAACTGCAGGGCGAGAGCCTCCTCCCACCCAAGGCGGAGGCAGGCTCGGGATGGGGCCCAGAACAGCACCGCGTAGACACGGCACAGGCCGTGCGCTTAGGTCAGGGCTTGGCAGACTCTAAAGGGCCGTATCGTAAATATTTTGGACTTTGTGGGACGTGCAGTCTCTGTTGCAAATACTCAGCTCTGCCTTGGTAGCTTGAAAGCAGCTATCGATGATGACGTTGTGTAAACAAATGGGTGTGGTGGTGTCCCAATAAAACTTTATTTACACAAACAGGGCGTGGGCTGGATTTGGCCCAAGGGCCATAGGTTGCCAATCTCTACGTTTAGATTCTTCCATCCAAAAAGCCAACGCTTTATGGCACCATGGCAGGCACTGTTCGGAGCCCGGCACGTAAATAAATGGCCTCCTCTGGTCTTCACCACCACCCGACGAGGTGGAGCCATGCCCCTCTACAGAGGAGGAAACCGAGGCCGGATGAGAGTAAATTTCCTACATCACTTACCGAAAGCAGTGGCGCCGCCGTTATAATCTTGCGGCCACTATAGGGTCGGGCGTCACCACTGCTCACCCAGCCTCCCTGACTTTCAGAACCACCAAGTTCCACGCCTGTGGCATGTACTGAGGGTCCATTAAGGAGCGGCCTTAACAATAATAATCCCATTATGGATACCCTATGTTCTTTTTTATTTATTTTTATTGACTTCAGAGAGGAAGGGAAAGGGGGAGAGAGAGAGAAACATCAATGATGAGAGAGAATCATTGATCAGCTACCTCCTGCACGCCCCCTCCTGGGGCTTGAACCTGCAACCTGGGCATGTGCCCTTCACCAGAATAGAACCCGGGACCCTTCAGTCCGCAGGCCGACGCTCTATCCACTGAGCCACACTGGCCAGGGCCGGACCCCCTGTGTTCTTAAACGCCAGTCAGAGGCAGGCATCCATGACTGATTCTTCCCAGAGCTCAGAGCCAAGAAGGCATTGCTTCCTGCACAGAGTTGAATTCCCCTCAATCTGGTGTCGGGCAACGCCCCTGTAGCAGTTTCTGTCCCACTGAGGCAGCCTCTTTAGGCGGGGCCCCTCCCCACCCAGCCCCCCACCCCCATCCCACGCCTCATACTTGATTTTTGTGATGGCGCTGTGAGGGTGCGTGGTTCCCCTGTATCCCTCCCTCCTCTCCAAGTCACCCCGGAGTCGTTGGCGGGGAAAGATCTAGCGATAATTCTGCGATGCATGTGGAAACACAAACAATGTCTGCAGCGTGGAGGTGAGAAATCGGGGCTGCAGTCCCCGCTCAGCTGCAGGAAACCTCTGGGCCTGCGAACATCTGGAGGGAGCTGTGCGGTTGTTTTGTTAGCGTGGGATTGTGGGTAGTTACCCCTCCCCCCTCAGAACTGTCTGCAGCCTCTCGCTGCACAAGAGGATCTTAGTTGAAACTATTTTTGTAGCGCCCGGGCCCTGAGAACACTTCCCCATACAGGGCTGCCCGGCCGGGCCTTCTATCACTGGGGATAAGATTTTTCCTTTCAGCATCTGGTGGGCCATGAGCTCACTCTTCTTCCTAGGCGTGTGCCAGAAAGCCGTCTGGGGTGGGGGGTGCGACTCAGGGTTCCTCCCGGCCCCTTCCAACCCCACAGGCTCAGATTTTCCACTCGTGCGATTGAGGTCAGCGCTCGGCTGGCGCGCTCCCCGCACATGCAAGCGCCGGCCTCAAGCTGGGCTTCTCCCACTGGCCCAGGAATTCTACCCCCTCCTTGGTCCTCTGCATCCCCCGGAGCTGTTTGAGTTCTGCCCGGCACCCAGGATCCTGGAGGGATGTGGTGGGCGGGGTGGGGGGGCTCCATCAGTGACGGGACGGCCTGGCCCAGTCCTGGCTCTGGGCCACCAGGATGAGATGGTGGCCCCGTGTTTGCTCAGGCCTTTGTGTGAGTAGGGAAGGGGTGTCTGGCCAGGAGAGAAACAGTAGGATCACTGTTGCTTGCAAAGAGCTTCGCTCCCTCCCTTGTCAGCTCACCGGAGAATGTGGAGCTCAGCAAGCATGACTGCGGCCGCTGGCTTTTACTGCCCTCGCTGCCAGCGTCCCCCTCCGAGAGGCCACGTCGGACATGGGGGCTCTGGCATCCGACCCCGCATTCCCAGCCTGCCACATCCACTCACTGAGCAACGGCCAGCTCGTGAGTCTTGGCCCCTCTGAGCCCCTGTGTCCTGCCTGTGGAGATGTGGGGGAGTTATACCCACACGGAATGCGGCCACGAGACGAGAGGTGGATAAGGAACGTGTGAAAAATCTCTCCAGCACCAGATGGGCCCCTTGGTTATCCTACTAATGGGCTAGGGTGACCGGCCATCCCAGTTCGCCCAGGATGTACGGGTTTCCTGGGAGGCTGGACTGGGGATGCTAAATCCAGGACAGTCCTGCGCAAACTGGGGCAGTTGGCCATCTTATTTTTAACTCCAAATGTCAGCATTCTTTTTTTAAAAAAATATTTTTTATTGACTTTTTACAGAGAGGAAGAGAGAGGGATAGAGAGTTAGAAACATCGATGAGAGAGAAACATCGACCAGCTGCCTCCTGCACACTCCCTACTGGGGATGTGCCTGCAACCAAGGTACATGGCCTTGACTGGAATCGAACCTGGGACCTTTCAGTCCACAGGCCGATGCTCTAGTCTATCCACTGAGCCAAACCAGTTAGGGCTGTCAGCATTCTTTAAACCAGCAGCTTTCATTGAAAAACAAATTAAGAAGCTGAATTGACATCGTCTAGGAGGCAGGCAAACTGGTTTTCTCATCTGATGTACCCCAAGCAACTGCCTTCCCAAGCCCAGCCCCAGCCCAGCAGGGCACAGAAGGTGCCAGGGTGGGGTGGCAGGTGGTGTGGACGCCAGTCTTGCAGGAGGTGCTGGCCAGAAGGGCCCGGCAGGATGACTCCTAAGGGGCAAGTGCAGGTCCCCCCTCAACCCCCGCTCACCACCACCCAAGCCTCCTCTGCTTCAGCTCACGGTTCCAACCTTGACCTTGTCCGGGAAGCCGGGAGCTATCACCCTTCCCTATCTTTGAGGAAACTGCTCTCAGCTGAAAAGAGCAGAGCTCCCTGCAGCCAAAGGCCCTTCTCCCCAACTGAGGACGGTGCATCAGGTCTTCCCATCTTTGCTCTCAGGACAGAGACAGGCCTTGCTGTGCCCGAGGGCCCTGCCTGTGGCTTGGCCACACCCTCTC
>NW_005871317.1:1362640-1390207 GCF_000147115.1 Myotis lucifugus
TTGTCCCAGGCTCTCTGAGCCCAAAGCTTACAGGGTCCTCTGGGCCTGGAGTCCCTTTCCCTCCCCTGTCCAACCTTTGACCTCAGCCCAGGGACCACGTCCTCAAAGACACCTCCCCCCACATCCCAACTAGGCCGGCATCTTCCCTGGGCACTGCCATAGGGCGGCTACCAGGAGGGCCAGTGCCACTGGCCACTGCAGGCTCAGAGCCTGCCCACTGCCTGCCGTGGAGTGGTCCACCCTCCACAGATCTGTGTCCGAGAAGCCCAAAGCTTAACCCCTCTCCTCCCGCACCTTTCCCGCTAGCATCTCGGCAGTCAGTTTCTTTCTTTTCTTTTTTCCCAGAGAGGAAGGGAGAGGGAGAGAGAGATAGAAACATCAATGATGAGAGTCACGGATCGGCTGCCTCCTGCATGCCCCCCACTGGGGATTTGGCCCACAACCTGGGCATGTGCCCTTGACCTGGGAATCAAACCCAGGACCCTTCAGTCCGCAGGCCGACACTCTATCCACTGAGCCATACCGGCTAAGGGAAACTGACTAGTTTCCCTTAACCAGTCCCCTGACCCTGCCTGCAGCCCAGCCGAGCCCCCCCATCCCAGCCAGAGCCCAGGAAATATTTCTGTTTTACGACTATCTCTGCTCCTCAGGTCTCTCGCGTTATCTTAATGAATTAACTGGGTCCCCATGGTGCCCCCGCCCTCCCCTAACTGGGTCCCCATGGTGCCCTTTATGGGCTGTACAGCGATATCTGCGATCTTCGTCAACCCCACGCAGTTGTTGTGCTGGTTCCTATTACAGTAATTGGCATAAACTTTATTCTTTTGCAGCGAGAGTTTTGGGCCCGCTGAGACTGCATAACCATCTGCCATAAATTGAGACTAGTACGGCTTTAGTTTGGTGAATGCGGAATTGGATCCCATCCTTCACTCCGCGGCTTGATGCACCTTCCAGATGGCTAATCCACATGAAGTAATAGGAATGCACCCGGCTCTGCTTAGCTGAAGATGGAGACGTAATATTTATTTGCTGATGTGGAGGCCCCGAACGCCGCCCTGTCGGGGATGTCAGTCCATAAGGCGGCGGCGGCACAGAAATGTCAGCTCACTCCGCAGGAGCGACAGCGTCCCTCCGAGTTGCCATGGGGGACCCCCGGATGTCATTTTTTTTTTTTTTTTTGGTCTGCCCTTGACCTAATCTCAAGAGGTTTTGTTCTCTCCTGGGCTGGTTCTTATCAGCGACGTCTGCCCGTGTAGCCGGCTTCGCATCTGCTTTGACTTTAGTGCCTGTGACATTTTCATTAATACTTCTCCAAGGCTGAACCTTTCTTCCAAATACCCTGCGGCTCACGGAAGCCGTCGCTCAGCTGTGCTCAGCCGGGGGCTGCCGGGAACTTTGGCCCCGAAATATCCACCCGCTCGGCCATCTCCACCCAGTGGAGCTCATCAATTCGTTGTCCATTGTGGCTTCCCCGCTGGGGAGGCTCTGAGAGGGGATCCGGGTCAGCAGATTCCGGGGGCTTAGACCCCACGGGGCTTTCACTCCCAGGAGTCCCCAAGGGCCCCCCTGCCTGGGTTACCCACCCCCGGCCAGCCCTGCCCTTGCAAGCTTCCCACCTCCTTTACCTCTGCACTTCACAGCCTGGCCATGTTTTCCCACCTACCCCCGGGGAAGACTGGGACTCAAGGCCGCCTCTCCCGCCCGCCCGTGTGACCATAAGGGCCACCTGCATTTGAATCCCCTCGGGGACATGATGAAAATGCAGCCTCACCAACCATCCCAGTGTGCTCGGGCCTCTCCTGGTTTTAACACCAGGAGTCCTGTGTCTTGGGGAAACCCCTCAGGTCTGGGCAGATGGGGACCATTGGTCACCCTCCTGGACCCTCCCCCAGGCCCCAGAATGAGAACCTCTAAGGACTCAGGCCTGGGCTTCTGCCTTTTGATCCATTTTCATGGGTGACTCTGATGAGCACTTGAACTTGGGAAGCACAGCAGGACGCGTCAGGTGCCCTCAGGGCTCATGCTCGCTCACTCACGTAGAGAACATTGTGCATGAATTTAGCACGAACACCGTCGTCATTTGCTTACGGAGAATGTTTGCTTCCGGAGCCTGAGATCCTCAAGGGAAGGACTCGGCCCAGGTCCCTTTGCATTCTCGGTTCCCAGCTCTGAGCCCGGCCTCCAGTCGACCCAGCAAACAGTCCAACTGAAGGGAGGATTAGACACAAGTGATCGTTCATGGGAGGGAACGGGACCCAGGCCTGTTTCCCACACACTTTTCCAAGGTTCTAGGGTGGACTTGATGAGAAACTAGATCAAGGAAACTCAGGTAGGGCGGGCATTAGATCTAGGATCTTCTTTTAAGGGAATGAAAACCTTGAAAGCTCCAAGACGAAACAAATAAGGAGTTAGATGAAAGAAAGTCTAAAATGGAACGGACTAAGATTGTGAACGTCCGAAGACAGAATTGCTCTTTCTCCCTTAATCGTCGCTTCTGCAGGCAGAAAGGGCGAGAGAGGCCGGTGCCTTGTACCTGATTATCAAAGCCCAGCATCGCTTAGCGCCTTCAAAGGCTTAGAGCAGGGGTCCTCAAACTTTTTAAACAGGGGGCCAGTTCACTGTCCCTCAGACCGTTGGAGGGCCGGACTATAGTTTAAAAAAAAACTATGAACAAATTCCTATGCACACTGCACATTTCTTATTTTGAAGTAAAAAAACAAAACGGGAACAAATACAATATTTGTATTTGCATGTGGCCTGCGGGCCGTAGTTTGAGGACCCCTGGCTTAGAGTTTGCACCTCTCCAAATAATCCCAGCTGTGCATGAAGACGCACTCAAGTTGGGAGGTCTCTGGGCTGGGAGGTGGGCACCCGGAAAACAGGCTCAGCCAAGGGGGGAGGGGGTGAGGGGGACCCTTCCAGAACCATGATCCGTCATGATCACTCCTCAGTCTGGGCAGGGCTCAGCCAGGGGATGGCTGTTTCGCCATCACCTGAGCGTAACCCCCACCTCTTGCCAAATAGCCCTGTTGCGTTGGGCCACAGCCCTCACCACCTGAGTTTAGCTTCCTTATTCATACCGTGACCCCCACTCTGTCCCCACCCCCTCCAATTCTCTCCTCTCATTGCACTCCAGCCACACTGGCCTCCTTCTGGCTGCTTCTCCAACACACTGAGCAAGTCACCCCAGGGCCTTTGCACTGGCTGCTCCTGCAGAACCCCTCACAGATCCCTCCCTTGCCTCACCCAGATGCTCAAATGTCTCCTCTCCCGGGAAGGGGGGCTTTCCAGGCCCCCTTATATAAAACAGGTCCTCCCCCCATCTGTCATAACTCTTTATCCTTCATTTTGTGTGTGTGTGTGTGTGTGTGTGTGTGTGTGTGTTGCTTGTTTCTTCCGACTGGACTACCAGTTCACAGGAACCAATTTTGTCTGGTCCTCGGTGCCTGGAACCAGGCACGGTCTGCACTGGGAGCTCAGTGGGCATTTGCAGGTGAGTCCCACTGATGTTTCTCCCATATTAGGATAGGCTGGCCACTCTCAGCGAACTGCACGGTAGTTGCAAAGATCACCGTGTAACTGAGCAGGGCTGTCCAAATGTAATAATGGCCATTAGCGTCTCCGAGCCCCAGAGCGGCGATCCGGGAGCATTCGGTGTAATTGGAGCACAATTAAGCATATGGCAGTGCTTCCACCCGGCCGTAGATCTGATTCCGAGCTTCCTCGACGTGGCTCTGGTTTCTATCTTTCCCCCCTGTAACAATAAACTTGGATCCACCATCGGGCGGGCCCCGTGCTCTGGACCGCAGGGGAATACTGGGGAATGAGATTCATGCTTACAGGACTGAATCCCCAGACGCTGGGCTATATATTCAGTGGCGGTTTCCTGGAGTTTGCAGCCAACATAAATAACGGTGAGAGGATTCCCGCTGGGTGACGTGAGGTGCACGTCCTGCTGGTCCGGGGCAGGAAGCTGCCCAGCCTGGGCTGCTGTGGCTGGATCAGGCGGGGCCCCCTGATGGAATCAGCAGAGCTGCACGCGGCTCCTGTCGGGCCACTCACTGGCCTGGCTCTCTCATCTGCGAGTGCCAGGCACCCTCAGGTGGGGAGGGTGCAGAGGCCAACAACAGAGATAGGAATTAAGACACATAGTTGGCGCCCGATCCAGCTGCGTAAGAGAATGTCTGTCTGTCCAAATCACGTCTTCCCAGCTGGACAGTGAACTTCCTGGGGGTGAGGTCTGCATTTCAGGCCGCTAGCTTGGGAAACTTGGAAGTCATCTGTGGCACCTCGTTTTTATTTTTTAAAAAACATTTTTATTGATTTTCAGAGAGGAAGGGCGAGGGAGAGAGAAAGATAGACACGTTAATGATGAGAGAGAATCCACACTGGGGGTGGAGCCCGTATATGCCCTGACTAGGAATTGAACCATGACCTCCTGGTTCATAGGTTGACTGACGCTCAACCTCTGAGTCATGCCAGCTGGGCTGTGGCAACTCATTTTTATTGAAGGGAAGCAAGGTGTCTAATGGGGCAGGGTTAGGAATAATGTACATGCCCATCTGTGGGGAATGGGCAGATAAAGTAAGGGATGTTCATAGGATGGAATATTATTGTAGCATACTATAGAACCATAGTAGTTAAAGGGAGTGAGCTACCTCTTACTTCCTAGCAAGGATGAATCTTGAAAATTAATATTGACGGAGAGAGGAAGTCGCAAATGAGCCACAGGGGAGGATATCACTAATGTTCATTTAAAAGCCACCGACTCAAGACAGTGTTATTTGTTGTTTCCAGGTACATAGGTGACAGATGTCCTGGAAAGATGAAACTATGTTAAATACATGATGGCCCATGTCTGTAGCATCAGGGAGGGGAACAGACTGGGGGTGCGGGTCTGTCTAGAGCTGTGATGGTATTGAGCCACTCTCGGATGAGTGTCCTGGAAGGGTATCAATGCATTCTGTGCACCTGCCAGTCAACACTGAATAATTCAGGCTCCTAGCATCTCCCTATAGTGGCAGAGCCTAAGCCTGGGTCCATGAGCTGCTCTGTGCCTCCTCAGTGGATCTTCAATTCATGGGACTTCTGTGTGCAGAAAACCAATATACACGGAGTGCTTTTGTGGCCAACAAAAGATGCTTCACTGAATCCTGAATATGAAAATCTACCCTCTAGGGCAGCGGTTCTCAACCTGTGGGTCGAGACCCCTTTGGGGGTTGAACGACCCTTTCACAGGGGTCGCCTAAGACCATCGGAAAACACGTATGTAATTACATATTGTTTTTGTGATTAATCACTATGCTTTAATTATGTTCAATTTGTAACAATGAAATGGGGGGTCACCACAACACGAGGAACTGTATTAAAGGGTCGCGGCATTAGGAAGGTTGAGAACCACTGCTCTAGGGCATTCTCCCCTCTCCTCGAGAGATTCTGCTCATCCCTTGATTTGCATGAAACATCGTCATGTCTGCTTATTCTTGCTGTTGCATCTGTTGTTTTTGTTGTTCTCTCTGCTGTTTCTTGGTATGGGAGTCTGTTTCAGCTATAGCAACCCCCTCCTCAAAGGCCCCCTATTTTTTTCTTCCAAAGTTTTTCTCTGGTTCCTTTCCTTCCTTCCTTCCTTCCTTCCTTCCTTCCTTCCTTCCTTCCTTCCTTCCTTCCTTCCTTCCTTCCTTCCTCCCTCCCTTCCTTCCTTCCTTCCTTCCTTCCCACTTGTCTTGATTAGCTTCCCTGGGCCATGCACTCTGCTGGGTGGGATCCAAATGTCAATGCAAGTTAGTTCCTCCCCTCGAAGGGCTTCAAATTCAATAGTCCCCCTTCTCCAGGCAGGTCAGCAACTGTAAGGCAAGGCCAAGGGGAGAGGTCCGTTCCAAGCAGAACTTTCACAAAAGACCGTCGACCACCAGGCGTGCGTGCAGAGGAGTGTGGGCAGGCAGGAGAGGGACGTGGAAACCAAGCTGATGGGAAGTGGCGGAAGGGCCTGGAAGTCCACATTCCATTTCAGAGAGAGAGGGGACCGCTGGCCTCTGCAGCCCTCAAGGATCCAGTTCTGCAGGTTTGGGGGAAGGAGGGCCCCAGCTGGGAGTCGACACAGGTTGAGACAATTAGGGGGTAATTTGGGCTGAGTCATCTTGGCGGAGGCGAGGAGGAGGACTGTGTTCGTCCGATGGGTGGGGGCCCCATAGGCATAATTGCTCCAAATTTCTGCTTCTTTTTGACACGGCAGTAAAATAAGTTAATCCGAGGCTTGAGAAGGGCTGCGGCTCCTCTGGCAGCGTGGCATCAACAACAAAATCTGCCTGAGGCTGACACCAGGGGACCTGGTGAGGACCGTGTCCCAGGGCAGGATGCAGGGAGCACAGGGGGGAAACAACAGGAGAACTGTAACCAGCTCCAACATGGAAACCGGGAATAATGCCACATTTGATCAGTTCCAAGAAGTCCTTTTCCCCCCTCTCACATTTTAAGATTTTTAAAATTGCAATGTGGTTTACAACTGATGGTGTCTTAGATTTGGTGAAATGTGGCGATAAGAGAAGAAGAGAAGAATCACTATCGTTTCTGGAGTGTTTACTCTGAGCCAAGCACGGTTGCCAAGAATTTTCCAGTTTCATCCCCGCAGCAACCCTATGGAACGGATACAGATTTCATGACCATTTGTGGTGGGGAAAAAACCGAGGTTTCAAGGAGTAGGGGATGCAAAATCTGGCGAAGTGTTTTTTTTTTTTTTTTTTTATTCGTACACAGGCACAGGTCATTTGAAAAGAGAGAGTATTCAAATTTTCAGCTCGGTGCCTGACACATAGTAGGTCTTGATTGTTTCTACCCTCTCAGGTTGTCTCTGTTCAGAGAGTGCCCAGTTCTGCAGCTAGAGGTTGCTCAGCCCGTGGATCTGCCGAGGCTGCAGAGAGAGCCTCAGCGGCAAAGATGACAAGGAACCGAACACAAATCGCTCAACTGCTGAGCACAAGCCCACCTGGATTCAGATCCCAGTTCTGCAGCTTCCTGTCTCTCATGCCCTGTCTGAGCCTCAATTTTTTCATCTGTACAATGGGAATAATAAAGGTCCTTGTGTCATAGGTGCTGAGAGGACTCATGCAAATAAAGGGTTTAAAGTGCTTCACACAGAACCAGGCACAGAATAGCTACACGCTCCCACCCCCCCCTCCCCGTCCTGCCAGTCTTTGGGAACTTTGGGAACTCTCACCATCCGAGTTTCCTTTTCCTTTCATTGTACCATGGGGGAAAATGCCCTCATCCTGGAAGCACTGCCAGGATTTTAAAAGATTCTGTACAACAAGAAGAAGCTCAGTGTCAGTGTACAACAGCTACATGGCAAATGTTAGCTGGAACCACAGGCGTTACGAGTCCGTCAACATTTATCTTATTCCCAGGACACACTCTCTATGCTCCTGTCACACTGGCCTTTTTGGGTCTCACCACAGGGCCTTTGCACATGCTGTTTCTGCTGCCTGGAATACTGTTCTCTCCTTTCTTTGCTTTGTTACCCCTCCCCCCTCCCCTTTCAGCTCTTACCCCATTTGGCACTTCCTCCGGGAAGCCCTCCATGACCTCCACATCCTCATGGCACCGTGCAGCCTCCTTACCATTATTCCGACTGCATGTGCTTGTTGAATGGTGCCTCTCTCGTCTATAAGCTCCACGAGGGCGGAGCTGTGCCTTTTTGGCTCATGACAGCTTCCCATGCTCCTCGCCCAGATGCTGACATACAGTCCACGCTCAGTCCATGATTGTTGAGTGAATATTTGAGGAGGGGGCTTGTGTCTAAAAAAAAAAAAAAAAGTCCTGAAGGAGTGACTCAAAGGCAAAGAATTTGGAGTGGGTTGCTTTGGCCATTTCTGGGCTGGAGAAAAGGGGCCTGTTTTGGGCCAGACAAGCCCAACACTGGTTCTTTCCAAGCGCAGGGACATTCACATATTGAGTTTCGGGTTCCTCTTCTGTGAAACAGGGAGAAAAACACAAAACTCAGCGAGCTGTCAGGAAGAGTAAATAAGACGCTGTGAGTTCATGGCCTCCAAAGCCAGCTCTGTCCACAGACACAAGTTGCGTCTGCCACTTCCCTGATTTCTCTTGCCCCAGCCCCCGACGCTCTAGAATTCTCCCGGGAGCCGGGAGCCTGGGGATGCTCTGCGGTTATGAGGCCAGCGCCTGCCGCGAAGTCGTAATTGCTGGGGCAGATTTAATTGCGCCGAAGAGCAGATGGCCACGCCGGGCAGCCCGGACACATCGCTCTGTTTACTCGCCTGGCAGCGCCGCCCCGGTGGGCGCAGGGGCCTGTGTTCCTAGGGTTTGAGCAAAAGTCAGGCGGGTGTTTTCCAGGCTATTCTTGTCCGTCGTGGAGGCTTCTCCAGCCATTGCTCCCTCTTGGTCTGTGATGGGGGACTGGAGCCCAGGTCTTAGGGAGGGACAGCGAGGGCATGGGAAGGGTTGGTGAGGAAGAGAAGTCCCCAGAGGCAGGAGTTTTGGCTTCAGCTCTCAGGAGGGGACAGCAAACAGGGTCACCCAGGGGCTCGGTGTGCCAGCACCATGTGCAAACGGCTTTACCTCCCCGGGCCTCGCTTTTCTCATCTCTACAATGGGAATCACGGTAGGTATAGGATGAGGGGATGAAACTGCAAGGAAACTTTAAAAACAACCTGAGGTGTTGACACTCTAACCCAGTGGTTCTCAACCTTCTGGCCCTTTAAATACAGTTCCTCATGTTGGGACCCAACCATAAAATTATTTTCGTGGCTACTTCATAACTGTAATGTTGCTACTGTGATGAATCGTCATGTAAAGATCTGATATGCGGGATGGTCTTAGGCGACCCCTGTGAAAGGGTCGTTCGACCGCCAAGGGGGTCGAGACCCACAGGTTGAGAACCGCTGCTCTAACCCCACAGCTATTTCCTCCTTTGCCCATTCCCACGCCATCCAGTCCACGCACACGTGGCTCACGTGGCTGCAGGTGCAGCGCGCACGCCGTTTCTCCTAACCTTTTGCTGGGTCACTCTTCCCTACTTTGGGGACCGTCTCCCTTTCCTCTCTCCGGTCACAGACTGTGGGTTTGGGATAGGGCTGATCCCACCCCCTAATGCCAGGTGTGGGCCTTGATGTGGACCTGGGCAAGGAGACGTCACTGTGACTGGCAGAGACGTGGGCCTATCGGAGTCAGCACGTGGCAGCAGGATGACTTGGGCTGAAAGGACTATGTAACAGGCCTTCTCTTTTGGGTGGGGTTGCTAAGCTGCAGGAGGCCAGCCTTCAGCTCCTGGGGGCCTATCTTATCATCACAGAGGGAGGATCTGTCTGGAAGGCGGCCAGAACAGAGCCAAGACTCGGAGAGAGATTGGTTTCTAAATTGAGCACCTGGATGCAGCCATGCCTGAAACTAATTACGTGAATCAGTGAATTGGCGTCTTTGCATCAGCCTGTTTGAGCAGGGCTTCTCTTTCCTCCTAACTATTCTGTTGCCTCCCATCAGACCCCTTTCCCACATCACTGCTACCCAAGAGCTGGAATCATCTTTCCAGCGTTACACACGTGATGTTGTCACTACTGTTTAAATCCTCCCCTGGCTCCCCAGTGCCTTCAAGAACAAGTCTAACTTCCTTAGCCTGGCGTTCAAGTCCCTCGGACATGGGTCTGTCAACCGCAGCCTCTTTTTCCTCTCTGTCCCTCAAGGGGGTTCTGCTCGGCTACCCAGTCGTCAGTCTCCACAACTTGGTGTCCCCCAGTTTGAATGCCTGTTTCCCTGGAACTTACCTTTCCACACTCTGTTCCAAGGCCATTCAATCCCAATAGTGCTTGGTTGGGCTTTGCACATTGAAATCATTTGCTCTTGTACCCCCAGAAGCATGTGGTGTAAACCCAGGTGCCCCAACTACTGAGTTGAATTCTCGGGGGGAGGAGCCCAGAAATCAATCCTCATAAGAGCCCCCGGAGGACCTTCCTCTCCCCTGCTGTGTGACGCCCCGCTCTGAGTCTCAGTTGCCTGGTCTGTACAATGGGCATGATCTACCTGAGAAGGTCACCAGGGAAATGGGGTGACAGTGTTTACATAAAGACCGAGCGGGGTGATGCTCTATAACTCTGGTCTTGTGAGGTGACCCACTGTCCCCAGCTGTCCTAGACACAGAGGTTTCTAATATAGTGGTTCTCAACCTTCCTAAGGCCGCGACCCTTTAATACAGTTCCTCATGCTGTGGTGACCCCCAGCCATAAAATGATTTTCGTGGCTACTTCATAACTGTAATTTTGCGACTGTTATGAATCGTCATGCAAATATCTGATATGCAGGATGTATTTTTCAGGCGTCGCGACCCACAGGTTGAGAACCGCTGTACCTAGAGGTTTCTTTGAAAACAAGGTTTTCCGTTTTACCACTGGGAAGGTCTCTGGCAAATCAGGACGAATTTGGTGCCCCCATCTTTCGCTTTCTTGTTCCCGGACCAGATATCTTTTTGTTGTTGTTGTTAATCTTTATTGTTGAAAGTATTACACAGGTCCTCCTTTCCCCCCCATTAACCTCTTCCAGCCCGCTCCCGTCTCCCCCCCATCCTCCACCCCAGGCCCTCACCACCCCATCGTCTGTGTCCGCGGGTGATGCAGATCTGCAGACAAGTTCATTGGTTGATCTCTTCCCACCCTCCCACCCCTGCCTTCCCTCTGAGGTTCAACAGTCTGTTCCTGTTTCTATGTCTCTGGGTCTGTTTTTGATCGTCAGTTTATGTGGTTCATTAGATTCCACATCTGAGATCCTGTGGTACTTGTCTTTCTCTGACTGGCTTGTTTCGCTCAGCATAATGCTCTCCGGGTCAGAGACCAGGGATCCGGCGTGCCTGCCTCAGCCCCACTGGCCAATAGAAATCGCTCCATCTGGGGCCCCCGACAGCAGGGCTCAAAGAACAAAAACGCACAAACAGTTTTGAAAATAGGAGTGATGTGGTCTGCATGTTGCTCCTTGGAGTGATGTGGTCTGCGTGTTGCCCTTCGTCCCACAAAACAGGTCACATTCTGCCCCTTCCCTCCGATCCAGCTCCCATCCCCCCATCTCTCAGCCTCACCCACATGCGGGATGCAGACAAGAGAGCCACGCTGGCCAGACCCCATCTTGGAGTTTTGTGTTCGCGTTGCTCCCAGCTATACATCGAAATATTTCCTCCGCGAGCGGTGGCGGCGGGATTTATTTTTTCCTGCATTGACTTCCTGGATTTATCGGGAGCCAGACAGCTCCTCGCCCAAACTCCTCTGCCTCCTTTTAAAACCCAAGGCCACGTCCAACCTCGCAGCCCAAACCGCGCTTACATAACCTCCAGTGACACTAAGTGTTTGTGAGGCCAGCGGCGCGGGGCCGGGCCGCTCGCTCTGGAGCACAGGGGACATTCTGTCCTGCGAAATGATGCTGTTTGGGGTGTGTGCGTGCGCGTGTGTGTTTTTCCTCTCTTGAAATTCAAAAACAGCTCCTTTTGCTCAAGCTGTCAAAGAGGAGAAGAAGAAGAAGAAGGGGGGGAAAAAGTCTGCAATAATTTCAGTGCTGGGCCCAGATCAAGAATTGCAAACGCTAAGAGAATATTTTCCAAAGTCATAAGGCGAGTAGGAGTTGCCGGATTATGGGAAGTCAGAGGCCCACCTGGTGTAATTTCCAGGGGTTTCTGTCTCCTGGCTGCTTCCTCACGGGGGAAGGGGTTTTTCACGACGATCCGGTCCTTGCGCGTGCCAGGCTCTTCTCTCCCCTAGCTTACTAGTATTTCCTCCTCGCCAGAGCCAAAGCAAGGTTGGAGACATTGAAGGGACCCGTCCAAGGTCAGTATATTGATTATTGGGGAGCCGTGATTGGAATCCAGTTCCACCTGGCTCCAAACACCAGACGCTCATCACCGCCTGACACTGTATGTAAGCACCTACTGTGTGCAGGCGGGTGTGTTTTCATCGTTTCGTGTGGCTTTCTCGCTGAATATCCAAGACTTGGCATGTCGGCTTCTCGCCAGTCCTCCAAAGGTGGCGTTTGGTGTTTCCATAGGAGGGCAGTGATGTTCAGGAGGGTGGCAAGTCACGGATTGGAAGTCACCAGCACCGGCGGTGAAGGGCTCCGTAAATCACAACCGGCCTGGTTGTTATGAAGGCTGTTAGGATCATTTTGCCTCGGAGACTTCCTAGCCCAGGCCCGAGGCCCCAGTCTGCCCCGAGCTCATCTTGGCCCTGATCGGAAAGCACGGGGCAGGTTTCATTTAAATGGTCACTCCCCAAGTTGAAACATGTCCCTTAAACAGTTGCTGAGCCGTTTCACGGTGTGATCTCCCTGGCCCTGCTAATATCTCCAGGGATTTAAAAAATAGATTCGCAACAAAGAGGCCTTTGTCCTCTGAGCGGGGGCAGCCTGGCGGGGATATTACTCGAAACCTGATCGTCAGACGCTGGCCACAAACCTGCTGCACCGGGCCCCCGCCGCGGCAGCGATGACGGCTGCTGGGTTAAATTGGGCCTTTTGTCCAGGTGGAAAGGCCACCGGCCACGTGACATGGTGGGACCTTCACCCTGCAGGGGTCAGTGACCCCCTTCCCTGGAGTGTCCTGGCCCTGGTGACCCATCACAGCAGCCCTGGCTCAGGGGGGTGAGGGGGCACTGACTCTGTCCCTGCTTTCCAGATGGGGAGTGGACAGGGACTTGGTCAAGGTCACCCAACATGTGAACGGCACTGTTGGGATTTAAACGTAGATCTAGACAGGCCTGGGCCACTCTGCGGGACCAGGCCCTGGGTTTTAGGTCCAGTCATTTAGCAAATGTCTGTTGAGTACTGACCACACAGAGCCCCTGTTCTAGGCACCTGGGATCCAGTAGTAAATAAGACAAAGACACTGGTTCGTTCGTTCATTCATTCATCCATCCATCCATTCATTCATTCATCCATTCATCCATTCATTCATTCATTCATCCATTCATTCATTCGGCTACTATTTATTGAACTCCTACTGTGTGCTGGGAGCTGGAGAAGCAAAAGAGGAACTGTTCAGCAGGTATTTCACACACCTCACCCCATGGTGTGTTGTACCGACCCGACATGACTGGTGTCCTTATAAGGAGAGGGAAGTTTGAATACAGAGACGCACAGAGATGCCGTGTGAAAACAGAGGCAGAGGTTGGAGTGATGTGTCTACGAGCCCAGGAAAGCCGAGGACTGCTGGGAGCTAGCTCCCTGGAAGCTGGAAGAGGCCAGGGAGGACCCTCCCCTAGAGCCTTTGGCGAGAGCACGGTCCCGCCAACACCTTGATTTGGGACCTCCGTCCCCCCGAACTGTGGGAGAACGCATGTCTGTCGCTTTAAACTGCCCGGTTTGTGGTACTCTGTTACGGCAGCCCCTGGGGTCACTACCCCATCTGGTTTCAGCCGCTTCAAGATGATGCTTTTCCAGTTGGAGACATGACGTAAGAATGAGCATTGAGACGGGTGGGAGAGAGTGGCTTAGGTTTAGAAGAAGGAAGGGAGGAGGGAGGGAGGGAGGGAGGAGAGAGAGGAGGAAGGGGGAGGGAGGGGAAGAAGGGTTTATGTAGTTTCACAAATCTGATCTCAAGATGGTCAGCGCTGTGAGGGGTGGGGCCCTGTCAGTTCCATTCAGTGTTGTGTCTCTAGAGCCTAGAACTGCTGTGCAAAGAGGGGCCCACAGGAGATGCTAAATGCCTACCGATTTGTTAAATGAATGAATAGCACGGTCCCTTAATCTTCCACTGCGTCCTTTCACCAACATGTCCTTCAGGCATGGCCCCTGCCACCACCTCTGACCTCTTGGGTTTTCCTCATTTCTTGGACTTTCCATGCTGCCTCCTGCCCCAGGGCCTTTGCATATGCCATCCCCTCTGCCTGGAGCACTGGTTCTCTATTTATTTATTTAATATGTTTTCATTGATTTCAGAGAGAGAGGGAGAGAGAGAAACATCAATGATGAGACAGAATGTTTGATTGGCTGCCTCCTGCACACCCCCTACTGGGGAATTGAGCCTGCAACCCGGGCATGTGCCCTGAATGGGGATCAAACCTTGACCTACTGGTTCGTAGGTTGATGCTCAACCACTGAGCTACACTGACCGGGAGCTGTTTCTCTATTTAAAAAACAAAACAAGGCACCTAGCTACCTTCTGTTTTGTTCACCCAGTTTTAGTGCAAGTCTTTGGTTGCAGGCTCTTGCTGTCTTCTTCCCCTTCCGAGGGGTCCCGATCTCTCCGTAATCCTATGCTGTTCCTGTAACTGTTGCATGAATACCCATCTCCCCCTGGTGCCCTGCAGGCTGGGACCACATCTGTTTCAATCCATCAAATGCCTCGTGCCCAGCACATAGTAGGTACTCAATTAAAGTCCGTTGAAGTCAACTGTCTTTTACAGAAGTCCTAACCCATCTCCTTCCTGCTCTCAGCCTCAGTTTCCCCAACAGCGTGGGCTCACTCGAACCCAGTTTGCATGGTGCCAGGGAAGTCACTGGACGTCTGGTTCGGCGGGAGGGGAAGGGGTGGTCTCGATGTGTCGTTAGGGCTGTGACTGGCCCTCTCACGGGGAGGAAGTCGTGGGCATGGAAAGACGTTCTCTTTAGTTCAGACAGTGGGTCTCTTTTTTTTTTTTAATATATTTTTATTGATTTTTTACAGAGAGAAAGGGAGAGAGAGAGAGTTAGAAACATTGATGAGAGAGAAACATCGATCAGCTGCCTCCTGCACATCTCCTACTGGGGATGTGCCCGCAACCCAGGTACATGCCCTTGATCGGAATCGAACCTGGGACCTTTCAGTCCGCAGGCCGACGCTCTATCCACTGAGCCAAACCGGTTTCGGCAGACAGTGGGTCTCTTGAATGCTGTTGCTGGGGTGTCTGGGGCCGGGTGGGGCTTGCACCTTCCTGTCCCTCTTCCCCCAACACCCTTCCTCCTCACCTCTCCTCTACCTCTTCCTGCCTCCGTGCCAGCCAGTGCACCCCGGACACATACATGACCTTCCTTTATGCCAACGAGAGTGAGAGCCAGCCTTCCCGTCCAGCCCTCCAAATAGGAAACCAGGGTCTGTCCGGGGCCCCTGCGTACCTGGTGTCCACTCCTGGGCGGGGTGGGCAGAGATTCATGAAAGGATCCATCCCACGAGATAATGCCCAGGCCTAGGGCCAGGAGGGCATCCCAGTACGGCAGGAGTCGGGGGGAGGACTCCTGGGAGGATGTGGCCCTGAGATGAGCGATGGCTACGCATTACCTGAGCCAAGGGGGCGTGGACAGGAAGGAGCCCTACAGCCCCGTGAAGAAGGAAGGCCAGAGGGCGGCCTGGCTGGGGAGAACAGGGTGAGCATAGCGAAGTCTCCGGGGCTGGGCATGGAGGGCCTCCCAGGCGGTGGTGAGCCATTTCATCTTTATTCCAAACCATGAGCTCCACTGACCTCCTTTAAGGATGGGGGTGGGGTGGGTGGGCGGGAGGAGGGACACGTGTGACTTGATTTGATCAGATGTAGATCCTGGCAGCTGTCCAGGTGGGGAGGGTGGTGGCCAGAAGCAGGGAAGGGATGGAGCTGGGAGAGGTTTCAACAGAACCTGGGGATGGACAGGATTAGCGTGTGCACACGCGTGCATGTGAGTGTGTATGCATGCACACGCGCAAGTGCATGCATGCACCCCGCTGAGTGTCCAAGCTGGACAGGCACCTCCATCTCTCTCTCCTCCCGCCTGAGGCTTTCCCCAAAGAAGGGAAGCCATGGCACCCATGGCAGGGGGAGGTCCCGTGCCCGGGGGTGGTCCCCCCCTTAGGGCCCTGCCTTTGAAGCGTCACCAGGCCCCTGCACCTCCTGCCCCGGCTCTCTCCCGGCTCCCCGTGATTTAAGAGGCATTTTCCTTTGGGGTGATATAGATTCCAAAACGCCACATCCATCTCCCAGGCCGGTGAAGCCAGCCTGTCTGAGTTATAGCAGATTGCTTTCTGCATGCGCGAGGGGGGCGGAGGGCACCCGCTTGCTCTCTCTGCTCCCTGCGCCTGGAACATTTGAGCAAACATTCCTGGCTGCTTTGGAAGTTACCAAACCCAGATGAGCTCATCTGAGCCAGAGGTGGGGGCAGCTGGCGCCTGGAGCCGGCCCCGAGCTCACCAGGTGGCCCAGTGGCAAAAGTCAGAGGCGGCTGGGCCTCAGCTGGGGAGGGTGGGCCCTGCACAGCTGGGCCCGGCCCAGAGGAGAGCCTGCCTGGGTGGGGCTGTCTGCGGGCCTCAGACCTGGCAGCATGTTGGTGTTGCAAGGTCGCTGGATGGAAGCTGGGAGCCTGGGACCGCACAGCCAGGGTCTGAGAGGGAGCAAACGTGTGATGCAGGCACCTCATCAATTCTCAGGGCTGCCCTGTGGGCGCCTGGCCCGCCCTGCAGGGGCCGCGCTCCATGTAGTAGCACTGCCATTTATTGAGTGTTAACTATGTGCTAAGTGCTCTGTGCCCAGCTCACCCGCCTGACAACCCTAGGCACCGTCATTCTCCCCATTCGGCAGATGGGGAAACTGAGGCTCGGAAAGATAGAGCGCCGACCCGGAGTGGCCGAGTTGAGGCCGACCCTAGTCGGTCCTCTTCTTCCTGTTACACGGAAGACAGCGTTCGGAGGAAGAGCTGCCGGCACGGTCCTGGGCCAAACAGCGATCGTTCGTGAACTGTTCCCAGGAGCTGACTCCAATGAGCACAGAGCTTCCTCCCTCTGGGCTCTGTGTCCTCCTCGGGGTGGGCAGGGCCCTCACAGCCCACCAGTCCCTCATCCGCTTCACAGCCTGGGTGGCAGGGAGTCGGGTGGGGATCCCACTGACTCTTCCCTGGGGAGTTCAGTGTCTTTCCTGCCTCTGTCCTTTGGGTGACCAGGTGCAGGCTCTTATTTCGAAGGCGCTCTCCTCACGTTCCTTCCCAAAGCAGTGTTCCTGCCTCTAAGTTCCCTTCTGTGAAATGGGTGCATGCGGAACCCCGCCGTAGGGTTGGTGTGAGAATGACACACACTCCCTGGAGAGGACTCGGCACCGAGGCTGGGCATGGGGAGGGCTCAACACCGGAGACCACTTCCCTCCTGTTGTGAGCTGCCAGAGCATCCCTCTCCCACCCCCATTGCCCACAGGACCCCCACACCCAGGAAGCCTATAGAGGAAGCGTCTAGCCCCTCCAATGGCCCTCCGAGGGAAGGTGCCAGACTGCGACATGGGATGAGCGTTCCTTCCTCACAAATGCCCTTCTACAGACGGGGAAACTGAGGCACAGAGAGGGGAATGGCCCGTTCAGGGAGCTTAGATCTGGGTGATGCTTTGAGCCACTTGAGCATGAACCTCTGTGATGCACAGCGAAGGGGAACAGGACAGTTCTGAGCAAACGGGGATGAACCGGGCAACCCCTGGCAACCAGGGCGTACCTGGCCACCCCTGTAGATGCCGCTGCTTCTCAGACACAGAGCGTGGCTTCAGATTCCAGCCGCACTTGGGGTTCCTTTCCGGGAGACAGGTCCTCGGCTCTGGGCATTGAGGGGCCAAGTCTGGGTGACCTTCCCCTTGCTTTGGGGGGCGATTCTCCCAGTCCCGCCCACCCCCAACCTACCACAGCCTTTCCTAGCAGGGGATGGGTGGGGATGGGGGAACAACGGAGGGTGGATTTGAAAGGCTTTGGCTAGGGACAGGCCAGGCCCGAGTTTTCCCATCCTATATGCTTGTTTAGTTCTGTTTACGAGGCTGGCTTTCCAGCCAGATTCTTGATGGTAATGAGCCCGCATGGCTGGTTGCTGCAGGGAGAGAAAAGGAAGGGGTGGGGGTGGGATCATGCTAAACAGGTTTGTGGAATAATGATGAACTTGCGCGTTTTCTGACTCATTGTGGGGCGCGGGGCGCCTTATGTGTGATGCCTGGTGTTTGTTGCCGATTGGGAACTTTTTCAAGTGGAGGCTGGCCTGGGCCGCGGAGTCGCGGAGGCCTCGGTTCCAGCCGTGGAGCTGGTTTGAGTTATTTTGGGACCGGGGCCTGGGTTCGGCGCACTCCACTTAGAAAATGGAAAATAGAAGCTCATAGCTGGATGCCGTCTGGGGAGGAGGAAGCCTGGTGGATGGAGGGGTTGGCCGAGTGCCTTCAGGGTCCCACGGACCCCAGTTTGAGACGGACCCTGCCGTGTATGCGCTGTGTGGATCTCCAGCAAGTTCCTAGGGATAGAGGAGGCCGACCTCCAGGGATGGCTTCCAAGATCAAATGAGGTGTAAGGGTGTTTCTGTGCTCAGCGAAGGGCCCGTTCTAACCAGTGTTGTTATTGACACTTTCAAGCCATGGTCCAGTTTCTCGTCCCCCAGGTCACAGCGAAGGGTGTTGGTGCTGGCTCTGAGCTAGATGCCCGCCCGAGGAAGGAGCGTGCCCAGGAGAGCTTGACGCTGGAAGCAGTGAGTCCTGGCCCCTGTGTGTCTGGGCCCTGGGAAGCTGAAATACCTTATGGTGGCCCTGCAGGCAGCCTGGCCTGGCCAGGTGAGCTGGGAAACAGCCACTTCCTGGTCCAGGTATCATTCAAGGGGCATTCAGGGGCTCCCTCATATTGAAGCCCTGTGGTCAGGCCCCGGAGGCCTCTGGGAAGTGGGCAGGGGGGTGTGCAGAAAGGGGCAGAGAAAGAGAGGATCCCTCCCCAGAGTGGGAGTCTTCAGGGGCTGGAGGGAGGGGGTGCCCACGCCCCACCCCCAAACCCCTGTCTGGGGCTCAGACCCAGGCAAAAGCTGCACAGATTGTGGGCTGGTATGTGAGCAGATGGTGGGGTCAAGCCAGGCCTGATGTGAGTCCGGTCCTGCCTCTCACTTGCTGGGTGACCTGGGGCGAATCCCTCACCTCTCTGGGCTTAAGTTTCCTCCTTTATAAAATGGGAGAAAAAAGCCCTAACTGGTTTGGCTCAGTGGATAGAGCGCCGGCCTGCGGACTGAAAGGTCCCAGGTTCGATTCCGGTCAAGGGCATGTACCCTGGTTGCGGGCACATCCCCAGTAGGGGGTGTGCAGGAGGCAGCTGATCGATGTCTCTCTCTTTCATCGATGTTTCTAACTCTCTATTCCTCTCACTTCCTCCTGTAAAAAATCAATAAAATATATTTAAAAAATAAATAAAATAAAATGGGAGAAAAAGAGAACAGCAGCTACCTCACAGGGCAGTAATGTAATATAACATAATATATACGATATGTTACATCTATTATATGCTGTGGGCTGGGTGCTTTCCCACACTTGCAGCCTCCCTGACACCACTGGAGACAGGTGTTCCTGTAGAGCAGTGGTTCTCAACCTTCCTAATGCCGCGACCCTTTCATACAGTTCCTCATGTTGTGGTGACCCCCGACCATAAAATTATTTTCGTGGCTACTTCATCACTGTCATGTTGCTACTGTTATGAATCGTCATGTCAATATCTGATATGCAGGATGTATTTCCATTGTTACAAATTGAACATCATGAAAGCATAGTGACGAATCGCAAAAACAATATGTAATTATCTATGTGTTTTCCGATGGTCTTAGGCGACGCCTGTGAAAGGGTCCTTCGACCCCAAAGGGGTCGCGACCCACAGGTTGAGAACCGCTGCTGTAGATCCAGGGACTGAAGCTCCCGTCGAGGTCTTGCTCCCGGTGTGGGGTCCGGGGAGGGAGGAACCGGGCTCAGAACCGAAGACGTCTAGCTCTCTCGTCAATGCCCCTTGGCCTCCCTCGCCCGGCTGAGAGACAGGGGAGAAGTCCTGCCCAAAGGGAGTAGCATCTGTGTTCACTGAGGCAGGAGGGGCCTTTTTGTGCTAACAGCCCTGAGTGCGAGAGGCAGTGCGTCCTGCCTTGCTCTGTGCTGGCTGCCTGGGGACAAACTCAGGACTCTGTTTCCAGGAAAAAAACACAGTGAAGATGGCTTCTGGGGCCACCTTGAAAGACAAAGAAAAGGGAGACCCTCCGGTCTCCAAAGAACTCTTAAAACTCACCTCTGACTATGTTCCTTGGCTTTGCTTGAAACCCTTTCATGACTCCCCAGAAAAATGTCCAAGCGTTCCCACCCGCCCTTGTGGTCCTCCTGAGTTGGGTCCTGCTGACCTCTTGAGCTTCAGACCCTGCCCCTCCCGTGTCTTCCTCTAAAAAAAACCGGCTGCTAGAACCTTCCCATATCTCATTCAACCTGATTCCTCTGCCTGGGAAGTCCTTTGACCCTGTTCTGGTTATTAAACTCCTATTCCACCTACAAAACCCACCTCTGGAAACCCCTATTATTGCCCCCTCTCAGCACAGTTATTTTATCCCTATAGTATATAATGTAGTCCTGTTAGCATCCAATACTAGGTTTTCCAGACTGAAGGCTGGGATCAATCTTCCACTTTTTTTCCCCCTGACTTCCCAGCCTGAGCCCTGGCCCACAGTAGGCACTCAATGGGTATTTATTCAATGGACAGATGGAAGAGAGACCCCCAAAGATAATCAGGCATCATGCATAGAGAGAGGGAGGGGATGCTGTTGCTTAGCAACTGGCAGCTACGAGGGTCTCATCCTTTCCAACCCTCAAGGGGGTTACTATCCTTCATCACAGCAGTAGCTGGGCCTTCCCCGGAGGCGTCAGCTCTGGGTGCTCCCTGGACAGATGCCAACCGCACCCCTTGACACCAGCACAGTGTGGGGTGGGAGAGGTGGAGGGGACCGCCTGAGAGAGCCATCCTTTCTCTCACAGGGCGGCTGGGGAGGCCAGGCTGATCTGCCACGTGAACCTGATTTCTCTGGGGTCATTCATTGTTCCTCTCTCCACGTCCCTGAGTCCAAACACAGAAGAAATAATAATAATGATAATGGTAATAAGAGAGGCTACCATTTAACGAATGCCTGCCATCTGCCACGCTCTGTGCCACCTTTAAATGTCCAATCCCCGCCCTAACCGGTTTGGCTCAGTGGATAGAGCGTCAGCCTGCGGACTCAAGGGTCCCAGGTTCGATTCCGGCCAAGGGCATGTACCTTGGTTGTGGGCACATTCCCAGTAGGGAGTGTGCAGGAGGCAGCTGATCGATGTTTCTCTCTCATCGATGTTTCTAACTCTCTATCCCTCTCCCTTCCTCTCTGTAAAAAAATAAAATAAAAATCAATAAAATATATTTAAAAAACTAAAAATCATCATTCCCTCCTTAAAAAAAAAAGTCCAATCTGTGACTTTCCTTTCCAACGGGGGAAACTGAGGCTCAGAGGAAGAAAGGGTTTCGTCCGAGGTCACGCCAGGTCGTAAGTGGTGAAGACCAGATTTGAATCCGGGTATGTGATGCCAGAGTTTATATCCTTCCCACCACTTGTTCAAGAGAGGGAGTCTTTCTGAGCCCCTCTACCCCAGGCCTCAGGGGAAGTAGGTTCCCCTCCAAGCCTCCTAGGGGACTCTGTCTGCTGCGATTCTTCACGTGTCCAAGCTCTACAGGGCATAGGTGTTAGCTGTGTGTGTGTGTGTGTGTGTGTGTGTGTGCGCGCGCGCTGGTGTTGGGGGCCTGGTGGGCCAGCATGAAGGCTGTGTGTCTGGTGGGTAAACGATGTGAATGTCAGTTATTTGTGTTTCTGTTGAGTGGGGGCTCAGTAGTGGGGGGGTCCCCTTTTGGACGGGAGCTCCTGGGCTGGTCCAGGTGTGCAGGATCTCAGCCCCTGGGAGCATCCTTCTTCAGCTCTGGGTCCCCAGCCCAGCTGTGTCTCCTTCCCCCGCCAGCCTGGAGCGCCCTCGGACTGGAGGGGAGGCTGAAGGAAGGGGAGGGAGGGGAGAAAGGCCCCAGGCTCCTGCTGCTCTGGGCTCTGGGCTCTGGGCCGGCAGCGGAACGTGAATTCGTCTGAGCGCTAGGGGGCAATGTGTCTGTTCCAAAGAAACCGCAGGCCCTTGCAGGCGGCGCACACACACAGGCACACGCAGGGACGCCCACACCAAGGAGGTGCACACACCGGCGTGTCCATGGGCACAGATGGGCACAGGCAGTGGCACTGGCTCTCACCCTCGCAGAGAAAACAGACGCGTGAGCAGAGATGCAGGCACAGGAGGAATGAGGCAGCTGCACCCACAGGGATGAACACAGAGGCACACACACAGAAGCACGGGATTGGGGACACTCACAGAGACCCAGGAATGCACGCGCACACAGGCACGGACACAAACACATGCAGAGGTCCTGCCTCCCCCACACAGACAAAGGCACAAACGCTGGCACATGCCACACGCTCGCACGACGACATTTGCAGCGTGAAGGAGAGGTGACCCAGGCACACCGCCTGCACAGAAACACAGCCGAGCCCAACCGCAGGCACGCACCCTGCTTTCAGACATCCGCACACCTTGCAGACTGAGCTCTTGGAAACAGCCCCAGAGAAAAACTCCCCCACACCCCTCTCGGGAGCGCACGGAATTATTCCACAGGAAACCTGCGCAGGTGTTCAGGGGACCCCCACCCAGAGCCCTGTGAAGTCATGCCTCAGCCTACAGCACATCCCAACAGGGGTCCCCCCAGACTGCTGGGTCTGTGGGCCATTCTTCCCGCTGCCCGGGCCCACCCAGGACTCCAGACAGGCCCCCACGTTCCCTGTTCCCTCTGGACACATACGGTGACACACTCACAACCCAAAACCAATCACTCTGGACCAGGTATGTGACCAGCTGTCATGGGGGCTTTGCCCACACAGGGGTCCTCCTCCTGGCAGCCAGTCCCCCTACTGGTCCCCTTCCAGCCCAAGAGGCTTAGGGTCCCCCCAGGGTCTGGCCTGGGGGCCCTGTGGGTGGGGAGGTGCCACCAGAGGCCTAGCCAGGCCCTTTAGTTCTTTGTGCCTAAACCAGCCAAGCCTCACTCTCTTCTCCGCCTCTCACTTCCCTGTCACTTTGCTAAGTAATAATTTCCATGTCCAATTCCATTTCTTTTCTAGTTCTGAAACCTCTAAGCTATCAGCAAGAGGATAGTTCACATGAAAACTAATTACACAAAATCAATATTTAATCACAGACCAACAACCTGATCCTGCAGAAAAATCCTTTTAAAACTCCACCGCCCTGTACAAATACTTCTTCATGGACCGCATGTTCGGTGGGGGTAATTTTCATTTTTAATTTCAAAAAGGAAAAAAATATATATATATATATCTGTCGGACGTTCAGCGCCGGGAGGTCCCACAAAGGACCTGGGATCCGAGCCGGCTTCAGCTCTCTGAGTTTTAAAGTTTCAGGTTTTTATTGTTTGTCTTTTATTTTTATTCTTCTTGGAGGGCGGCGGGGAGGTGTCATTTTCCTCCCGGAGTTCCTTGAGATTCCCGTCTCCTCTCACCCTAAGTTGAGCTCTTTCCCCAGCATTTCTGAAAACCCAGCATCTGTCTTCCCAGCAGCAACTCCGGGGAGCCATGAATTCGCTTGCGCGGAGTGGTAACTTTTTAACTCCCTCCCGCGTTGGTGGAGTGCTTAATCTGAGGTTTTTAAATAAAAAGGGCTCAGGGGTTGGTTTTATTATAACGTTTATTTCATTTCAGATTTCATGCGTAATTTAGCAAACGCTAGACAGACTTAGGCGATAAACACTTTCCTTTGTGGGGGGAAAAGGCATTTTTATACACCATGCTTAATTTTATTTAGATTTAATAGCGATATCAGGGGCACTTCAAAGAAAGTTCCTTTTTTTTTTTTTTTTCCGTCCTCCCCTTCTCCTAAGAATGCTGGTCGGCTCACAAAATTGCCTCGTGCTATTTTATAGCCAGGAGCGTTCAAGGCCTTCTCCCCTTCCTTCCCGCACACACTTCAGGGAGGAAAATACTCACACAGGCAGGCACATAGAATAAACACCTCCTCTGCCCCCCATCACCTCTAACTTCCAACCTCTCCAACTGCAAGATAGATTTCAGCCTCAGTGGGGATCAGGAAGATCTAAACATTTTAACTAAGATTATTGGGATAAATATTTCATAAAGAGCAGGGCAGATATTAAATTACTCCTATTGATTTTAGTATCACAACCCAATTCCTTGGCCTCTACAGTTTAATTGATCTCTTAAGGAGGCCAACCTCGCGCCCCCTGGGCCTCGGTCCGGGTGCCAGTAGCGGGGTCCTCCCGCCGGCCCGTGCGTCCACCGCGCGCTGATCTTCCTCGCGGATCTGCGCTGGACTTTGCCGAAGTGCCCCCCCCAATAAAGTGACCGAGTGGTCACGGCTCCTCCCGGTGGAAGCCAGCGACTGAGGACTGGGAACCTCAGGCAGTGGGGTTAAGGGAACAATTGTGCATGCCCTGGCGAGGGAGGGGCGAGCAGGAGCGCGGGTGTCTGGAGGAGAACCCTAACTTCGGGGGTTCCCGGTCTGCTTTCAGCTCCCGGAAAATCCGAGGACTGGTTAAGTTGGGCGCCACTGGTGAGCCGACTGCGGTTGAGAGCCGAGGGTTCGCCTCGGGTGGAAGCACAGTCCATACTTAGCGACTTTCCCGGCGAGTCCAGGCGCTGTGCCTGGAGACCCCATTGTCTGAGCGCCCCGCACCGCTTACCACCCACCTCCCCGCCCCCTGCCCACCCCGCAGGTCTCGCTTCAGTTGGGGGTGGGGAGTTGGTAACTGTGTGAGTAGGAAGGGAGTGAACAAAGCCAAGCTCCCGCCATTCTAAGCCTGCGCCCTCTCCACCCCGATGCGCTGGGAGGCCAGGGCGCGCGCCCCGAGCGCACTGGCGCCGGACCCCCGGGCGAGACCCGAGCCGGGGACCCGGGAGTTGGCGAAGTGCGGGTTCGTAGGGGGGCCTCGGCAGCCAGTACCCAGGACCACCTTAACAGCGAGCCCCGCCCCGGACCCAGCTCGGGCTGTGCTGATTGGTGCAAATGTAATGGCTGAAATTGATTGCTGAAATGCAAAACTTGTTGCTGCTTCTCTCAGCGCTGGGCGAGAGGCAGACACAGAGAGGGGAGCTGAGACCCTCGGAACGCCCCACGCAGCCCCCCCCGCGTTAGCCAGGAGAGGGGTGCGCGGACCCCCCAGAGCTGCCCCCGCCCCCGCATTCTGGGCTCCGAGAGCTCCGCGGGAACGCCTGAGCCGGCTCGCCCAGTGTGGTCCTCCAACCCGCGTCCGCCCCCCTCCCCGGGTCCGAGGGGGGACTCGCGAAGCACCTCGGCGCGGAGGCAGGGAACCCGAGCCTTGGAGAGACCCAACCCCTCGTTTCGCTGCCTGTCCGCGCCTGGAACCGGGCGCGGGGACCCCGGCGAACTCAGAGACCAAACAGCGGAGGACCCGAGCTGCAGTCGGCGGACCTGGCAGCGAAGCGGCGCGCGGGGGTGCGGCGCGCCGGGGTGCAGCGCACCGGCCGCGGAGCGGGGGAACCGTGTCTTCCCCTATCCCTCGGGGTCCAGCCCCGGGTGCCCGCTGCCTCCTCAGCCCCGCTGCGCCCTCGGCTCGGGGGCCGGCACGGGTGATGCCGAGCGGAGCCTCCAGCCCTCCGACCAGCTGAAGAAACAGTAGCCGCTTGCTCGGGGCCGACGGGGACTGTGCGAGTGGATCGTGCTTGGCGGAGGCTCGAGCTACCGCGCGCGAGGACTCCGGGGGAGGGGGAGGGACCGCTCTGTCCGTGCCCGGGCGCCAGCCACGGCTTTAAAGGGTCTCCCTGCCCGGCCCCTGAGCAGCTCCGCTTCGGACTCACTCGGAGAGGCTTCGGGCGGCTTCCTGGGGCTCCCCACCCGACCCGTTCGGACTTAAGAAGGTGATCGCTCGCTTTCCCTGCCTCCTTCCCGCCTCCTTCCCCCCACTTAACTTTTTGTCTCCACTCGCCTGCAGCTCTGTTCCCTCCCCGCAAACCCACCCGCGGCTGTGCCAACCGCCTGGGGCATGGGCCCTCCGACACGGCTCCTGGAGGCCCTGCGGCGCCGCAAGATGTGAGAGACCCGTGTGGGGCAGAGCCAGAGCTTCGGGAAAGGAGCGGAGAAGCCCCAGCCTCCACAGGCCAGGAGCGGTGGCGGTGCGCACTGCGTCCCCGCGGTGCCGAGCGAGCGTCCCAGCCCAGGGCCGGACCGAGTAGCTGGCCGGAGGCGCGCCGCGGAGAGCAGGCTGTCATGCCCTATTGATTTCCCCACCCCCCCGCCAAGTATGTTTGGGCTGGACCAATTCGAGCCCCAGATCAACAGCAGGAACGCTGGCCAGGGCGAGAGGAACTTTAACGAGGCCGGACTAAGCATGAACACCCACTTTAAGGCTCCGGCTTTCCACGCGGGGGGACCTCCTGGCCCCGTGGACCCTGCCATGAGCGCGCTGGGCGAGCCCCCGATCCTGGGCATGAACATGGAGCCGTACGGCTTCCACGCGCGCGGCCACTCGGAGTTGCACGCGGGGGGGCTGCAGGCGCAGCCGGTGCACGGATTCTTTGGAGGCCAGCAGCCGCACCACGGCCACCCGGGAGGCCACCACCCCCACCAACATCACCCTCACTTCGGGGGCAACTTTGGTGGCCCGGACCCAGGAGCCTCATGCCTGCACGGGGGTCGCCTGCTCGGCTACGGCGGCGCCGGCGCTGGCCTGGGCAGCCAGCCGCCCTTCGCCGAGGGTTATGATCATATGGCGGAGAGCCAGGGGCCTGAGAGCTTCGGCCCGCAGCGACCCGGGAACCTCCCGGACTTTCACAGTTCGGGCGCCTCGGGCCACGCCGTGCCGGCCCCGTGCTTGCCGCTGGACCAGAGCCCTAACCGAGCCGCCTCCTTCCACGGCCTCCCCGCCTCCAGCGGCTCTGATTCCCACAGTCTGGAGAACCGGAGGGTGGCGAACCAAGGAGCCGTCGACTCGCTGGAATACAATTACCCGGGCGAGGCGCCCTCGGGACATTTCGACATGTTTTCGCCCTCCGATTCCGAGGGGCAGTTGCCTCATTATGCGGCGGGTCGCCAGGTTCCCGGGGGCTCTTTCCCGGGTGCCTCGGCTATGCCCAGAGCTGCAGGCATGGTGGGCTTGTCCAAAATGCACGCCCAGCAGCAGCAGCAGCAACAGCAGCAGCAGCAGCAGCAGCAGCAACAACAGCAGCAGCAGCACGGCGTTTTCTTCGAGAGGTTCGGCGGGGCCCGCAAGATGCCGGTGGGCTTGGAGCCGGGAGTAGGCTCCAGGCACCCCTTAATGCAGCCTCCCCATCAGGCCCCGCCGCCCCCGCAGCAGCAGCCCCCACAACAGACTCAGCCGCCGCCGCCGCCGCCGCCGCAGCAGCAGCAGCCTCCGCCGCCCGGGCTGCTGGTCCGACAAAATTCGTGCCCGCCCGCGCTCCCGCGGCCCCAGCAGGGCGAGGCGGGCACACCCAGCGGCAGCCTGCAGGACGGGGGGCCCATGCTGCCCAGCCAACACGCGCAGTTCGAGTACCCCATCCACAGGCTGGAGAACCGGACCATGCACCCTTATTCGGAGCCCGTGTTCAACATGCAGCATCCTCCTCCCCAGCAGGCGCCCAACCAGCGGCTGCAGCATTTCGACGCGCACCCCCTACATGAACGTGCCCAGAGGCCGCGCTTTGACTTCCCGGGCAGCGCGGGAGTGGACCGCTGCGCTTCGTGGAACGGCAGCATGCACAACGGCGCGCTGGACAACCACCTCTCCCCCTCGGCCTATTCGGCCTCC
>NW_005871317.1:1391216-1404500 GCF_000147115.1 Myotis lucifugus
TTTTACAATCAAATCTTGGTCTTTTCGTTCCCAAAAAAGTGATGATGCTCTTCCTCGCACTATTAAAAACAAATCCAGCACCAACGTCCCAAATATTAGTCAAAAAGGCCGGTTAAGTCTCCACCGCCTTACAGAACATGATCTAAGCCCAGGACCCCCCACCTTACGTGACTTTTATCAAGAAGAACCGCCCGAGGGAAGAGAAATTGAGCCAGAATGAGACCGACGGCGGGGCGCGGCCGTGGCCGGCAACCCGGGCTCGGATTACTACCCCGGAGGGACTGCTCCGGGGGCCCCAGGGCCCGGAGGGCCTGCGGGGACCAGTAGCAGTGGCAACAAAACCTCGGGGCCGCCCAACCCTCCCTCCCAGGGGGACAGCACCAGCCTCTCCCCAAACTACACCCTGGAATCCACGTCGGGGAACGATGGCAAGCCGGTCTCCGGGGGCGGTGGCCGGGGCCGGGGTCGCAGAAAAAGGGACAGTGGTCACGTGAGCCCGGGGACCTTTTTCGACAAGTACTCCGCGGCACCGGACAGCGGGGGCGCGCCCGGGGTCAGCCCAGGGCAGCCGCAGCCGGGCGCGGGCCTGGGGGGAAGCTCGACGGGCGAGGCACGCGGGGCGCCCACGCCCCATGAGAAAGCGCTCACCTCGCCCTCTTGGGGGAAAGGGGCCGAATTGCTCCTGGGGGACCAGCCGGACCTCATGGCGTCCCTGGATGGCGGGGCCAAGTCCGACGGGAGTTCCCCGCACGTGGGCGAGTTCGCCTCCGACGAGGTGAGCACCAGCTACGCCAACGAGGACGAAGTGTCATCCAGCTCTGACAACCCCCAGGCCCTGGCCAAAGCGAGTAGGAGCCCCCTGGTGACAGGTTCGCCCAAACTCCCTCCCCGGGGGGTGGGCGCAGGGGAACACGGACCCAAGGCGCCCCCGCCCCCGCTCGGCCTAGGCATCATGTCTACCTCTACCTCGACCCCTGACAGCTATGGCAGCGGCGGGGGCGCTGGCCACCCGGGCACGCCTGGCCTGGAGCAGGTCCGGACCCCGACGAGCAGCAGCGGGGCACCGCCGCCCGACGAGATCCACCCCCTGGAGATCCTCCAGGCACAGATCCAGCTGCAGAGGCAGCAGTTCAGCATCTCCGAGGACCAGCCCCTGGGGCTCAAGGGGGGCAAGAAGGGCGAGTGTGCTGTGGGGGCGTCGGGCGCCCAGAACGGAGACAGCGAGCTGGGCAGCTGCTGCTCGGAGGCTGTCAAGAGCGCCATGAGCACCATCGACCTGGACTCCCTGATGGCAGAGCACAGCGCCACCTGGTACATGCCCGCAGACAAGACCCTGGTGGATGGTGCGGAGGACGACAAAACGCTGGCGCCCTGGGAGAAGGCCAAACCCCAGAACCCCAGCAGCAAAGAAGGTATATGCCCTCCCCCCCCATTTCTGGTCCCCTTCTTACCCCCCAGAGACCCGCCCCGCCCCCCTTGCAGGCCTTAGCCTCTGCAGCCTGGCAGGCCCCATGGAAGGAGGGAGACCTTTGGAATTAGGAGTCCATAGGGCCTTCTTTTAGTGCCCAGCTCAGAGCTGGATACCCTTCCTCTGACTCACACCAAGGGCTCTCTGAGTCTGCCCCTCCCCCCCAGCTCCCCTTAGGTGCTGCCAGGTAGATGCTGGTGCCACTGGGTGCGAGGAAATTAGGGGGCAGCGCTTTGAGGATTATGGCAGAGTCCCCATGCCCCTCCGGCTGGTTGCTCAGAGGTCTCAGCCTCAACCTCCAGGCTGGTTCCGGTTTTTAGGGGTTGCGTGCCCGGCTCCTGGTAGGCAGGACACGTGGGAAGTTTTGTTCCTGCCTCCCCACCTTTTCTAGGCAGCCAGCCTCTAGCTCCAGCTCCTCCCCTGTGTGCCAGCATCTTTAGAAAAAAAAAAAGAAAAAGTTCCCAGCTCTGGTGGTGGCAGCATCACTATCACTCAGAGGCAACGCCTAATTTGACATTTGTTCCTGATGAGTAGCTGTTTTGTCTCTTGTTAACTGTTGGAGTTTCATTGAAAAGCGGGGTACCTGTAGGGGTTGTGGGAGGCAGGCAGTCTTTCCCAGGTGCAGCCCCTGGACCTTTGGTGGGGCTTGGGGGAGGGGGGTGGGGGTCCGCTTGGCAGAGGCCAGGCCACTCCACCAGGGCATCGTTTGCGTACGGGGATGTGGATATATATTCTTAAGACACAAAGGACCCGCGTCTGTCAATATCTCCCTGGCTTTGGTGACAGATGTCCGGTCCCAGCTCTCCTTTGCATTCTAAGCACTCCCCTCCGTCCTCCCAATCAGGCCTGGGGGCTTTGAAGGTGGGTGGGGTGGGGGCTAGTCAATGAACCGCCATTGCAGTTAAGGAATAACAGTTTTTTAACCTAAAGAAGACTAGGCTGCTGTGGATATCCATTTCATTTTAATGGGGCCTTCCTCTCCTCCCTTATCCCCCTCCTCACAGATAATGGCTTCTTAAAGTTAGGTAACATCATTTCTTTCTTTCTTTTTTTTTTCCTCCCCATTTCTACCTTTTTTTTCTTTTAAACCCTACTTGAATCCCCTTGGTGTCAACAGGCTAAACAGTATCATGAAACCAGTGGCCGGCGATGCAAACCACATCTTTAAAAACCACATCTCTTGATTTTTGCCCTCTCTTAAAGTTCTTTTCCTCTGCCTTCATTTCCCTAGTCCTCCCCGCAGCCTGCCATCTCTTGGCCCTGGGTTCAAGGGCTAGGTTGGTTTTGGGAGAGTGGCATGGGCAGGAGGGGGAGGGGACGTACGGCAGGAGTCCGGCGGCTCAGACTCAGGGTTCCCAGGGCCGGCGCCTGTCCCGGGTAGCTTTCCCGCTCAGGGTTTCTAATTCATGAATGCGGCCTGCCTCGCTGCTTGCTGCTTTTCTCTTTGTTCGCCTACTGCCCAGCCTGGGACGCCGCTCTCTCATTTGAAGCCGGGTGTTTAGCATGCACAGCAGACGCTCGAGCCGGCATCAGCATTCTCCAGGCTTCTCCCAGGCAAGGCCATAAATTGGTTAGTTTGGGACCCTCCGAGTCTTCTCCCCTTTTCTCCCTCCCCCCACCTGCCTCCTTTTAAACATGGAGTTGGACACAGCATCCTGCTTGCTCGCCGACCCCCACCCCCTTTTATTTTCTTGTACACAACCTCTCGATCGATAGCTGGTTAGCACAAATCCCAGCCCCTGTCACTTCTACCTGGCTTGGCCTGGCTGTCCCTCCTCCTCCCCCTTCTCCCCCCCCCCGCCCCCCAGTAATTAAGAACATATTGGCCCAAATGGGGTGAGAAAAGTTAAGGAAAGAAAAACCCGATTTAGTGAATTCATACAGAAAAACCAGTAGCACTTTGCCTTTGAGTCTTTTGAAAGATCTTAGGTGGAGAAGGATTGAATGGCTTTAATGAGTTGTTTTTTTTTTTTAAAGGTGTCCCACCACTCCCTTCCCAGTCCACCCCAGGAATCTTCCTTGACAGGGAAAAAAAAAAATAAATAAATGAAAAGATGCAGGCTGGGAATGGAGAAATGTCATGAAAGAAATGTTCTATTTTGCTTGTTTCATGGTCACAGACAGACGAGGGAAAATGTTTTCTTTTTTTTGGAAACAGATGCTAGTCACTTTAGGGTTGATTTGCCCAAGATGCCCGCCCGACGCAGCCCTCCCCTGCACCCAGGAGGACAGGGAGTTCCGTCCACCCACTTGACCTCCTTTGTTTTCCACTCGGTGATGTGGGAAGGACAGGTTCCTAGATAAAGCCCTAAATCGAGGTCCCTTGCAGCCTTCTGCAGCCTTGGGGCTTCTGGTGACGGCTTTTAGAAAGGCATTTGCCTCCGATCGCTGCTCCCTTACTGGTAGGTAATAAGGATGATTAAACTTTTCATTATGATAACACCCCACAGTTCCATCTGCACATGTTGTATAAGTAGGTACACAGAGCCTTCAACAGGCCCCCCGAGTCCCCCGGCTGAAAATCACAGTGAAGTGTGCCACTTTGAAATAGAGTAAAAAAAACCACAAAAAACCAAAAAAAAAACCCAAAAAAGAAACACAACACCATTAAAGTAAAATGTCCCGCTTTTCCTTGAACACGTGCCTATGTGTTCCCATCAGCCGGGGAGCAGTGGCGTCCAGTGGCTTTGAGTAATACCTTCCCCGGGGCCCAGCTCCAGCAAGCACTTTCGTCCACCACCCCTACCCCCAACCCCCCCCCTTTCAGGCAAAGCCCACTTTTGTAATGATATTTTATTTTGTCACGCCGTAAAACACGCCAGTACTAATGTGATTAAATATTAACACCGTTTCTGAAATTCTTCGCTCCGATGACAAAATACTAGTCGGTATTTAACAAAATGACCCGTGCTCAGATCGGAGAGAAGGAATACGTCTTCAGAGCTGCACGAGCCGGGTAGCCACTGGGACGTGCCCAGCGTGTCTTATGGGGTTCAGATGCCCTCCAGAGGGGAGGAAACTCCACTGGCAAGTTGCAGTTCTGGGAAAGTCTAGGCCAGCCTGACATGTGATTACGATTTTTTTTTTTTAAACCAGGAAAGCGAGTCTCTCCAAATCACGCTTCCCCTGACTTCTTAATCAACCCACCGAACAACTTTTATCTAATGAAACTCTACATCTCATCATGAGGCCCCATTTGCACAAAGTTGGAGTTGGGGGGGGGGAAGGGTGAGGTTGTGCAAAGGGGGGAAACACACACACACACACACACACACACACACACACACACACACACACACACAAACCCCAGCCTGCGTTTGGGCCTATTCAGGCATCCATGACATCAGTGAGGTTGCCATGCATTTGAAATGAGTTTGCAGAATTGTCCACCTATCTTCGTAATAGATGTGTGGCCATGGAGGAATTTCAGAACTGATAAAGAACTCGAAATAATGCTAGATTGCAGATGAAGGAGAGATTGTAGGAAACAGTATGCTTCTCCCCCTCCTCCTGCCTCTTCCCCCCGAATTTTCAAAACTGGAATTCACCATATTCTGTGACAAGTCGATCCTGGCCAAACTTCCATTCCGTGGGACGCTCTCTCTCTGTCTTAAAATCGGGAGCAGTCTAGAAACGCTCTTTCACATACATGGAAGGGGGAGAGGTCTCTGTCTTCGCCTTGCACGCAATCCTGCCCCTTTGGGAAGTAGGACATGTCTACAGTGATGCGGGAGAAATTTTTGGAATTTCACGCTCCCCTCAGCGTTCCAGTCGGAACACAGTAGAACGGTGCTGAGAAATCCGAGGCGGGCGGGATTTGAACACCGAATTTTCCTTTAGACATGGGGCAGGCTGGGGGACGGAGGGGGGCTCCGAACCGTTTCCCCCACTCCCCCACACCTTTGGAGAGCTTTTTCAGGCTCACGCCACCTTGTCTGGGGCGAGGCAAAGGAGCCTTGCCTTCCCGTCTCCCTGTGAAAGCATCCAGCCAGGGCCACATGCCTCCATGTGACTTTTTGCAGCCTCCGGAAGATGTAACCCAAAACTTCGCAGGTGTTAATCGGGGGGTAATGTAAACAGGAGCCCCCTTTGTGCAGCTGACGTGGGGGCCTGCCTGCTCCCTGGCTAGTCCGGGACATACTACTACTGTGCTTGGTGCTTGTTTAATATTTCATGGCTGTAATAAACCTGTCTTCTTTGCCCGCCTCCCGACATAAAACCCCAACCCCGCACACATCTGCAATTATACATTTCCACTAAATATTAATAAAGGACAAGGATGTTTTCAGGGGGCTGAAAGCTTCTTAGTGTAGAGCTTGCTATGGTTTCGGCCCCTGGATTTTTTTTTTTTTCTGGCTGTTTTGCTTTTAAATAGCCACCGCCTTCTAATATGTAGCATATACTTATGTATTCTCCTCTGTGTAAATATATACTTTTTTTTTTTTTTTTTGCAGATGGGAGGGTTTTCCTCAAGGATAGCTTTCTTTAATATAAATTCATTTAGATGTCTTGGGAGGCCCCCCTTCAGTCCCGGAAGTAAGAGACTGTTGAAATGGACTTCTTATTTTATTGAGGTTTCTAGGAAAGGAGTGAGGCTTGGTTAATCTAATTTCTCTTTCTAGCAATGAAAGTCTATGGTTCCTGATACGATTTCGTTTTGCCTGACAGAGGTATTTAAATTTCCGCAAAGAATCTTAATGGGTCCCGAAAATCGGGCTGCCCTCGCCAAGAAGTTACTCGATACTCCGGGCTGATAGGAAATCTACATCTTGCATAAATATTCGGGCGAGGACCCGGTGAAATTAGAGGGAGGAAAATTCCTCCTACCGTGGAAGCCTATATCCTTGGAATGTCACAGGCATCTCCTGAGCCCAGTGCATGCTGGAAGGTTTAGCAGAATCACCGTTCTCTCCACTAGAGTGACAGTAACTTTGGGTCGTGTTCTGTGCCCTGCGAGTGATCTCCTTTGCCCACAGCACTCAGCAGATAAACGCTCCTAGGAAGGAAGACGGCATTTAGCTCTGTTGAGTTCATTGTAGAGATTAAAAGGCTATGGCATCATGTCATAGGATCAAATGTTTTGGGAGGTCGCCCAAGCCCACTGAGACATAAAAACACCCGAACCCTCTCATGCGGGGTTGTGGGGGGGATCTGGGTTTATGGGGGGGCCCCTGTAACCAGTGGGTGCACCTTCTAGCCTTTCTTCACTGCTCCCCCACCTGCTCATTCCCCCTGGCTTCATCGCGCTGCCTCCAGTCGGGATTTTGACTCGCCCAGCGATGTGTTTGTTTTAGGACGATGTCTATTTTTAGGCGTTTCTCAGGCGGACAGATTTGAGTGCGCGTTTTTTGATCGCTGGCGGCGGAGATGTTGTTGATACGTCCATGAATGCGTGATCGAGAAGAGAGACATTTGGGGGGGGGACATTGTCAAGTTTCCTCGTCTTCTCGCACACGCCGGAGCCAGACGAAGGGAGGTGGGGGCCGGGCGTGAAAGAGTCCGGCTGCGGTGGGTGTGGGCTCTGGGTCTGTCCGTCATCCGCAGAGGAAAGCAGGGCCCCGTGCAATTGCGCGTGGGAAGAGCACCCCTTGCCCCACCCTGGCGTACACACGTATGCATGTGCACGCCCTCGCGTGTTTCCATCACATCCCCCTGCGGCTCCTCCACTTGCCCCCTTAATCTACTTTCTGAGGGCGAGTGGGAAAGAAAGCTAAACCTTCTCTCAATGGCCTTCCCTGGCAGGTTCTGACTCAGTGAAGGCCTGTAAATAGAGGGAGGCATTGGAAGGTCCTAATGATGAAATCTGGGCCTCCGGGCCCCCCTGGGCGACGGGTGACTGTGACCTGGAGCATTTCGGTAGCAGACACACGTGTTTTGTGCGTGAGCGTGCGTGGAGGTGCCTCTCTGGCTGAGTTCCGCTCACGCGAGACTCTTAGGCCGGGAGAGGAATCTTTGAATCAGCACCCCCACTTCCCAACCACCGCCCCCCCCCTACTCCGCCTCTCAGCTGTGGGAAGCAGACGCCGCTTCTCACTCCTGGAAATTCCCCTCCTGTATGGTCATCTTCTGGTACCAGCGACCTGGCACCTTTTGCTCAGTGGGTCGCCCAGCGCAGAGGTGGGCCTGGGAGTTGGCTGCTATCGTCCCACGATGGGACAGCAGGCATCCAGCACGCAGCCTTACCCCTGGGGAACGGTGGCTTGCGGGTGTGAGTGAGGGGACACCTGTGGGCGCGTGTGCACCGCAGGGGGCTCAGCCTGGCACACGTATTTTGTGACCGGGCTGAAAAGCGGAGTGACGTTTCCTTCACTTGAGCGGGGAGAGGGACGTCGGGGAGCCGTGGTTCTCACGGGGTGGAACCGGCACAGGCTCGCTTTGTTCGCTGGCCTGCATTTTAATCAGCCGCCTCTGAGGTTTGGGAAGCGAGTGGAGGGTCTGCTCCCAACACGGTGGGTGTTGGCCCAGAAAGGACACGAGGTGGGGAGGGAAGTGGGGGGGGGTGGGGGGCGGTAGAGAAAGCGCCACAGGTTTCTTCACAGTTTGGAATCCCAAGGGGCTGTGTCTAACCTGTGCCTGATAGCTGCAGATGTTGGCCGTGCACGTCCGCGTGGGATTGGCTCCCCGGGAACCCACGGAGTCGGGGTCCCTCGCAGCCTCGGTGCCCCAAGCCCTCATTCTCCGTCTGGGCTGAGAGAGCCGGTCCGTTTTCGTGATGGCTGCTTCCTTGCGCAGCTGGCTCTGAGAGAGACGTTGCTAGCGATCGTGTGCGTTCCCTTTCGTGATTTTATACATCATCGTACGGACCCAGATGCCCTTTAAACGTAAAGGCAATTGATTTGAACGGTTTGGAGGACTGGGTAGCATTCGCGGTAACAAATTGGCTCTTTCTGAATGTCCCAGAAGGAACATCAGACATGGAATAGCCTTGCCCGAAAGAGGGGAAAAAGTCCCAATGAACGTCCCAGCGCAAACTCACCTTGTGTGTGTGTGTGTGTGTGGGGGGGGGCAGGTTTTTATGTTCTGATCTTTAAAGGAAAGCTGAGGGGGCCAGCGACATCAGCTTCCCCACGCCCACGCGAGCTGGTGGGATCCCCCGTGCGACTCCCAGCCTCCGCCCTCTTTCCACCCATGTCTCCCAGGAAGGCCTCGAGCTCCCCATGAAAGGTTTGCCGCTGGGATCCCGACCCTTGGCGCCGTCTCAGGTTCTCTGGGTTGCAGGCTGACTTACTCGTACCCGGTGTCTGGTTTGGGCGAGATGAGTGAGGTGTGCTGGACAATGGTTTACGAAGCAGGGAGACCCTGTGTCAAAGGCATATTTGGGGTTCATTGCAAAGTCTACTGCTTCGAAGACACTTGGGTGGGTGTGTGTGGGTGTGTGTGTGTGTGATCTTGCTTTTATCCTTGCTTTTATCTCAAAAAAGTATCGCCATGGTTGCTCAGAAATAGACAGCCCGTTCCCTGTTCCAACAGCCTGTCTTGGGAGAACTAAGTGGCCCAAGATGCGTTTCATTCTGAGAGTTTAACATTAGTTTGTCTTTCTCATTCCTGATCATAATTTCAAGAGTGTCGGGGTACAGAGATTTCATTTGACCTTAACGCTCGCGTCAAAAATTCGCTGGAGTGACAGGGTCTCAGGCCCTTCTGACGGGGCTGGCTTTGTGTGATGTGTCTTGGGAAGTCGCTGCCCCAAGTTGAGGGCCCCAGCGTGGTGTTCCTGGCCATATTTGGGAGCTCCTGGAATGTTAGTAAGTGAACAGTTAGTGAGCGAACCCCTCCACACACATACTTGCACGCACGCGCACACACACACACATTTTCTCTCTCTCTCTCTCTCTCTCTCTCTCTCTCTCTCTCTCTCTCTTATCCCTCCACACACAGGGCAGGGTGAGATGTCAGAAAGATATGACCCTTTTCAGTCGCCGCCGTGAAGCAGTGTGTTCAGACGCGCTGGGATCCCGGGACACAAGCATTGTCGAGTGATTGGCAACGACCACCAGGAATAAACGACTTCTGAGGGACCATCTTATGATGGGAGAGGGGGCGGGGGAGTCTGCAGACAACATCCCCGGCTTCGAATTCCCCCAGGCCCAGCCTTCCAGGGAAAGCCAGGGTCCATTGAGAATTTGCTGAGAAGAGTGAGCGGGTTCTACCCTGTTGTCCGAGGGGCTGTTTAAAAAGTCCTTACACACGTGAGCCCGAGTCCTGATGGGGACACTCTGGCCTCCTTTCCTATGAGCCAGAAACGCCCCCCCTTAGGAATTCTGGATGGAGTTGGGGGTGGGGGTGCAGTTTATTTTTTCTCAGGGGCGATCGTCAAGGGGGAGAGAAGTGCATCCATATGAGTCCGCTGCTGTTTACCGACACTCAGGGTTCCAGAGTGGAAAATAACTTGTTAATGTGGGAGTCATTTAGACAGCACCTCCTGGGCGCGGCCAGGGGTGCGTGACTCGTGTCGGGGCCCGTGTCGGCCGCTGTCAAGGACAGAAAGTTCTTGGCCGAGCTCTCCCCGTGGGTCCCGGGGTTTCCACGTGGCCGCAGATGTTTTGGGGGGGAAATAGATGTGGAGGACCCAGTCCGAGACGGCTAACCGCATGGTGGGTCTGTGAGCAATCAGGGCCCGTGTCTGTTTCGTTAGTGGCCGAGGCAGACACACGGGGCCGGTGGGGGGATGAAGACCCAGATGGGCCCCGGGTGGGTCCAGCCCTGGGTACGTGCCTGAGGCTGACGTCTCTGGCAGAAGAGCCGGGCCCAGGAGGCCTGCTGCAGACACATCCAGCTTTGCAGATGTGCCCAGGGTGTTCCATAGAAGAGGGACGAAGGGGGTGAGAAAAAGGAGTGACCTTTCCCCCGGTGACCTCGTTAAGTGACCACCGCGGTTTTCCTCCTCGACCTGAGCCTCTTCAGGGATAATCTTGCCTTTCACAGACCTTCCAGGATGGTCCTGCTGCCTTGAAATGCAGGCAATGCCCTCCCACACAATATATATATATATAATTTTCCCCCCTCATTTTTCTGAATGGTAGCCTGAAAGAGAACGAAAGTAAGTGATGAATCCGGCAAGAGGAAGGCTTCCCTGACTTGAGATACGCCAAGTGCGGGAAGCAGCTGGAGAAATTAGAGTCCCCTCTCTCCTCCCTTTCAGGGGACCCACGGTCCAGCCGTCGGAGGCCCTTCCTGCTTTTGAAGCGAGGCTTCATTGGCTCAAAACAAATGGACCGTTTTCATCCCCTGCGATGTAACTTTTGGTGGTGGTTTAGGAGTTGAGGGGAGAGAGGCCGCGGCCCAGAATTTGGCGTTTTCAAACGGGAGCAATTTCACGATCCTTATGCCGTGACTATTTCTAAATTGTCTGGGCATCACGCTCTGGATGCCTTGGGCTGGTTTCGGCTCGTAGGCAAGCACGCACGCACGCATACACCCACCCACTCGAGCGCGTGCGCACACACACACACACACACAGGCCTTAGAAGTCTTAATAAGAAATGAAAAAAAAAAAAGTGTGTGTGAGTGAGTGTGCGTGTGTGTGTTTTCCCCTCTAAGAAGCAGCTCATACTAAGTTTTGGCCCCGTTCAGTGTTAAGTAGAAGCTTATTGATCTCATTGTGGTCAATTTTTGCCGAATTTGTAATCCTGTTAGGCCTCCGGGAGAGGCATGATTAATTTACTTGTAGGTTTCACTATTTTGGGTCAGTGTAGTGAATAAGCATGTATTTTGTGCTCAGTGTGTGTGAAGCATTTTGCTGGGATTGGAAGTGTATGTGTATGTGTGTGTGTGTGTGTGTGTACAAGGGTGAGTGTGCACACTAGTGAATCCCCTCACCCATCGGGATAAAGGCCCCCAGTCTTGGTTCCCACCACCTCCTCCCCAGGAAGCGAGGACGGGTGGCCCCTTCCCCCATCACTTGTCGGGGGAGGAGGGAGCACAAGGCCTATGGTCCAGCCAGCCGGGCCTCTCAGAGACGTGGAAACAGCCCGCGAACACGGGCTTCCTTCTGGCGTCTCGGTTCCCGGGAAGTTTCTGAGCGTGAATTCTTAATAGACGGAGCTGAGCGCCGACACAGGGAGAAGAGTTCGGAATCTTAAACCACGTCGGGGCCACCGTCCACGCTGCCGCTTGACAAATAGCGGTGCCGGGTGTGTGTGTGTAACTTTTAGGGAAACGCATGGTTTGACTTCCAAAGAAGGAAGAAAAAGTGTGCTTACGGCCCCGAAAGCCGGGATAACGGAAAACAAAGCCAAACAGCCCGCAGCTCCGGCCTTTCCCGACACGCAGCCTCTGACGGGGGGGACATGTGTCATGTTGATGGTGCGGGCGCTTCAGCTGGGGGGTCTCTGGGTGCCCCCCTGGGCTCCCCACAGCCTTCCTGTCTCTCCGTGTCCAGATGATGGGCTAAAATCCCACTTTCACTATTTTATGATTTTTTTAAACCCAGGTTTGGGCCATCAGAGTTTTAGAGCAAATGGTTTCCTGAGCACTCCCTCCCCCCCACTCCGCCTTTTGCTGAATTATCCTCGCACACGTCTTCTACTGAGATCTTGCCTCTGCAGAGCGAGGGCCGGACAGGGTGTTTTCGGCGCCCAGCCAGGCAGCCATGAACTTGAGGCGCCGAGGTTACGGGCATTGGGAGAGATGGAGATACGGTTTCTTTTTTTTTTATTTTTTATGCGGGCTCATTAAAGGCTAATGCTCATTGGTGTCTGGTCTTACATTTGGAGAGGGTCTTCCTTGAACCCTTCAAACCAGAGTCGTTTCCGGTAATTACGACACCCCAGGCTAGGCCAGTAAATTTTCCAGAAGCCTGTCTGGAAGGCCGAGGCGGCGGGGCACACCTGTTACCTGTATCCGCTGCTATAATTATGACGTTTCGGGACTCCTGGTTTGCAAGGAAGAATTTAGGGACAGAGCAGCGCCCCAGGCGTTCTGGCTCAAGGCAGCGGAATCCCAAGGCCCCCCCCCCCCCCACACTCAGTGCCCATCATAGACTCTGCATGTCCTAAAATGAATTAATTTAGCTCCCCGACATTTGCTATTAAGTAGTTATTTTCGGAACCCAAGAGGGAAAGAGCTGGAAGACTTAAAAAAAAAACTTTGGGGAAAAATTAAAAAGTGTTGCATTTGGAAGTTTGAGACGAACGGGCATCCAGGCGGGCGAGCGCGTTTGATGGGACGGGAGGTGGCCAAGCAGCCTGGGCCCCTGTCCCTGCCTCCGCTTTTGCTTCTGGGAGGAGGGAATTTTTCCGTTGTTAGGGAAGGCGGAGGCCGCAACACCCCAACTGGCGGCTGGCTGTGTGTTGGGAGGACTTGTGTAGGTTACTCTCGCTTTTCAAAATGGAGAGAAACTTAGTTTAATGGGAAAATAACAGCATTACTATCTTGGTGTTGTTTGCTTTCGTGTTTAAAAATAGTTTGTTTTCGTATCCCGAATTTCATCCCTGCTTGTTTGCTTGTCTGATGGAAGCCAGTGAGTGTGTGTGTATGTGAGTGAGTGTGGGTGGTACCAGTGCACACCTCTATACACAAGCAGGCCGGCAAATGGTTGCCATCGTGCACCCCCAAATCGGTTGCAGTTTCACAGCTGGCTAAAGGGATCCAGAGCATTTGCTTTTAACTTAAACCATCTTGTCCCTTCCTCTCCCATCAGCAAGACGGCTCCTCACCCCCCCCGACCCCCCACCTCCCTCAGCAATATTTATTTCTTCCTTAAAAAAAAAAAAAGGCACGCTGGGCCTGTTGCTGAGGTGCCTGTTGGAATCGATTTTTCGGGGGTTATGTATTAAATGTGTTGGAGGGCGATTTCAGCCCTCAGCCCGGTCGCC
>NW_005871317.1:1404600-1437671 GCF_000147115.1 Myotis lucifugus
GCATAGAGTGCTAAGGAATTAATAGCACATTCTTTCTAAATGGGTATTTTTATATTATATTTTCCCTCCCTAATGAAATTTTTTCCCCCCAAAACAGGAGCCTGTCTCATTTGAAACTTTAGAGGAAAATGCATCTGTTGTTTTCAGCCTGCAAAAACTGGTGGCCCTCCCCTCCCTCCGCTGTACCCCCGATAGTGGAAGCGAGATGGTGCACAGGATGGGGGTGGCAGTTCCGCAACTGCATGGTCCACGTGGAGGCGGAGGGCAGGGAGGGGGCCTGGGTTTGCCCACATTTTTTTTTCCTCTCTTGCTTCCTGGGGGTGGGTTTGGGGGGATTGGGTGGTCTCGACAACTAGAGAAGATGGTGTTGAAATTCGAGCTCTTTGTGTGCCTGGGGCCTCCCATCCCCTTACCTGCCAGGAGCAGGAGGCTCACCTCCCTGGTCCCCGGGAATTTCCCATCATCCTCTAGGCGAGTCCCTCTCTCCCTGGCTTCTTCAGGGAAGACCCCCCGCCCCATGCCTCTGCTTCCCGTTTCAGGACAGTGGAAAAGGATGCTTTTAGCCCCCAGCACCCGTGGTGGTGGTGGTGGGGGGGGGGTGGGCAGCTCTCTGCCAGGGTGTATGTGGCCACTATGCAGGGAGTGGAAACTCAGAACTTCCTAGAAGACCGTCTGGCTTCATGCATTCCAGCAGAGGCTTGTGGAACCCCCTAGTGCAAAGGCTTTGAGAGTTTATTGTGCTGGCTGCCATGGGCCGGCGTCTGCTGACCAGGTTTCCTGGTGTGTGTAACGGGGGAGATACTGGGTAGACCTAGGTTGGCAACTCAGATGTCCAGACGTGACCGCAGTCGCAGCTGCCCGTGTCGTGGGCGATGACCATCCCAGAAACACACGCTTATCATTTCTACTCCCGAAACAGCCCTCAGGGGAAAGTCTAGGTACCATTGCAGAATGGGAAAGAACGCCTCTCATTTTGGTGCCTCTTCTCCACCACATTTTCCAGCTGAGAGAGCCAAGGCCCAGAGAGGGTGAGCAACTGGGGCAAGGTCACACAGGACCGCTGCAGAATAAGGACTGAACCGTGGCTGACCCTCAGCCTTGGTCTTCGCTCACTGCGTCTTGACCCCCTTAACCTGGGAGCTAGGATCTAGTTTCGCTGGGCTGAGCCTTGTGCAGACCGGGGCCGGGGTCTTCTTATACCAGAAGTTTCCGAACCTTGTATAGAAAGCACCGTGACATACATTCTGGTGACGGCAGCACGGTCCCCCTTCCTCTGACGGAGGCAGGCATTGTAGAGCAGACAATTCTTGACCTTGAAGAAACCACCGTCATCCCGGATCCCGCCAGACAAGGAGTCTAGGTTTCAGGCCTGGTCCTTTGACTGTTCTGAGCTGTGAGACCTTAGCTACTTCTATGCTCCCAGCGTGGCTTCCTCTTTAATACAACTTAAAAAGGGGGTGGAAAAAGTTCCTACCTCATAGAAGTCTTGTGAGGACTGATAGGATGATCATAATGTAGTTAACGGTGTAAGCCAGGGGTCCTCAAACTTTTTAAACAGGGGGCCAGTTCACTGTCCCTCAGACCGTTGGAGGGCCAGACTATAGTTTAAAAAAACAACTATGAACAAATTCCTATGCACACTGCACATATCTTATTTTGAAGTAAAAAAACAAAACGGGAACAAATACAATATTTGTATTTGCATGTGGCCCGCGGGCCGTAGTTTGAGGACCCCTGGTGTAGGCTCTGGAGCCAGATTACCTGGGGTCACACCCCAGCAGCTCCCCTTCTTGGCTGTGTGACCTTGAACAGGTTGCTTAACCTCTCTGTGCCTCTCTGTGCCTCCATTTCCTCATTGGCGAAAGAGGGCGATACTAGTTCCTACCTCATGGGGCTCGGAGGATTCAGTGAGTTCATACATACACTCGGGAGGCGGCCTGACACAGGGAAAGTGCTCTGCCGGCACCAGCTTTAATTGAGCACCTACTGTATGCCAGCTGTTTCATAGGGAGTGTCATGTGACTCTTCAAAGTCCATGGTACCGTTGCGGCTATTGTTTGCCGCATCTTGGGGACGAGGAGACGAATCGCAGGGAGGCCAGGTGGCTTGTCCTTAGGGATCGAGTGGTTGAGGCTGGAGGGAACCACGCCAGGCTGCGCATCAGGCAGCCAGCACAGGCCCTGGCACCGGGGACTTGCTCAGGAAACGTTATCCTGTCAGAGGGCAGGGCTGGGCTGGAACCGCTGCCCCTGCAGCCACAATCTCAGGCCTCCCTGTTGGGTCCCGTCCTTGTCTGGGGCAGTCAGACCCTGTTCGGGCCTCGGTGTGTGCGGCCAGCCATGGTCAGGCACGGGTGGCTGGCGGCGGATGGCCGCGCCGCGGTATTTGGGTATTTATCTTCCCCTTGACGGCTCTCTCTGCACTGAAGGGACATTCCCTGATACTCGTGAGTAATGGGCAGCCTTCTCGTTGAAGGAATTCACGAGAGGAGCTGGGCCCCGGCCTCTGAGCACTCTGCCAGGAGCCCGCGCCAACGGCAGACCACCTGGGGGCTGGCAATGGAATAGGAGACCCCTGTGTCTGCTGCCTCCGGTGGGGCCTTGGGGACCCGGCAGGCTTGGGCCGAACAGAGAGAGTGAGGGCAAGAGAGCGCGCGAACTGGAGAGCGAGTGGGCGCCGCTGCCCCGGGTGGGAGTGGGAGGGACGAGGAGGCGGGCGGGCCCCGGTGCGAATCCCAGCTCTGCTGTTGTGCGCTGTGCGACCGTGGGCGGGTGGTTCACCTCTCGGAGCTTGGGTTTCCTCGCCTGTAACACAGCACCTCTTCCAGCCTCAGCGTCCTTGCTGCAAACGGGGGGGGGGGGGGAGGGGGGAGTGACACCCGTTTTACTGGGGCCCCTGCTGTGCTTCTCACTCTGGGGCCCTTGGCAGTGTCGGGAGATGTGTTTGGTTGTCACACCTGCAAAGGAGGGAGGGCACTCCTGGCATCTAAACGGCAGAGGCCAGCCCTGGCCGGTGTGGCTCAGTGGATAGAGCGTCGGCCTGCGGACTGAAAGGTCCCGGGTTCGATTCTGATCAAGGGCACGCACCTCGGTCGCAGGCTCCCGGCCCCGGTCGGGGTGCACGCGGGAGGCAGCCATTCCATGTGTCTCTCTCACATGGATGTGCGTCTCTCCCTCTCCTTTCCACTCTCTCTAAAAATCGATGGGAAAATATCCTCAGATGAGGATGAACAACAACAACAACAACAAAAGGTAGAGGCCAGGGATGCTGCTAAACATCCTCCCACGCTCAGGGCCACCCCCCAGCCCCCCTCCTCCCCCACAAAGAATGATCCGGCCCCCAATGTCCAAAGTGCCGAGGTGGAGAAACCTGAACTACCACGAGGGATTGAAGTTCGTTTCAAAATAATACTTAAAACATGGCAGCAAAGTCTGCATTGAAAGCGCGGGGCATGCTTATTCATTCAACGAACACATGCCAAGCGCTGACCATGTGGCAACACTGCTGTAGGTGCCGGATGCAGTGGGGAGGGAACCAGATAGGAAAAAGCCCCCTCCCCCTCCTGGAGTTTACATTCTAGGGGAGGGGCCCGCTGGCCAGACGAATGACCAGCGCTGGGGACAGAGGATCAGACGGGATGTGTGTGAGTTTCTAGGCTGGGCCACCAGGAAGGCGGTGACAGTAAGCTGAGACCCAAAGGATGAGAAGGACCCAGCCTGTGGCGTGCTGGTCACTGATCAACAGCCTCCTCTCTGGGGGAGGAGGGGGAAGGTGTTACGCTGGGAAGGGTTTGCCGATTCCCCTGGTGTAAATACCCCCACCACGGCCAATGTCAAGCTGCCCATGCAACCGTCAGCTGTCGACCTGCTTGCGGAATTGCTGGATCTTTAACAATAGGTTCCCACAGCCAGAGCCAGCCCTGTCAGGCTTGCAGGAAGGGTGTTCCAGGCGAGGGGACGGCGAGTACAGGAGCCCCGAGGCAGGACTGAGCTGGCGTGTTTTTTTTTTTTTCCAGAAACAGGGAGGGACAGGTGTGGGGGTACAGATGATCCAGGAGGAACGGGACCGATGGCACATAGTAGATGTGCAATTAATGCTGGTTGAATCTGAGCTCGAAGGATATGAGAAAATGTCTGTTTCCTTCTGTTTTCTTCATGCCTAGCCCCTGCTGAAGGGGCAGCAACTCTTCCAATAGTTTGGTGGCACCTGGGCCACAGGTTAGGACAGTGGTGACCTCTCCCTCCCAGGACAGGATGCTCAGGCCCCAGGGCGGGGCTCAGCCTGCCACAGGTAGAGGAGCTTGGGGGATGTCCGTCCTCTCCCTAATCTGGACATGGCCATGATTTATGTCCCGGCCCAGGGAGCCTCTGCTTCCTTCTTTTCCCAGGCATTGTTCTCCGGGCCGGACAGAGGTCACCGGACAGGAAGGTGCAGGCCCTGCCGGGCCGGCCTGAGGAGGAGCAGGGGCCCATCTCTGGGGGACCCGGGCTGGCATCCACCTTCTAGAACAGTGGTTCTCAACCTCGGCTGCACATTAGAATCACCTGGAATCTTTTTAAAAATCCTGATTTCTGGGCCTCCTCCTCCGGAAATTCTGTTTCTTTGTTATGGGGTGAGGCCACAACATTAGTAACAAAGAAACAGAATTTCCCGGGAGGAGGAGGCCCAGAAAATCAGGAATTTCAAAAAAAATTCCCCGGGGGGATTATGGGCAGCCAAGGTTGAGAACCACTGGTTGAAGGCCTCCCAGTCAGGAGGCAGAGTGTAGATCCACACCTGGGCCTGTCTGACTTGGGAGCCCGTGCTCAGAACCCACGAAGGACCAGAAGGGAAGCTGATTTCCTACCAACAGATGCTCGGAATAAAAAACCCACGTGCAGTCTCGCCCCCTCCCGGCAATTGCCAGCCATGCCGTTGATTATTCAAATCTTTACCATCTGTTCCCCTCGGGCGAAGGGCCAGAGCCTTGGGCCTCCGGGCCTGGGAGGTGGCTTGGTGTGACGGAGCCTCGGTCTGCTTGTCTGTCAAATGGGTCCATTCGGGCCTCTTGTAGGATCCCTGTCAACAGGGAGTGTCATGCCAGAACCATATCTGTGAGCAAAACAGACATCATGTCTGTCGGGGGAGGGCATCACCCTGAAAACATGTAGGTAAAAAGGACAATTGCATTCATGTTCCACAGGAAGTTGGCCGGTGTGAGGAGAGAGGGCCTGGGGCGGGCCCTGGGCCAGGTGGCTCTGACGTGTGAGCGGAGACCAAAGGGAAGACGGAGTGGCAGCTCTCCCCAGCACCTGGCACTGGCTCAGCCGCCAGTAGGTGCCCGATGATTGAATGATCGAAGAAAGGGGCTTTGTCAGCTGCAGGGGTGCACACCTGCCTGGCCCCAGGGCTGGGGGGCGAGTGCCCTGTCCAGAGACGTCAGGCAGCATGGCCACCCCGAACCCACGGAGACCCAGGAGGGGTGATGGCTGTTTCTTCCGGAGGGGCAGGTGTGAGTCCAGGGTCCAGGGTCCCAGCTCCCATTTCTGCAGGGGTGAGTAGGGAAGGGAGGGGAGGCCTGGGCATTAGATCTCCTCGTTCCCGGCCTGCTTTTCCCGTTTCTCCATTGCCAACACGGGTCCCTGCCAGCCCCTCCCTTCCATGGGTTGTGCTTGCCCGAGACCTAGTGACCCTGGACAAGGCCCTGTCCCACCCAAAGCATGCTAAGACGTCAGGGTGGGCTGTGAGAGGATGCCTGTTTCCTTATTAGTCACCCAGCGCTGGCCAGGGGAGCTGGCCGCTACCTTCTGACCTCAGGGAGGAAGAGAGGGCAGGAAGCCGGGGCCTCCGCTGTAGCAGCTCTGCCCCGTCCCCTGGCCTGATCCCCCACCGCCCTGAGCCTCAGTTTTCTTATCTGTGTTTTGGGTTGAACGGGGTCCTGGTGAGGATCGTGGGAGAAAATGAGAAGCACTCAACCCCGTGGCTGGCACATCCGAGAGGTCGCTGAGCTTAACTTGATACAGATGCTTCCTATCTCCTGGGCGGGAGGCCTGGGGAACCTCTGAGGGGAAGGGATGGTGTGCTGCAGAGGTTGGGGGAGCGGGCACCCTTTACAGGACCCCTCCTCCCCCTGTGGGCAGTGAGAAATTTGCCGGTAGGGTTTTTGGCGGCTGAGCTTGGGTGCCATGGAGGGTGGAGATGGTGGCCCTTGCGGCTGGCAGAAATCCCCCAGGTGGCTGGAAGTTTTAGCATGTAAATCAGTGAGACAATGCATTTGAGATTTTAAAAAACTGAGCATTTTCTGGACGCCCCTTAGAGTTTCCAATCCCCTGGCCCCATACACCCGCTTCTTAGAGTCTCTGTTTGTACAGGGTTTGGAAAATCAGCCGCTTGCTGGTGTTGGGAAACTTTTCTAAAAAGCACCCAACAATGCTGATAGCATGTAACAGAACACGGATCCCTCCTACTCTGAATATAGACGGTGCCCTGTGCTCCCTGGGTCCTTGGGCAGTTACGAGACAGACCAGGCGCGGCCCTGACCCACCGTGCCCGGCTGGAGGAAGCCCCGATAACTAGTACCTGCTCCTTTGTCACGGGCCGGGGTCACCCTCTTGGGACAGAAAAGACAGACCTGGAAGGGCTCTTCTTCTGGCTTCTGTTTCTCCCCAAATCCACGTGCCGCTGCGCAAGCCTGCTTGCTGGGGACGTCTCAGTTTTGCTTCTGGAAAGAAAGCTCTTCGATTCTCCACCTCCAGCATTAATTTACAGTTTCATCAAACAGAACCCTCCTTCTGCCCAGGCTGGGGTATATCCTCAACCCGCTTGAGTTTTAAGGACCCGGTGCATCCACTCTTTGCCTGCCAGTCCATGAGGGACAGAAAAACATCTCTGGCTCCCGCTGTGGTTCCCAGGTGTTCGCTTCCTCTCTCTCTCTCTCTCTCTCTCTCTCTCTCTCTCTTCCCCCAACTGCTGCCCCCTCCTCTCTTCCCTTCTCTCCCTTTCATTCCTGGAACAATTGTCCGGGCCAGTTCCTTTGGGCCCCTCCACATTCCTGGCCAAAACCAAAAACCATTCTTAACCCCCATGACCAGGCCTGCAGTCGTTTTGTCTGGTATGTGGCGTCCGCCCGGGGTGGGGTGGGGGGCATGCATGCTTCCAATTTATATTCCGGCATGCCAGCTTCAAGGGGAGCAGGGGCTGGGGGCGAGGGAGGGGAGGGGGCCTGATGGAGCAGGGAGTCGGAACCACCAGACTTCAATAGAGGAGAGAGAGGGCGAGGGAAGGGCCACAGGCTCCGGGGTCTCAGGCCAGGGGCACGAGGGCATTCTCGGTGAGGCCAGGCCCAGGCCCTTCACCCCCCACCCCACCCCACCCCACCCCGCCCCCCACTTGTTAGCCACAGCGTGCGGATTGGGGATTTTACTCTGTATTCTATTTGGTTATTATTATTTTTTAATGAGGTCAGACTGGAAACCCATCTGCCTGGGCTGGCCTGCCTGGGTTTGAAGGCAATTAAACCGGAGACTAACCTCTTAATTAGGGTTTCCCTGTGTAAATCTCATTTGATAAATTCCTTATCATCCTTGGCTTTAACTACAGCGAGGCCTCGAGAGAGGGGATTGGGCTCCCCCCTGGGACCTCTAAATGAATCCTCCCAGAGAGGCCGCCCCTCTCTGCAAACGGGGCGCCCGCCCCTCCAGAACCTCCCCCAGGAAGGCCTGGGAGAGAGGCCCCTTTCAGAGTTAATTAATCAGAAATTACAGTGGTGCCTGGTGGCTCCGGAGAACTTGTCTGCCACCTTCTCAGTCCCTGGGTCCCCCTCCAGCGCCCTTCTAGGTGTTTCTTTAAAAAAATTTTCTCGGGGCGTGAACTGAACTCTGCTAAAGGGAATCTGCACCCCCCTTCTTTGCCACTCCCCACGTTTCCCTCGAACCTGTTGGTCCCTGTGGATGGGGAATTTTTTTTGCCTTCCCTTTTTTAAATGCAAGTGCGGCTGGGAGTGGAAATGTCAAGGGTCAGGCTTCAGGCGGCAGGGGCGGCTGTCTTTGCCTTCCCGGAGAAATCCGAGCTGAGCTTAACCCCTTGGCGCCCAGCCCCTGCTCTGGGTTCTGGGCACGTCCTCCTGTCTGCACTGGGGTCAGGGGATTTTGTCCCCAGGACTCCTCTTTTAGGGATGGGGTGGGGCAGTCACAGAGGCTTCCCTTAGAACAGTGATGGCGAACCTTTTGAGCTCGGCGTGTCAGCATTTTGGAAAACCCTAACTTAACTCTGGTGCCGTGTCACATAGAGAAATGTTTTGATATTTGCAACCATAGTAAAACAAAGACTTATATTTTTGATATTTACTTTCTATATTTAAATGCCATTTAACAAAGAAAAATCAACCAAAAAAATGAGTTCGCGTGTCACCTCTGACACGCGTGTCATAGGTTCGCCATCACTGCCTTAGAAGAATGTCACCTCGGACTGTGGTCCCAGCAGCATGTGCTGAGCACCTAGGGTGGGCTGGGGACCGAGCTCAGGTGCCCGCATCCCAGATGATCTGTAAGTCCCAGCTGATAACAGGTAGGGAGGGATTAGGGCCCAGCCCTTCCTGTTCTGAATCCTTGATTCCCGAGTACCAGAGGTTCCCCCTCCTCCGGCTCCACCCCAGAAGCAAGAGGAGGGGCCTGACTTAAGGATGGCGTTTGGACTCCTTAACACCACCCCACAGCCATTGAGGGGACAGGGGGCCAGTTTGAGAGCTGAGCATGACTCAGCCGTGGCATCCTCATGCGCCTGAGAAGCAGCTGCTTCTATGGACCCATTTTACAGATGAGGCGGGTGAGGTGCAGAGAGGGAAAGGCCTGACTGTGGGTGTGGTTGGTGGCAGGCGGGAACCAGGCTGCTGCTCCACCTGGAGACGCCTCCAGCCCATGGAGACAGGAGAAGCCGCACAGAGCTGTGTCCACCCGGCCTCCTTCACCTGGGGAGTCACCCAGGGGCATTGTGGGAGGGAGGGTCTGTGAAATGGGGCTGGGGAGGGTGTGGAAGGGGCCAGGTTTGCCAGGCTGGCATGGGGCCTGGCCCACCAGTGGCTTAGGCCAGCCCCTGGCTGAGCTGCCTCAGGACACAGGGCTGCAAGGTGAGGATCACACCTGTTAGCTCTGAGCCTCAGTTTCCGCATCTGTGAAGGGGGGTGATGGCAGTGTCATCCTGTGGGTTCTGTGGGGAGGGACTGCACGGCTCACACACATGCAGCCTGATGGTCAACGACTCACACCTGCTAAGTGCCAATACACATTAACTGTTATTATTATTAATTATTGATTTCTAATTATGGAGAAAAAAAATACAGGCCCCAATGAAGTCCCAAAGGGAACAAGCCCCAGGGGATGATTGGTGCCTCCCCGGAGAGCCAGGAGTATGAGGGCTCTCAGTGGGAATCAGGGAGGGCTGGGAGGGTCGACCTCGGAACCAGGGCTGTGTGACTCTGGGCAGGTCACCTCACCTCTCTGTGCTCCCAGAGAATCCAGGACAGGCCAGCTCCCTCGGTTGGAAGTGGGGTGAGTCTGGACCTGGGGTCTACAGGGGGAGCAGAGGAGGGGTTGCTCCCTGGCCTTGTCCTTAAGGGGGCAGTGGCTTCAGGACCCACCTTACTGGCTGTGGTCAGTTTCCCCGTCCGGAATGGGGAAGCTCGGAGGAAGCCATATACCCAGACGTGTTTTAGGGATGGGGTGGGGTAGAAAGCTGTCAGGGATGACTATTAGGATAACAGAACGTGGACTGTTGTTCTGCAGCGTGGATGGAAGTCTGAGCACACGGCAGGCATAGCATCCGGCAGCTGCAGGTCTGCCCAGGGGTCCAGTGCTCGGTGTCTGCCCGGGAGAGGGCACCGCGGGGTGGTGAGAGATAGTCATGGAGATAAAAGGACCGAGGTGATGTTTTGGGTTCTGGCTTTTAATCGTGGCGCCCTCTTTTGTCTTGTGGTTTTGAGAAAGTCATGTTGTTCCTCTGCACCTCAGTTTCCTCGTCTCTAAAATGGGTATAGTGGGCGTCCTACCTGGTAGGGAGGCTGTTTGGGTTAAGTGAAGTGAGGCAGTCAAGGTGCCAGCCTGGGCTCCCACGGGATGATGCCATGTTCTTGGTCTCTGGTCACCTGTCACCGTGACAACGACTCAGGCCCAGCTGAGCCTGGGGAGGTCTTTGGAGTGGAACTTGAATTCTCCCCTTGCCGGCCTGCGGCCTCCCTCCCTCCCTCCCTCTGAAACCAAAGCCCAGCATCTGTTTCCCCAGGAGCTGTTTAATATTCCGCCGCAGTAAGATGAACTCACTGGAGCCACCCGAAAACAGCTGAATGAACCCCGGTGCCCGCGGCCTTTCAGAGCAGCTCCAGACCCCCCTCGGGCCGCGGGAGGCTGGCAACAACAGCAGCTGGGGCAGACGGGCCCCTTTCCTTCTTGGTGCCCCCGGGGGAGCCTGTGCCCCCAAATGGGGCTCCAGGAGGGCCGGGTGGGGGAGCTGGAGGCCGGGGAGGGGCGGCCTGGGTTTCCTGGCCTGTTCAGGGCCTCATTTGTACTTCTTGGCTCAGAGGTTCTGTGTGTGGGGCCTCCTGAGGGAGGCTGAGAAAGCTCGGCCTTCCCCTGATTCTTTTCCTGATCCTCCCCCACCCCAGCCTCAAACCAGGCCCAGTGGAGGCAGAGGCCCCAGCCTCAAGCAGCACCGTTTGATGATGATGATGACGATGATGATGAGATAGTGATAGCAGCCGCCAATGAGCGCTTGCTGAGTTCCAAACACTGTGCAAAGCGTGCTCTCTGTGCTATCTATCGACTTCAAAGCCACTGGGGCAGTTGACTGTTCTTATTCCCATTTGACAGATGAAGAAGTTGAGGCCTAAGAAGTGAACTGGCTTGTCTAGGATCACGCCGCTAGGAAGTGGCCAAGCAGGGCTGCATCCAGAGCCCCGTTCTTTCCTGGATGGCACACAGAGGTCTGCCCTCCACCCTTTGGGACCCAGTGGCCTCGTCTATAAATGGGGGTGGGCCCCCCCTGCAGGGTGGTCTGCGGTTAAGTGATGTCACTCCGAGAAGCATTTTGAACAGGCATACAGTCGGCGCTCACTGAAGTGCTTGTCGTTAGCATCGCTGTATCACCGTGGCCTCAGCGCGCTCTCCCGGTCCCCATCCCCAGTTGTTCCTGCGTGCCTCGATTTGCACCCCAGCTCCTCAGAAAGCCAACAGTAATAAAGTGCTTCCAGGGAGAAGCTGAATTAATTCCATGTAATTATCCCTGATAAAATGAAACATTACTTGCAATTAGTCTTGGGCAATTTCTCTATCGAGAGGCAGCAAGGCAGGAGGGTGAGAACGGGCTGACTTGGTGCTCACTGAGCCTGGGCCTGGGCCTGGGCCTGTGGGCAGCGGGGGACGAGCTGCCCCATGAATGTCGCCATCACCAGCACTTCAACCCACAGCAGTGATTCCTCCCCAAGGCAGAGAGCGCTGGGGAGGGCCAGGCGAGAGCTCCCAACACAGCCCCTCTCCCCCGTCCTTATTCTATCGGAGAACCCTCAGCTACGGTACTGGGCTTGGTTTTTCTAGCAGGGAGCCGGGCACTGTTTTGTCCCACAGCCTTTCTGGAATATTCCAAGAGTGGACCTCCAGAAATGATATCCTGGGTGTATTATTTTCTCCCCGTTGTTCAAACCCCAACAATACCATTTCCCAGCCGTGAGATTTTTTTTGGTCAAATCACTTTCCTTTCTCTGAGCCTCGGTTTTCCTCATCTGTGAAATGGGGATAACGTTGGCCACGCAATGAGTTAATGCTGGGTCGGCGAACTTTTTCTTTAAAGGCTCAGATGAGAACTATTTTGGTTTTTTCAGGCCATCAGGTCTCTGCCGCATTTCCTGACCTGCCCTTGTCATGGGAAAGTTTCTGCGATGTACAGATGAGTGGGTGTGGCTGCGTGCTGTGAGCCGTTATGGACCCTGGCACTGGGATCTCATGTGTTCACTCGTCATGAAGTACCCTTTTTATTTTTTTCAATCGTTCAAAATCTAAAAACGAAATTCTTAGCTCACAGGCTGCAAAAACAACACACCCCCAAACCAAAGCTCCGGGGGCGGGCTGTATGTCGTCGGCCGACCCTCGAGTTCATACGTGGAGAGTGCTTAGCACCGGGCGCGGCACAGAGAAACTGTTCAGTAAATGGAATGGACGATGATTATGTTCTGGACTTGGCACTCCTGTTATTGGTATATTTAAGAGCAGGTAAAAAACAGGTGTGTACCGTGGGGTTTGGGTGGTGATGATAATCACCCCTTTTTACTGTGATACCGCAGCATCGGTCCATGTTTTAGGTGTGTTCTTGGTCCAAGGCAGGACCCATTGCCCGCATGGCGGGGACACCGAGGCCCAGAGAGGGAAAGCGCCTTGTCCAAGGGCACACAGCTGGGAAAAGGCAAAGGTGGGAGCAGAACCCACGTGGTTCTCTGCCTGTCTGAGAGGGCCTCAGCGTCTCTTCCGGCCATTGGTGTGTGGGAAAGCTTGCTGTCTGGGAGCCAGAGTTCTCTCTTCCCCGAGCCTCAGTTTCTCCACCTGGAAATGGCTGCCGTTACAAACCTCTGTCTGTCTCCTGGGGTCTCGGACCCTGAGACTCTCTCCCCGTCCTCCGTTCAGTGGTTCTGCAATCCAGGTTACACCCGGCCAACATTTTCACCGCCTTGTGGCAAAGGGTGGTGGGATCTGCCCACTGTGCTGGCCAGAGCGGCGTGGGGGAGAGTCTTGTAGGCTGAGGCGAGGGGTTGGGTGGGGGCGAGGACTGTGAGATCCTGCGTGGTGGGTGCTGAGTGCGCCGAACGCCAGTTATCACGGAGTATGAGAGCACTTAGCGATTGTATGCCCTTGGGGGGGTCCCCTCAGGTCTTCGAATTTCCCTTTACTTATCGGAAAAGGGGGATCGTGAGAATAAAGGAAGGCGCTGGTGAAAGCTGAGGCTTGACGCTGGTGAAAGCTGAGGCTTATTACTTAGGTCTGGTTGTTGTTATTATTATTATTATTATTCTCATCGTTCTTCTTAGCCACTGCATGTCCAGGCCTCTCTTTTGAAGATTGTGAGCTTCGATTATCCAGAGCTTGCATCGGGGGATGCGATGGGAGAGTAGGAGGCCGGAGACAGGAGTCTTGATCCTGGCCTGGCCCGGCCTGGCCTCATCGTCCGACCTCAACACTTTGAACAGAGTCTGCTGGTTGAGTTGGGGTTTAGAGAATCAGGGGATGTGATTCCTCTATTTCTGATGGTCTATGAGAGCGTGTGGCCTCTCTCCGTACATTCCGAGGAGGGCCAGGGAGCAAACCTCCCAAAGAGGTCTTATTTCCTTGGTGCCTTCAAAGCCTTGAAAAGCCCCTATTCAGGTTGGTCTGGAGGCCCAGGTGATGTGGTTTGAGTCTCCCTTATTCTAGTGATTTTTTTTGGTGTAGGGGGACGGTTAGTTCCTGCTCCCAGGAATTGATGCAGTCAGCATATTGGTTGCGGACCTACTATGTGTCAGTGGTGAATAGGTGAGACAAGGCCCCTGATTTCATGGAGCTCACATTCTAGAGGCTTTGGCAGAGAGCAGGGCCGTTATGAGACGTTGCGGGCGTTACAGTATTGAGGGGTTTGGAGAGACCTACTATGGAAGAATCCGTGAGGTGAAGGGAGACGTGACAGTCCTGGTCCAGCGAGAGGGGAGAGCCGGCAGGAGCAATGGTGCCACCCCTTGGTGACGTGTGCTTCGTTGTCACACCTTCTGCAGGTGGAGGGGACCGGGTGCTGGCGTGGACAGCCAGGCTGGAATCCTCTGATCTGCTCAGACTTCTGCCCCTGACTGAGCCTGCTCTGGCCTCCGTTTCCCCAGTGTGCAGCACCAGCCAGCCCCCGGTCTTTCTAGGGTCCAGTTCTGCCTTCCTCAGAGGACCCCAGGGACAAGGGGATGTGATCTCTGCCAGGGGAGGGGCGGCACCGGGTCTTAAGCTGCTTCTCCAGAACCGAGACCCAGGCAAATCCGGGAAATCCTCCGAGAGGCGGGGTGTGGGTGTTGGAGGGTGTGTCGTGTCCTGGGTCTCGGGGAAAACTTGACAGGGGGTGAGGCTGGGTGGATTTAGTCATGTGCCCCCACCCCTGTGCCACCTCCCCCTACCCCCCTGCCTGTGAACTGGGGCTAAGAGATTAGAAGCTTTCCGCCAAGGTGACTGTGAGGCCTTAGTGAGTTTAAAAGGATGGACGCGTCCTAGGCGTTCGCCCTGACTGCTGTCTGTGGCTGCTAATACGATCACGTGTCTTTCTCCCAGCAGCCCTTCCCAGCAGGTGTCTGGCCTCGCCTCACAGATGGGGAAACCGAGATGCGGAGATCAAATGACTGGCCCTCAACCCTCCCGCTCACTGTTGGATGACCTGGGACGCCTCTCGGTTCCCCTTTGTGCCTCGGTTTCCCCGCCTGTAACTTCAGAGAGGAGCTCGTTGATGTTAACGCCCAGGGCCCGATGGTGACGTCCATTGTGCAGGGGTTGGGGAGGGGGGGTGGACAGGGATGTGGAGGCACAGGGACGGGGTGTCCCTGGCGGGGGCCACCACCTCGCAGGGCTGGGATCAGGACCCGAGCTGTAGGCATCTGACCAAGTTTTCTTGGGGGCCGAGTTCCAGGCGTCTGACTTGAAAGCTGCCGGGGAGGAAGGGCTGGCCCAGTTAGAACGGAGCTCAGAGCACCGTTCCTGTGGGGGTGGGACTGCGATCCCACCGGCTTCCATTGCAGAGCACAGGGGGCCTGTGTCCACAGAGGGGGTGTGTTTCTCAGCCAGCTCCTGCACCAAAGCCTGAATGGATCAGGTGCAAACCTCCTGTCAATTTTGACAGACTCTCGAGGTAGCTCCTCTGCTCAAAAGCCTCATTGCCCCCCCCCCCCCTTGCTCAGAGGAACAAAGCTCACCTCCTTCCTGGGGCCTCAGTCCTCCATGGCTGATTCCATTTGAGCTGTGCAGCCTCCTCCTCCCTGTCCGTTCAGGCCCCAAATCAGGATCCCTGGGCTGCCCCCCTGGTCACATGGGCGTTTGGAGCAGCCCTCTGCTTCCCCCCCTGTAAAGCTCTGGACTTATCCTTCTGTACCCCCTCCCCTAGCATGTCCTCTACTCTGCAAAGTCTTCCTGGACCCGCCTGTCCCCTGGGTCCTGAGACACAGGGCGGCCTTGTGCTCCGAGGGCCATGATGCAGGTAGGTGTTCACCGGCATATTTCTCCACGAGGCTGGGAGCTCTGTGCTGGGGTCACCTTTCTGATCCCAGAGACCAGCACGCAGCTGGGGACGGGGACACCCATTCGCGTGTAATGTTTTCGCCCATTGACGCCCTAGAGCAGTGGTTCTCAACCTTGGCTGCCCATTGGAATCACCTGGGAATCTTTTCAAAATCCTGATTTCTGGGCCTCATCCTCCAGAAATTCTGTTTCTTTGTTACTAATGTTGTGGCCCCACCCCATAACAAAGAAACAGAATTTCCGGAGGATGAGGCCCAGAAATCAGGATTTTAAAAAGATCCCCAGGCGATTCTAATGTGCAGCCAAGGTTGAGAACCACTGCCCTAGAGGCTGCGCAGGTCCAGGTGTGGGGAGTGATGGTCACTGGAGACTGAGCATCACCTGGGTACCAGGCATGGCATCCCCTCCCTGCAAGGCGGGAGTAACAGTCCTCACCTCCATAGAGCAGGCCTGGCCCCCCCAAAGTCCTCTCTGGACGGTGTGGCGAGATCTGGGAAACTGCCTGGGCACGCAGGCCGCTCAGCCCCGCTGACCCCCGCACGGGAAGGTCACAAAGGTCGTGGATGGGTGGGCAGGGCAGGTGTCCCCAAGAACCTCCACCCAAAGCGTCGGCACTTCCAAAACTTGTTTTTTAAAATTCAGACTTGGCACTGAGTCTGGTCTGTCCCCCAATGGGCTGGAAGCAATGAGATTCTAATTCTGCAGAAATGCGTCCGTATATTTGTCTGATTTTATAAAAATGATTGTTGCGTGTCAGGCAGAGTGAGTGCTGGGAGCTCAGGGAGGTGTGGGCCCTGGTGTTAGGTTGTTAGGGTCTCAGAGAGGGACAGTGCTCTTCCCAGGGTTACCCAGCGGTGGGTCCAATGCCGTGGGGTGAATTGTGGGTAAGAAGGTGAGAAGACACAGAGTGGGAGGGGCTATGCTAGAGACAGGGACGGAGAGAACCACAAACATAAGAATCATGCGAGTATTATACTATATCTTGGGGCGTCCTCGGTGCCTGAAAGAGTGCTAAGTGCTTTGCTTACATTATCACCGGACCTTTCCGATGGCCCTGTGAGAAACAGACTTCTTCACACCCATTCCATGGATGGGAAGACTGAGGTTTGGGGAAGTTAATGTCCCCAGAGCTGGGGCTGAAACCCAGTGCTCCGGACTCGCCGTGCCATGCTCTCTCTGCACAAGCACCACTGTGGGCGCTGTCGGGAGGAAGGTGCTGGCTGAGGGGTCTGTCCCCAGCCCCCCAGTCTGTCACATCTCAGCAGCAGACAGGCCAGGAGTGGCCCGGGGGGTGCGCAGGGCTGCATCTGTCACAGGTCACTGGCCACGTGGCTGGAGGCAGCAGGAAAAGGAGGCCAATCATGCTCAGGCCGGGGAGAGGGGCCTGCCCCGTCCCTCCCGTGGACTCTGGTCCTCGTACGCCACCCCTCGTGTCTCCTCCTTCAGGGCTGGGGGAGGCTCGGCATCCCGCCCCCCCTCCGCACCCCCTTCCACTCCCGCTCCCGGCAGCCCGGTGCCAGGATGCCCTTGCTGCTTCGCCTCAGTGGAGCCCTCAGCCAGTTCTCCATCTAAGTGACAGCTGCCCTCAGCCAAGTCAACTCCAATTAATTCCCGAAGCTTCCAGGGGCCTGGCTGAGCCTCGCACAGACGGAGCTGCCCTAGTGCTGGCGGGAGGCGCCTCCTTCACCTCGGTGCAGTCCAGGAACGCGGGGTCTCATGGGCCCCTTCCGATCATTGATGGGGGGGCCCTCCCTGCCCCTCGGAGTCCCCACGTGTGCCGTGTGCTGTCCCCCATCAGATGGGGCCGATGTGGCACCTTTCGGGCCGCATCCACGGAGAAAGCATTGAACGGGCCTCGCGTTTCGTCTCTGGTTACTTTGTCACCCGAGGTGTTTGATGAGTTCGGGGCCCTTTCCAAAAAGTTAAGAGTGTTGATCTCAGAGAAGGAGAGGGGCAGGGAGAGGAAGGGAGAGAACAAGGGAAAGAGAAGTTGAGAAAGAATGGGGTGTGGGGGTGGGGACAAGACAGATGGAGAGAGAGAACGGGGAGAGGTAGGACCTACCACGCTGGCCCATGACATTTTATTTTTCCATGTGACTTCGATAAGGCCACACACTTTGGCCTCAGACAGACCTGGGAGTGACCCTGGCGCTGCCACTGGCCGGCTGTGTGACTGGGGACCAGTGACGCTCCCTCCCCGAGCCTCAGTTTACCGTCCTGTAAAATGAGTTGGAGTGTGGGGCCCTCTCTCCCTGGGTGTTGGGGGCATCTGATGAGATGGAACGAAGCCTGGCCTGTACGGAGCCCAAGGTCGGTGTTCGGGTGACATCCCTGGAGCTGGCCGGTGGACATGTGGTCAGTTTCCTTTTTCCATTTCTCGGTTGTCATGGCGACACCATTGCTTGACGTTGATGGGTGGGCACAGAAGGGGCGGGGGATGCAGATGGAAAGCTGGGCTGAGGAGTGGCCAGTCCCCAGGCCCCTATGAGGTGGCCAGGTGGAGTGTCACTCAGGCTGCTGGCCCTTGGTCCCCGATCCTTGGAATTCGGGTGCTGGTTCCTGGGCCTCAGGTGAAGGCATCTTAGTGTCCCTGGTTTTGGAAGGGCCCCCCATCTCCTCTCTACATTGAATGTAAAATCTCGTCACCCCCATGGATAGAAAGCGTCAGGGGGGTCATACATCCATCCACCCCCAGTCACTAGGGAGAGGACCAAATAGGCCCAGAGAGGGGGAGTGACTTGCTCAAGGTCACACAGCTGCCAGCAGGGAGTGTCATCCACTTCTACAGGCGGGGAAACTGAGGCTCAGCAGATTGCATTTGCCCAAGGTCACGGAGCTGGTGACGGGTAGGGTTGAGATTCAGACGGAGGCGGGATTCGAATCAAGACTTCCGAGTGCAGAGCGGCCCCCCCCAAAGCTGCCGAGTGTGGGGGAGGAGTGGAGCGGGGGTTTGCGTTTGCTGCTTCTCTGCGTGGTTGGTGGCTGTGTAGACCCTCTTGGTGCCGCCTGATGTGTAGCTTAGCTTTTCTGTTCCTGCTCCTGAGCCTGGAGGGAATGTGTCCCCACCTCCCACGTGGCCCAGGGAGGGTCCTCCCGGGGGTCCTGCATTCTGGGTGCGACGCCCAGCCCTTTCTCGGAGACGGGGAATAGGAGCGATGAGAGTCTGGCGACACGGATGTGTCTGAGGGGCCTGAGGGGCTCCCGGGCTGCGGGGCAGAGGTGCCGAGAGGACGTGGCTCAGCCTTGCGGCTCCCAGGCCCGCCTCTGCTTCTAGGCCCAGGGGCCCAGCCCCCCGGCTGAGTGGCAGCTGTCACAGATACCAGCGTCTCCCCCGGTCAGGTCCAAATAAAGGAAAAACCAAAATACATTTGCCTTTGTCGGAATCCTGCGAGGGTGAGTGGGGCGAGAGTCATTCGCTATTGTGCTCTGGGGCCCACACGGCTCCTTACATAAGCTGGGAGTTAAAAATACCCCTGGAATTCTAATTCTCCTGCTCTGCCTGGGGTTGCACCCTGGCCCCCCACCCGCCCAGGCTCCGAGGGCAGGGGGTGGGGCGGGCCTCTGGGACCCGTGGTGGAGGCGCAGAAACTCCCAGTGGCTCCCGCTGCCTTCAAAGCCCCAGGCTGTTCGACAACAGTGAGTGTAATAATCCCAAGAGCAGCAGCAAAGCTTTTCTGAGGGCTCATCGCATGCTAAGTCTTCACCCACATTATCTCATTTAATCCTCCAACAGCCCGGGAAGTAGGTTCCCATTTAAAACCTGAGTCAACACCTTGCCCAGCTACCCCCCCCCCCTCCTGGGATTAGCACCCAAGGAATCATTGGCCCGGGAGCTCACTGGAGCCCACTTTTGCCTTCCACCACTTCCCTCTGGTGAGTTGGGGACAGGAGGAAGCCGGGCAGAAGTCCCCTTTCTGAGGGTTTGAGGACGGAGCAGTGGCTGCAAATCCCAGAGGCACAATTGTCAGCCAGGGGGGCGAACAGCTGCCCCCCATGGGTTCACCACGCCTGAGCACGCGGCTCACCCACATGGGAACCCGGTCCCAGGAATATTGAATACAGAGCAAGGTGGTAACGGGCCTGTTTTGCGGACTCAAAAAAAGAGCCCTAGCCGGTTTGGCTCAGTGGGTAGAGCGTCGGCCTGCAGACCGGGTTCGATTCCGGTCAAGGGCATGTACCTCGGTTGCAGGCTCCTCCCTGGCCCGGGCCCTATTAGATGTGTTTTCTCTCACATGCTAGTCCTTTCTGTCTTTCCCTCTCTCTTCCACTCTCTGTAAGAAAAATCAACGGAACAATATCTTTGGGTGAGGGTTAAAGAAATATATAAAAGAAAGGAAACTTGGCCTCCTCGGTGGGCGGCCTCTCCAGATGGAAATGAACAAGGAGATGTTCCCAGGTAAACACATACAGTCTTGTCCTGTCTCCCTTCACCCCGGTCATGGCCAGCAGAAGGGGCACTGAGCCGGCCCTGTGGGTCTCCTCTCGGGGCGCAGGCCGGTCAAACAACACGGGGCTCCCAGCGCCGGCAGGAGCGCCCTCTGTGCCGGGCGGCGCTCGGAGCCCTGTCCTGGGATCATTTCACCTGATCCTCCTACCTGCCTCCAGGACCGCCCGTCCTGTTACGTCCCCCCTTTTCTCGGACGGAGACCCCGAGAGCCCAGATGATGTGAGCCGAGTCCTGCGCCCCGCAGACGGCAGGCGCCCTCCCTCCATGGTGAGGCCTGAGAGAGGACCGGGACCGCATTCCTTATTCATGTGCTCGCCTTTTTGGTACGGGCTGTCCTTCTCCCTTTCCTGGAAGTCACTGTCCCCGCTGTGGATGGAGAAGCGCGGGAGACAAGAACCGAAGCAGGTCTCTCGATGGGAGCAGAACAGGGCGAGCAGGAGGCGGCCGGTACCTCCATCGTGTGACATGAAGTCGGTGGCAGAAATGACAGAAAGGAATGGTGGTGTCCGGCGAGGGGGTGGGTGCTGGGAAGGGGCTGGATGGATCAGCAAGGACTTGTGCACGTGAAGAAAGTATAGGAAGGGCTTTGGAGGGGAGGGAGAGCAGGGCATCCCGGCTCCAGGCCCTGCCCCTGTGTGGTGACGGATGGGGTCCCTTCTGGCCAATGGGAAGGTGTCCTTAAAACTGTCCCAAAGTCCTTCCTTGCTGGGCAGGCGCTCCATCCTGGGAATCGGAAGCCCCTCACCTCGCCCTGTGCTGCCTGCATGGGTGAGGCACAGTCCGGGGGATACAGTCTGAGTTGATGACAGCCCTGCCTCTCCCTGGGACTGCCCCCCGCCCCCCCGCCCCCCGCACGCACAGCATCACCGGCTTTTTGATGGTCTCCCCCAGCTGCTCCGCACAGGGCCCGCCAGGAATCACCACCCTAAGTCACAGAGGGGGAAACTGAGGCCCTGCAGTTAGGGGCCAGCTGCCCAGGTCTGGGGGGATCCAGGAGTCCCCCTTGGCCCCACCGCTAGGAGTCCTGGGCCAAAAAGGAGAGGGCAGGGCTCCTAGGTGGTAACCTGCCCCATGGAGCCTCAGTCTTCCCATCTGTCAAGTAGGGATGGAGGTTCCTCAGAGCCAGCGCACAGGCCCCAGCTGAGTGCCGGCGGTGCCTGGGCTGCTGTGCGGAACATACCAAGCCCGCCCCTCCCCCAGGCAGCCAGTCTGATGGGGGAGGCTGACAGCTAACACGTGGGAAACACGACAACCCCCTTCAGGTTCCACGGTGTCTGCCGGTGCCAGCGCCGAGTAACTCCAGGGGCTCCCCCCAATCCTGGGGGCGGTTTATCTCTGGGTCCCGGCGTGGGGGCCGGCGTGCCTGCCGCCCCAGGAGCAGGGATGAGGGCCTCTCGGAGCCGGGGCAGGCCCCAACTTGAGGCGGCTTCCGCAGGACTTGATTTATCGGCAGCCACTCGGCAGCCCGGGGGAGCCGCGGGCCCAGGGCGTGTTGGGTCCCCCCAGCTGGAATGAATCCGGCGGGAGGATGCGTTGGGTCATGCTTGGGTTGTCAAGAACCGAAGAATAATATTCCCTCTTCAAAATATTCCCCGTGGATACCACACTCCCTCGTTCATCCCGGGCAGAAGCTAGGGAATCCTACGCCAGTGCTCTGTGACATCAGGCAAGCCCCTCACCCTCTCTGAGCCCCAGGGACCCTCCTCTGAAGTGGGGAAAGGGGTCACCCAGCTGCCGGGCTTGCTAGGGGATGGGATTAGATAATCCACGAAAGGGCTCCGCTGTGCGCTGATAAACTCCACCCTGTGTAAGAAGAGCAACCGTCTCAGGTGTTGGTGTCTGGCTGCCTCTGCGGCGTCTGTAAGTTGGGAACAGAGTATCTTGAGAAAGTTTGGCCATTCCGGTCCATCTGGAACCGTCACTCAGCAAACCCAGGTGGCAGAGGCGTCCCTAAGCCTCCTTGTAGCTCAGGAAATGCCGATGCTGCAGCCAGTGAGCAAGGGAACCAGGTGACAGGAGCTTGGGTGTGTGGGTCTTGTCTTTCTTGGGCGGTGCCAACATTGGCAAAGAGGCCTTGGTTTCCTGCCTGGGAAATGGGCACACGCATTGCTGTGTCGGCTCCTGGAGATGATGCGTGTAAAGTGAAGTGCGGAGCCCCTCTTGGAAGCGCTCTCTTCGGCTAGCCCTCTTGCCAATCCAGATCTTGCAGTGCTGGGAACAGAACTCCTCTTGGGGGTGCTAGGCATCGGAGTCACTGGGCGTATAGACAGCGTGGGCCCCAGGGCAGAAGTGTGAAGGCTGTGCACACCCATCGCTAGAACCCAGGGCTGGCTCACTGTGTGCAGGGGAGCCTGAATCGGAGGCCACTCCCTTCCGGCTTACCTTCTCCCCAGAAAGCCTGGCTGCCTCACCGCCACTAACCAGGCTCACAACCTGAGCGTCTCCTTCCGGGAAATGGGGCGAAGACTCCAATTTCATGGACAGGAGCGTGTCCATCTGGCCATTGCCAAGAAGGGGAACGAGGCTTGGGGGCTTCTAGACGGGTGCAAGGACCCCTGGCCTTCTGACCGTCCCCAGAGACTAATGACAGTCCCAGAAGCCCTGTGTGGGGGTCTCTCTGCATACCAGGCGAAGACAAGGCCCCCAGGGCGATGACGTCACCCCCACTTCAACCAGGAACTGAGGCTGGGAGAGGGAAAGTGGCAGACGCCTCGGCACTGCACGCGGTGGTGGGACTGGGACTCTAGCCCCCAGTCTGTGACTCCACAGTGACTGTGCTATGACTCCGGCTCCTCAGGGGGAGGCTGTCTGCCCCGTTTCCTGCTGGACCCGCAGGGCTAGCGCACACCTGGCCCCTGGCTGGAACTCCACAAAGGCCTATGAATGGAATGAATGAGGGAAGGAGCCAAGGAGAGAACTTCCTCTCCAGCCCCAGCTCCTCCCAGCATCCCAAAGCTGGGTGTCTCTAGGGCTCCAGGGTGGGGGCCCCAGACCCGGTTAGTCACAGCCTGGCCTTGGCTGCCTGGGCCCGTCCTTCTGGGAGGATTTTCTCAGCTCCCGAGGGAGGCCTCACTCTTAATCCCAGAAGGCGAGATGGGCGAGGCGACTCCGGCCTGGCTGGGCCTGCACAGTGTGCCGAGGAGGGCGGGTAGGTTATGGAGTTCAGTATCTGGGTGTGCTCTCTTGGCCCAACGTGGGCCCCCCAATCCCAGCTTTTCTCATGTCTGCTGAATCAGAAATTCACCTTCGGGGCTGTGTGACCTTGGGAAGGTCACCTCTCCTCTGAGATTCAGGCTATATAAAAGGGGAATAATGAGAATAGTCATCCATGTACAGTATGTCTCAGAATAGAACCATTGGTCACCGGGGGGCAGTAAGTTAGCAGTCCTCCATAAGGACTGCTCTATTCCTTCCCTGCCTCAGAACTCCCAGTTCTTGTGCTCTTTGAGTCTAATTCAGACTAAGGTGTGAATGGTTGTCAAACAACCTTTCCCTCCCGTGTGTCTAACCCAGACATCACTAGGACCTGTGATGTTTCTGGTGCTGTGTGACCGAGTGAGAAGGACATGGAAGGGATTTTTTTTTTTTTTTGCTAAGCATGTAGGGAGGAATAGACTCCCTCACCCTTATCACCCAAAGTCCCTTTATACGGCAGTTGAGGATGGGCAAAGGGCATTGGTCTGGTTGGGGGAATCCAGACTTTCAGTCTTTACTGCACTGAGCAGTTTGGCACCTCTTGTTAAGGAAGTTCCAGCACATAGTAGACCCTTAGCGAATGTCTTTCTGGAAGATGACGAGAGAATGGGCTGTGGTCTGGACCTGGACAGCCTTCCCTAGCACCCTTTCACTGCATCTGACGAACTCCTACACATCCTCCAATGCCCAGCTTAGATGCCCCTCCTCTAGGAAACCTTCCCAGCTTGGTTCAGGTCCAGCTAATCTTTTGGGAACTCTAGTTCATCAGAGATGAGCAAACCCCCCAGTCTATCCTTTCCAACCATCCTATTTCCCAAGGGTGTACAATGGCCACCCAGCAGGAGGACTTCGCTGGCTGAGGTCTCGCAGCCGAATCCGAGGCAAGAGCAGGGGGATTTTAACCAGGCGTCGCCTTCTCCAGATCTCTGCAGAATGCCTTCAGGCACGACAGGAGGGCATGCATGCTGCCTCTCTCCTCATGCCTCTCCCACGCTGCCCGCCCCGCCCCCCTCCTCCCAGGGCCTCCTACAGAGCTGAGCGAGCCTCTAACCCTCTCTTCCTTCTTTCTCCACAGCCCACGACCTCCCCGCGAACAAGGCCTCCGCAGCCCAGCCCGGCAGCCATTTGCAGTGCCTGTCTGTCCACTGCACAGACGACGTGGGCGATGCCAAGGCCCGAGCCTCCGTGCCCACCTGGCGGTCCCTGCACTCCGATATCTCCAACAGATTCGGGACATTCGTGGCCGCCCTCACTTGAATCGACAAGAATGCCCCCTCCCCCGCCAGGCCCTTCCCTGCCCTCTCCCCCCTCTCCTCCCCCTGAACCCCATCCCCACCCCCCCTCCCACCCCTCTAATAATTGGAGAGGGCCACTATTGCTGAGTGAACGAATTATTTTCTAGATTGGTACCTGCGTAGTGGCATATGGACCGGAAAGGGTTAATTTAAAAGGGAAAAAAAAGAACAACCTCAAACTTTTTTTTTTTTTTAAAAAGAGAAACTGTCTGCCACAGTATGTTACCAGTGTTAAATTAACCCTTCTGCAGTTAGCAAACTTTTGCTTAAGCCTTTTCCTTGCTTAGATAATTCCCGTTTTCCTGTCATCTTGGCGTATGGTTTTTTAGATGGCCCCTCCCTTTGTTTTATTTCCACGCTGCTGTATGTCCAAGTATTGTTATTTCATAATAAGACAAGAGTCGCGTTCCTTTTTTATTCTCTTTTATTCTTGTTCCTCCCCCCGCACCTCCGCCTCCCCCCCCCTTTATTTTTTTTCTTTTCTTTTTTTCTTTTGCTTTGTTCACTGCTTATTAAAATGGAAATCCTGGAGAAGAGTAGTCCTGGAATATTGCCGGGTGAAAGTCAAATTGTCATCACAATATTATATATTGACATCCAACTGTCATCAGTCAGGCAGGAGCCAAACAATGAATGCCCCCCTTAGGTATTCCACCGGGGATTTTGTTTTGTCTGTTCCCTAAGAAAAAAGAGAGAGAGAGAGAGAGAGAGAGAGAGAGAGAGAGAGAGAGAGAGAGAGAGAGGTTTTCTTCCCTGCAAACACACGCTCAGCTTTCTGCTGGAGGCCGCCCCTCTCTGCACCGAGGTGGTGACGTGGCCAGCCCGCTCTGTGGGAAGGACTCACCACGCTTGACAGCGGCGTTTTTTTCTCCTTCTCTGGGCCTCTCCACAAATGCCCGGGCTCCGAATTGTCACGCTATGCTGAGCAGCCATGGGGGATGGGGGCCTTGGAGCCTGCAGAGTCTCTGGGGTGGGGGGCTCCAGCCTCCAGCTCTGCTATAGCCAGGCCGCTGGGGCTTGGGCGCTGGAGTTGGGGGCGAATCAATGCTGAGCCGTTGACCTTTGGTGACAGCTGTTCCCAGCCAGGCAGCCCTAGGGAAGGAGGCGGGGGGCCTGGGTGTACCTCCCCCACCTGTTCTCATGGGTCCCCACTCTGATCTGTTTTACCACCTCCAACCTGGGCAACCCCCCATCTCTGGAAAGAAGGAGGGAGCCCTCAGCTTGCTGAGCCCCCCCTTTCCAAGCCTGGGAATTTTTTGTTGTTTTTTTTTTTGTTTGCTGGGTTTTGCAGGCTGCTGGGGGTCAGAGGGAGAATATAACTCATGACTTGGATACCTGGGCCTTGCTTTTTGAACCCTGGAATTCTGCCTCCCCCCCTTTTGACTTAATCTCACTCTATTGCAAAATTAGAGCCACATCCCATGAGTCTCAAGGAGAATTAACTTTTTGAGAAGTGATGAGGGGGGCTGGGCGAGTGGGGCTCCTGGACCCCACAAGGCATGCTCCCTGGTCCTCCCTGAGTGTGGTCACCAGAGGCTCAGGGTGACAGGAGCAGGCACCTTGGGGTGCTGTTGATGCTTATGAGGGTCTTGCATGACCTGGGGGATGGGGTGTCACTGAGATTCCAAGGTGGGTCAGATAGGAAGTGATGGTATCATTCCACCCAAGTCGGCGGCCCATATTTTACTGGTTTTTGTTAACGACCATTCCCCATTTTGAGCCTCATCTCATCTCCCCTTTTGCCCTCCCTCCTCCCCCCCCACCCAGGTCCCCAGAGTTTGCAGACCTGGCTTTTTTTAGCAAGTGACCTGAAGGCTTTGGGCTCACCATACAACACCCACATTGTTTATTTCAAAAAACTTTTCAGCCAAGGGAGGGGAGAAGAGCTTCCAGAAAGATCTTTCTCTTTCCATAGCCACCCGCCCCCCCTTCTGTCCTTCTGCTGGCCTTTTGGCTCGGGTCGGAGTCTGGACAGTGCAAGGTCCTGGCCTGGACAGTGTGACCAGGGGCTGACCCCCCGCCCGCAGAGGGCAGGCCGAAGCAGGCGGAGTGAAGTTATCAGAAGAAGGTGTGTGAGCTGATTCAGGTCGAAAGGAGAGAAAAGGGGGGAGACGTTCCCCCCCCCCCCTGTCTGCAGGGGAATCAGCCAGTCAGAGCAAAACCCCACGCCCCCTCCCATCCCGCCGTGTACAGCTGTTTGAGCGCTTCATCATTTTATTTTTTTAAAAAAACAGGAATGATTTCTCCTCAATTGCTTAAGGCCGGGGAGCCAAGCGTCTTGACTTCTGTCTTTTTGACTTTCCCAGTGTCGAGTCCATCGGCCCTTGGCCGTGAGCTCGTGGTCTTCGCAACCTCAGAAACCCCTGAAGTTTAAAACTTTCTCGCTCCCCCCACCCGGACCCCACAATGGAACAGCTTTAAAAATAGCCTTAAGCAAAAGGATGTTATTTCATTAAATTTGGTTTAAATGGAAAAGAATAAAAGCAAATTAAAAACACACCCAGCCCACGAGATTCCAAACACTGGTAATTGGTACTGCATAGCAAAACTCTTCGGGAAAAGAAAATGAAAAACGTTATTGCACATGTAAAATATGAAAACTTAACTCTGCTGTGTGTTAGGCAATCCTGTAATCTTTTTTGACTCTTAAGAAGAAATTCATTTCTGAAATGCTTGGTTGGAAGACTGTGACAATAGCTCATGAAATTGAGTGTTATTTTTTTCTTTCTTTTTTTAAAAAAAAATATGTAAAGTGCAGTCTTCTGTATTCATGCATATTGTATATACCTGTATATGTTTTCCTGAGCAGCTAAATAACAATAAATATGACGTTAATGGTGACTGTGGTACGTTTGTGGGCGGGGCTTGCCTTATTTTTTTTTTCCCCCTCCTACGCCTCCCCTTTGCCTGTAGGTCTCTTCAAATCACCTGGGGGATGAGAGCGTAGGTCTGGATGCCGTCCTGTGTGTGTGCGCGCGCATGTGTGTGAGTGGACATGCGTGTGGTGATGTGAGTCTAAGTTGGGTCATCTCAGGATGTCTCCGCTCAGCGCTATTGACATTTGGTTGGGGGACCCTTCGTGGTGGGGGCTGCACTGTAGGGTGTTGAGCAGCATCCTTGGCCTGGGGATGCCAGTAGCACCTCTTCCCGCCACCCCCCGACGCCCTTGTGACAACCAAAACATTGCTCAGTGTCCCCTGGGAGGACAATCTGATAGAATAGTATCTGATTAATATAGGGGGGGAAGGAGTATGGGGAGACCCAGGTGGCTGCGCTGTGTGGTGGCTATTTTTGGAGTCTTCGAGTCCAGTTTCAGAAATCAGAAAGCTTTGTAAGTTCCTGCAAGTTATGCAGCTGCTCCGTTCCTCCGTGTTCTCGTCTGTGAAATGGGTCTAACTGGTGGGGTTGTCCTAGAAGACAAGGCAGCATGTGTGGACGCAGCAGCACGTAGGAGGGCTCCGCGTGCATACATGGTTAGCGTCGCGCCGTGGTCAGAGCCTGGCGCAGCCGACAGCGTTTTGGAGTCTGTTTCTCCTGGGTGGGTTGCTGGTGCCTCTGCGTCTGGCCATGGGCCGTGGTGGACAAGTGGTTCAACCCGGTCTCCATTTTCTTGTCTCTAAGATGGTGCAAATAACGTCTAGCTTGAAGGTCACTGTGGGCACCAGGCCTGCTTCAGCTCTTCCACCTGTAAAAGCTCTGGCTGTCCCTAGGCTGGCCTTCGGGCAGTAGCTTCACTCTGACACCTGCAGCCTTAGGCTTGAGGGCATTGCAGAACCTTCGTCTACAAAGGGGAGGATGGAGGGAAAAGGAAGACACGTTAAAAGTGAGGGGAATATGTCCCATAACGAATGGTACAAAGGATGGGAAATACGCTGAGAGATTCATGAACCCTGTGTAGGAGGCTTGGGGAAGGCTTCCTCCAGCAGGTCATGTCCGGTGGGGTTTTGACGGAGGAATAGGAGTTCATCCTATTCATCCCAGCATATAAATGGACCCCAATTTGGCAGCCATTGTGTTGTATTCCTTCCCGTCAGCTTAAAAGTTCTCTTAAATGTGCCACGACATATTCATCAGCATAGAGAGTTTTAAGGACAAGGCCTCTATATTCACTTTAATTTGGAAGAGCTTAAAAGTCTCTTTAACCTTTAAAGGTCTCCTGCTCAGAGTGACAGTGGTATATGATCATGTTCTGTACCCAAGGAAGGGAAGAAAAGTGAGAGAGTGATGAGCAGCGGGTATGGGCATTGGGGAGACTTGGGGTTGGTGTGAAATGAATGGATGAGTGAGTGAGTGAATTCATGTCTCAGAGGACCAAGAACCGAAAGGCCCACATGACATGGGCCCGTAACATCGGGATGGATATTGGTACTCGGGGGTGGGGGGAGGGAGGGCCGGGGCGGGGGCTCCCGCAGCAGGCTGGTACATCTTGCTAGGCTGGCCTTCCTATGTTGGCAGAGAAACCTCATCTTTGCCAGATGTCCGCCCTCAGAATGGCTGCCTCCTTCTCGGGCACCAACAACTCCGGAGGCCTGAGAGGCTGCCTCCTGGGAGGGGATGGAGGAGGAGTTAGAGCAGCGGTTCTCAACCTGTGGGTCGAGACCCCTTTGGTGATCGAACGACCCTTTCACAGGGGTTGCCTAAGGCCATCCTGCATATCAGATATTGACATGACGATTCATAACAGTAGCAACATTACAGTTATGACGTAGCAACGAAAATAATTTCATGGTTGGGTCACAACATGAGGAACTGTATTTAAAGGGCCAGAAGGTTGAGAACCACTGAGTTAGAGGGACCCTCAGCTCTCGAGAGCGAGGGGCAGGTGCAAGAAGGACACCCCATCCCACCTGCTTTGAACAAAGATTAGAAATATTCACAAGACCAGAGTGAAACATGGATTTCCCTCACTGACAAGGGGATCAGCGGGAAGGACCCCATCCGGGGCACCCCAACTGAGTGTAGCGGAGGTAGGGTGTGTGGGAGGTGTCAACCCTTTGCCCCCCAGACCAGGCTGACCTGAGCTGGCAGTGATAGGGGTGAGTATCAAATTCTGCAATGGTAACCCAGTGTGAGAGGATGGGTTTAAGACCCCAATTCTGCAATTATAATCCTGTGGAGCTGGCCCAGGAACCCGGGGAAAAATTTGAATTGATATACAAATTTACATCACACCAAAATTCTCCATTTTAATGATTTTAGCGTGCATAATTCGGTGGCTTTTTAGTGTATCCACAGTGTTGTGCAAACATGGATTCCTATCCAATTCCAGAACATTCTTATCACCCAAAAAAGGAACCTCGTACTGATTTTCAGTTAATCCCAATCATCCCCCTTCTTCTAGCCCCTAACTGACTTGCCGTGGCTTTGCCAGTCTGGACATTCCATATAAATGGAATCATATTTATGTGGCCTTTCGTCAGACTGCTTTTACTCAGCGTAATGCTTTCAAGGTTCATTCCTTTTTATGGCCAAATGCAACTCCATTGTTTGAATGTACCACGCTTGTGTAGCCATTTCCCAGTGGGTGGAATTAGAGCTGTTTTCCCCTCTTGACTATCACACATAATAATGCCGCTACGGAGCAGCCGTGTACGGGTTTTGGTGGGAACACGTGTTTCCAATTCTCCGGGGCGTACACACCTGGGAGTGTGATCACCTGGCCGCACGGAACTCCCGTGGCGGAACCTTTTGAGAAACCGCCATGCTCTTTCCACAGCAGCGGCCACATTTTACATCTTGGGAGGAGTTGTTCGTTTATTTAGCCCAGGGTTCCCCACCCCCCCTTTTTTGCGTGTTAAAATGGAGGTATAATTGCTGTGACATTGAGGTGAACTGGAGTGGGGTTTGGGGGACACCCTTGCCTGTTATCAGAACCTGCGCAGCCAAGTGTTAGGATCCCTCAGTGCACACCACGCGCTGGCCGGATGCTTACCCTGCACGTCAAGGCTCAGGAAGCTGGGGGCCAAGGTCACGCAGGAGGTGAGTGGCTGGCCGCATGCACGTTTGGGGGGCTCAGAGTTTGTGGGCTGGCAGGGGGGCCACCTCCTTTTATTTTTACCTATGGTAGGGATTTGAGCAAACAGGAATAACCTCCCAGCTCCCAGCTCCCAGCTCCCAGCAAGGCCTGTGGCCACCTTGTTTTTTCAGAGAGCGGGGACCTGGGAACCTGGATCCGGCAGCATCTCATGGTTGTTCAGGTAAGGAAGTCAGCCTCACTCTATGACGTGGGAGGGGCTAGGGGGAAGAGAGGGGCTGGGCGGCAGATGGTCCATCAGCTCGCTGGCTGGGCGGCTGCTCTCTGAGCCTCAGTTTCCGCATCTGCAAAATGGGGCCAATTCTAGCACCCACCGCACAGAGAGGTAAGGCCTCAAGGCGGTAAGCGGGCTTCGCCCAGGGGCTGCTCTGAGCAAACATTCAGCGCCGGTCAGCTGCTGTGGTGGCAGAGTGAACCGTTTTGTGCCTCAGTTTCTCCCGGTGCAGATGGAGGTACAGTAATAACAGGAAACACCCGAGATGCTTGCTCCAAGGGGCCTCACGTGGGTGAATTATATCAACAGCTGATGAATTGTATTGATAGCTCATCATTACATTAGGAGCCTCATCGTCCAGAGAAGGAAGCTGAGATGCAGAGAGGGAAAGCCGCTTGGCTAAGGTCACCTGGGCACTTGCTGGAGGCTCCGCTCCCGGCACTGGGAGGATTCAACCGTGATAAGCACAGGGCAGGCTGGGCCTTTCGATTTGAGGGGCCGGGTCTTTCTGGCTCCATTCTGGGCCCTGTCCACAGTCCCCACCCTGTTCCCTGCCCTGGGCAGAGCCCAGCCAAACCTCCCCCATCCCTTTGGCTGGTGTTGGCTACGGAGGCAGGGAGGAGAGGCTGGGGAGGGGGAGGCTTTTGATTTCCCTCCTCCCTTCGCTGCCTGCACAGGTGCTCCTGGCTGCCTCCCCTCCAGCCCTCAGGCAGGACCAGAGGGGAGATGATGGAGGCGGGGACTCCTGTCCCCCAGCCCCTCCTCTTGGGGCTGCGTCCTGCATGTCTGGCCGGTGGTATGAGAGCTGGGGGGCCTGCAGGGACACCGGGATCAATGCCACTGGGAGCTGTGGCTGCTGCGGCCTTTGTCCTCTCCGTTACAGCTCCTCCCCATAGGGTGGGGGAGCCTGACCCCTCCGGACTCTCACCCGCAAAAGCGCATTCTTCCCGGTGCCTCCGGAGCCCCCTCCAGCTGCCCCAAGCAGCCCCCTCTCCTCCAGCCTTTGTCCCAGAGAGGACCCCTCAGGAGCTCGCAGCCCCTCAGAGGACAAAGGGCTCATTGAGGCGCCAAGCCGGGCAGCGGGGGAGGAGAAGGGTGTAGGGCAGAGTGACTGAGGATCGTGGACAAGGCTGGAGTGCCCAGGGACCAGGTTCGAATCTTGCTCTCACCACACAAACTCCGCGTGGTCCCGAGGACCCTGCCTCTGGGAGCCTCGATTTTCCCATCTGTGAAATAGGGTGAGTAAGGGATGGTGAGCGTCCACAGTGGCTGGCTATTGCCTGTAACGTCTATTCATAACGTGGGGTGTTATATTGTTCACATAGATCCCAAGGCCACCGTTGTGCAAGGAAACCCCTGAGGCCGGCTGTGTTTCCAAATCTGGAATTTGGGAGAATGAGAAAGGTGGGCTTATGCCGTGTGCTCAGTGGTACCCTCCAGGGGGGCTGTAATCATATATTGGAAACCATCGGTGTACTCTTGTTAGGTGGGATAAATAAAAACCTCTAGGCACACACATTTGGGAAAAAAACTTTCCGATGTTGGAGCCTTTTTGAATTTCAGAATTGCATATCACAGAATGTTACCCTTCATGGATGGAACTCATTCATTCACTCAGCAAGTATTTACTGAGCATCGACTATGTGCCAGACACGGCTTCAGGCCCGGGAGGCCCAGGGGGCTCGCACTGAGGTGTGTGGGGTGCTGTTCGTACTTGCATCGACCTGCACCCAGTCTTTGAGGAAGTTCCAGTCGAGTGCACAGGCCCCTCTTCTCCAAGCCCAGATACACTGTCTAGAAAGTTCCAGACCCTGAGACCAGAGACCGTGACTCTGGTCGCCCCCTGACAAGTGGCCGGAGGGTAGGATATCTGTGACAGCATCGGACCCAGGTGTCGCCGGAGAGAGGCTGAGAATTCGCTGAGCGTTTCAGCAGCCGGAGAAAGGGCATCCCGGGAAGAGGGCACAGCCTGGGCAAAGGCTGAGTGCTCAGAGGGTTTCACGGGAAAGCCGCCAAAGCCGAGAGCCTCGGGGATGAGAGGTCGAGGCAAAGAGGGAGGTTTGAGCCAGAGGCCTGAGAAGAGACACTCGAGGGTCATGTGACTCCGAGTCCCATCCTCCATCTCATCAATTCTGGGCCCAGGACCCCAGCCAAGATTTCTCCTTGGAACTTGGCGTTTGGCACGAAGCTGAAGGAGTCCTTGACGGCCCTGCCTCGTGGCCTAGATATGTCAGGTTCTCTCTCTCTTCACCTCTTTTCTTTTTTTCCTCTTCTGTTCTCTTCCCTTCCTTCTTCCTCCCTCCCTCCCTCCTTCCCTCGTTCCCTCCTTCCCTCATCTTCTTTCTTTCCTACCCTCCCTCCCTCCCTCCCTCCCTCCCTTTCCTCCCTCCCTCCTTTTCTTTCCTTCTTCCCCAGGCCTGGTGGTCTAAGAACAGCGGTCGCCAACCCTTTCAGGACCTCACGGAACCACCACTGGGTCCCGCGGGACCACCCGTTGGCGACTGCTTGGCCTAAGAAGACCCTCAGCGGAGCTTTCTTCATGCCCCCCCGCTGACGCTGTGTTCAGCACTCTGCAAGCCTGTGCATCTTCTCATCAAATTCTCCCCCAACACTATCCTCTTAGAGATGAGGAAAC
>NW_005871317.1:1437910-1502172 GCF_000147115.1 Myotis lucifugus
CTCTTCATCCTTCAGAACCCCGATGAAATGGCCTTTTCTTTGTTTCTTCACCTCCAAGCAAACAACATTCTCGTTCTCATCCCACAACTATTTGAGGGCCTCTATGTTCCAGGCACGGTGCTAGGCCCTGGAGAAACACCGATGGATAAACTAGCCCTGCCAATTAACAAGCCAACACATTGTCACGAGTTGTGAAACGTTACCAAGGACATGAACCGAGTATTCTAATAAAGAACAGTGAGTTGGACCCGGCTGGCATGGCTCAGTGGTTGAGTGTCGACCTATGAGCCAGGAGGTCACAGTTTGATCCCCAGCCAGGGCATATGCCCAGGCTTTGCAGGCTCCATCCCCAGCGTGGGTTGTGCAGGAGGCAGCTGATCCATGATCCCCTCTCATCATTGATGTTTCTATCTCTCTATCCCTCTCCCTTCCTCTTGAAATGCATAAAAATGTGTTGAAAAGAAAAGAAAAGAGAAGAAAAGAAAAAGAACAGTGGGGTGGGATTCCTCTGTGTCAGGTAATCAGAGAAGTCCTTTTGAAGAGGGGAGATTGGAAAGTGCCTTCCAATGTGGGGGACTGGTGAGTGCAAAGGCCCAGAGGCAGGAATCGCTTGATGTGTTCGAGGAACAGCAAGGAGGCCAGCGCGCCTCGAGCGGAAGGAGAAAGGAAAGGGTGGAGAGTTGCCTCCCGCCGCCTCCCTCCTGGGGCAGAGGGATCAGACACAGGCCTCCTGGCATTCCCCGGGCAGGCCTGGCACCCGGGAGGGAGGTGAGCAGCTGTGGTGGCTCGAGGCAGTGGTGAGTCAGCAGGCAGCTCTGCCCCTTCCCCCCTTCCCTCTGTGCAGGATGGTGGCTGGGCCCTCCCCCCTTGGCTGGCTGCTCTGGGACACCCTCCTGAGGGTCCGCTGGGTGGGGGGGGGGGACATGAGAGATGCTGAGGTGGGACCCAGGACAGGGGCCAAGGACAGCACTCGCTGGGAGTCAGGCACCATCTGCAGCTCATTTTCTCATGTCATTTGCATTTTCTCTGAAAGCATTTTTTCGAAGGTTCCGGCCAAGTGCCTGTCACGGAGCCGACAGCGTTAGAGGAGCATCCGAGGAGCTGGTGGGCATCAGGTGTGGCCCCTGCAAGGCCTCCGGGCTCCCTGCCACCCCTTTCCTACCCCCCTCTCCTGCCCGAGGCAGCTGGCCTCTTGGAGCAGAATGGACAAGAGCCACAAACCGGCCCTAGCCGGTTTGGCTCAGTGGATAGAGCGTCGGCCTGCGGACTGAAAGGTCCCGGGTTCGATTCTGGTCAAGGGCACGCATGCCCGGGTTGCGGCGACCTTGATCCCAAGTGGGGAGCATGCAGGAGGCAGCCGATGGGTGATTCTCTCTCATTATTGATGCTTCTATCTCTCCCTTCCTCTCTGAAATCAATAAAAAATATTTTTTTAAAAAAGAATCTCCTTTAAAAAGAAAAAAGAGCCACAAACCATGCATAGCCAGTGTTTGCAGAGGCTTCCCTTGTGCCAGACGCCATGTTCAGAAAGCACTGCCCAGTCTCCCCGAGAGCCCTGTGCCAGGGGGAGGCCACGATCCCCACGGAGGCGCACAGCATGCTCACAGCGAGCAGAGTCCACGCGTCCAGCAAAACTGCCGGGCAGCTCCTCCTCCTCTCAAATTCCGGGTGGGCGGCTCTGCCAGCGGGAGCACCGGTCTGCCAGGTCCGCAGGCTGCTGTCTCCCGGCTGCGGACAGGAAGGGTTCTCTGAGGTCCTTGAGCACAACCAGCCATTGTATAGTGGGGGAAAGGAAGTCCTTCAAATAGACGGGAAAGGGTGGGGCTGGGACCCGAACCAGGAATGCTGGCTTCGGAAAAGGATGAATGATGTCACTTCGTGCATAAGAAGGGCGCACCCCCTAAAAGTGCACGGCTGGCTCCGCGTGTCTTCAAGGCGGGGGGTGATTTTGAATTCCCTGGTGAGACAGCCATTTCCTTTCGATTCCTCCCATGACATCAGAGAGAGTCCTGTGTGTGCTAAGGTGTCGTTAACACCCTTCTCCAGCTCTTGCTCATCTTCCTTTCAAACTAAGAAGACCTGAGCCGTCTGCAGGCAATGCTGCACATGAGGACTTACTGGAGCTCTGTTAAGAAGGAGCCATTTGATCCGAGCCCAGGAGGGGCACTGGGGGTTTGACAAGGAACAGAGAGGGGCATTGTGGGTGGAGAGAACAGCAGGCACCTAATCCTGGAGGCACGGGGAGGTGTGGCCTATTTGGGAGAGTGGGGAACCATTTGGTATGACAGAGACTGTGGGGTGTGGGTGACAAATTAAGAAGGGGCCAGAGGGAGCAGGGCCCCGATGCCGTCTGAGAGGGCTTGGCATTTATTCTATGGGTGATGGCGTCATGAAAGGGCTCTGAACAGGAGCTGGGGTTTGGAGGGAGCGAGACTAGAGACAGGTAGGTAGTTAAGAGATTCTTCCAGGGTTCTGGGTTCAAGATGATGGGGACCTGGAGGAGGACAGGGGCTGTGGGGATGAAGACATCAGTGTTGTCCTGACAACTAGGCTTTGCTCAATAGTGGTGGTGATGACGATGGTGATGAGGATGGGGTAGTGGTGATGGTGGTGATGCTGATGATAACGATGATGATGATGGTGATGATTGTAATGATGTCGGTCATAGTGGTACTGGTGGTGCTGATGGTGGTGATGATGGAAGTAATGATATGGCGATATAATGATGCTGCTGATGATGGTGATGATTGTAGTGATGTCAGTCATGATGGTACTGGTGGTGCTGATGGTGGTGATGGTGCTGGAGGTGGTGATGGTGATGATGATGGTGATGATGGGAGTAATGATATGGTGATATGATGATGATGATGATGGTGATGATTGTAAATGATTAGATGATGATGGTAATAATGGTGGTGATGGTGGTGCTGTTGATGAAGATGTAATAACTGAATGATGTTGATAATGATGGTCATGAGCATGGTGGGGATAATGGGAATAACACCACAAGTCGTACTATCAACTAACATTTAGGTTTATATCCCTCATCTCATCATTATTATGAAAACACGATCCCAGAGGATCAGCACCGTTTTTATCCCTTATTTTCCGATGAGGAAACTGCGGCCTGCTCATGGCCCCCCAGCTAAAGAACAGCAGAGGAGGGGTGGGGGCCAGGCTGGCCTATTTCCCGAGCCCTGTGCTCTGGACTCCAGGCCTCCTGCTTCTAGGCAGCTGTTGGGAGAGGCTGTGCCCCAGCCGCCCCCCAGGCCCAGGACACCGAGGTAGCAGGCTTCTCTCGACCCTGGCCTTTGTCCTGCGCTGACCCTATGGGGTAGACTTTGAAGGCACTGGCTGCGTCTTTGGCCAGGGAGCTGTCATCCCCTGGGACTTGGTGGCTGCACTCTGGTCCCCGGGGAAGGGGTAGCATTTCCACAGCCCTCAGCCGTTTAGTGCCAAACCCGGACCCATGTGAGATGAGCGTTGGAGGAATTCGGCCCATATGGATCCAATTTCTTGTGGAATACCCAGCAAATGATGCTGGACAAAGACAGGCTACCTCAGCCAGACCTAAAAGCTGTGGGCGATTGCTTCTGAGACTCAGCAGAAGGTGCTGGGGTCACTGGGCTGTGGCAACGGGTTCAGAGGTGAGGAACCGAAGGCCACAGCTCATCTTGTGAGGGTGGCAGGGACACCTGGACGGGGCCCGAGATGCAAGGGAATCCAGCCAGGCTGGGCGAAGCGCTGAGCAGGGCTGCCTGGGGCACGAGAAACTCTTCCTTCCAGGAGACACAGGATCACATAGTGTTGGGCCTGACGCATTGTTTTCCTGCCGTGTGACCTGAGCGAGTCTCTTGACATTGCCTAGACCCGTGGTCGGCAAACCGCAGCTCGCGAGCCACATGTGGCTCTTTGGCCCCTTGAGTGTGGCTCTTTCTAAGCCTTAGGAGTACCCTAATTAAGTTAATAACAATGTACCTACCTATATAGTTTAAGTTTAAAAAATTTGGCTCTCCAAAGAAATTTCAATCGTTGTACTGTTGATATTTGGCTCTGTTGACTAATGAGTTTGCCGACCACCGGCCTAGACCTAAGCGCCTCTATCTGTCCAATGGGGCGAGCAGACCTAGACAGTACTGAGCAGAGCCAAAGCAGGCCTTTTGGTTTTATCTAACTTCCCTTTCCTTCCAGGAATTGGTTCTTTTTGTTCTCTACACATGCTTCTGATGGGGCCTGCCAATCATGCTATCCCACCCTCCAACTGCAGTGATTGGTCTAAAGAAGGGCATGTGACTCTCACTGAGCCAATCAGAACCCTTCCCTGGGATTTCTGCTCTTGGACTGGACATGAAGGTAGCTCTGTTTCCATAGAGGTGAGCCCTCAACTGCCTGTGCCTATGACTGTGTCCCCTGCTGGAGAGGCTGGTCTGTGAGAAAGGAAGTGACCAGTAAAGAGAGAAGCAGATGGAAAAAAAAAAAAAAGGAGATATCCAGGGGAGGTTGGCATCTCACAGAATTTTTGGTGACAAGAGCTGAGAACATCTCCGGTTTTGCTTAAGCTAATTGGACTTGTGTTTCCGTCTCATGCGACTAAGGAGGTGTTGATAAATGCCGGCCTTTTCTGGCTTTCGAGGCACCTGCACGGTTCATTACCCTCATTGTTCCTCAGAGCTGCTCTAGGACATGGGTATTAATATTCCTATTTATAGGTATTAGTGATCATAATCCACCCCATTTCCCGAGAACTCAGTGCTGGGCCGGCCACTGAGCGAAGTCAGCCTCTTGTAGGAAACACTTGCTTGCCTCCTGCAGTGCCCTGGGAGGCAGCGTTTATTCATATTCCTTCCCAACAGATAAGGAAATGGAGGCGCAGAGGGGTCAAGGCACTCCCTGCAGGTCACACAGAGCCAGAATTCAAATTCGGGTCAAGTTTTCAACCCCCTTGTTACTGACCTGTGAGGGTGGGGTTGACGCTCACGAACAAAGATTTATGAAGCACCTACTGTGTGCAATGCATTATGGCTTTTAGTTCTCACCATGGTTCCACGATATAGATGCCATTTTTATGCCCATTTTGCAGATGAGGAAAGAGAGGCTTAGAGAGGTCGACAGCTTGCCCATTGCTACCCGGCTAGAAAAGGCAGTGCTGTTCTAACACCGATACACATACGTTCTCTATTGTACAGTTGGTGGGGTTGGACTGACTGAGAAAGACCTCAGTTCGCTCTCCCCGCCTCTCCCCTACCTCTGCCTCTTGATGATGTGGCTGTGTAACTCCTTCCATCCCAGAGGCACAGTCTCTTTCCCATCCCTCGAAGCCGGGCTTGGCCATGGGACTTGCGTTAGCCAATAGAATGTGGTAGAAATCGGCCCTGCGTCCGTTCCAAGCTGGGCTTTCAGGGGGGTTTGCAGGTTCTACTCCTTCTCGGACCCCTGCCCGGCGGCTGTGAGAGGGAGCTGGGCCGGCCTGCTGGAGGACCAGAGGCACGAGGACAGAACCACATGGACGCGGCCCATCTGAAGATCTGCCAACAGCCAGCTGAGCCCTGGACGTGACGGAGAACCCAGCCAAGGTGAGCAGAGCCACCCGACCAACCACCCATGCTAGACGGGGGAGCCGTGACGCTTGGCATTGGATGCCCCGGAGGTTATGTCATTATGTGGTCACACAGATTTATTGTGACAAAGAGAACAGGCCGTGACAGTGGGGGAGGAAGGGAGAATGTTTGTCTTGAGCCGTCGCTGGCTGTGCCCACTCTGCTAGATGCCATCACGAAGGACCGAGGGACACCACCTTTGTCCACCCCCCCCCCTCACCTTTCAGCAGCTGTGAAGGTGTGACATAGGTTTCCAGAGCGGCGCTTAAGTGCCTGTAATTAATAGCAGGGCTGACTCAGAAGGGCCGTCCTGCCTCCTACCCCGCCTGCCCACCCCGCTCCGAGTGGAGTTTGCAGGAGTTGAGTAATTGTATTGTTTATTGCACTAAATGGAACATTAATCAGGCAGCTTGAAGGCTCTCGGGCTGTTTCCATGGGCCGTGCTCTCTGCTGAGCATCTTGATGGGAAGCAGGCACTCGCTGGCCCTGCAGAGTGGACACGGGGATTCCTGCTCTCCAGCCTGCCAGGCGCCCCCTTCCCCTCTAATGCCTCTCCGGTCTTTCTGTGTTTGGGCCCATTTTACAGATGTGGAAACTGAGTCCCAGAGACGTCAAATCACTCGCTTAAGTTCCCTCGCTTAGCAAGGAAGGGGGAGGGAGAGGATTTGAAGCCAGGTGCACCCGGTCCAGAGCCAGGCTGTGAGCAAGGCCCTGCAGGCTTCCCCGGTCACCAGCGGACCCCCTGAGGTTGCAGGCGTTTTTTCCTCAGCACCTCGAGGCCCGGAGGAGAGAGAACAAAGCTGGTAGATGGCACTGATCCCAGAGATGATTTGCCTGAAGCCTCACAAAGCCTCCCCAGCACAGGGCACTGATCAATCTCAAAGAGTTTTCCCCAACTGGGCTCAGGGTGGTGAGGGGGGGGGCATCGCTGATGGGCACAGCCCTGGGAAGGGCTGGTGACTTTCCCCCTCACTCCTGTGGGAGGGGAGGGGGCATCTCTCTTCCCCACACCCCCGACAATGAGGCTATTTTTAAGCTCCTCTTTTCACCATCAAACATGGTCATGTCACAGCCACCACGTCAGGGACACCTTGGCATCCCGGGAAGTGACGTTCAGGAAGGCAGGGCCCGGAGACGCCTCGGCTGACGTCGGAGCAGCTGAGCTGGCACCGGAGTGGGGCCCTGATGAGTCACCCACTCTTCCTCAGGTCTCACGCTCCTCTGCCCCTGGGAGCTGCCTTATTGGGAGTGACAGGGACAGTGGCCCAGCCATTCCATCTCCTCACTGGAGTCCTAGGTGCTCTTCCCTCCCCTCCCCTGATCGCCAAGGGCTGAGGGCACTGCCCTCCTCTGCAGCCCCAGGACGACGGAGCCCCCTCCAGCCCAGCCCAGCCCCCTCCCCCAACCCACTGTCCACACCATGGCCACGGGGCTCCTTCCACAAACCAAGTGTGATCACAGCTCTCCCCTTACTCAGCTTGCCCCCCTCTCTTTCACCGTCTTCCCCAGATTATTTTATTAGAAAGGGATGTTTGGCAGCTAAAAGAAAATAGGTTTGACAATCCTAAGGTTTCGGAGTTAGATGGCAAGTGTTCCAAGCTGAGCCACTTTAGCTGGGTGACGTTGGGCAAATGACTTAACTTCCCTGATCCTCATTTTCCTAATCTGTGAAATGGGAGTAATCATCATCCTTCCGATCTTGTTCTGAAGAACCTGACAACTTGTATTTTCCAAAGACGGTCACACTATTTCCCACCCCTCACTCCCTTGGAGCACCTCGCCTCTCCTAGGTGAAGAGGCGGGGTCTCAACACCCACCCCTCGAAACTGGGGGGGGGGGCATCTGTGATTGCCTCCACCAGTAGGATACAGTGGAGGTGCTGCTGTGACTCCCCAGGTTAGGTCATAAGAAATGCCATGCTTGCACACGTGCCTGGTTCCTTTGGGATCCTCCCTCTGGAATCTGGCCGCCATGCGGTGAGGAAGCTGAAGCAGCGTGTGGGGCAGAATGAGACCCCCCAGTGAACAGCCCCAGCCGGCTCCCCACCCACAGCCAGGGCCAACCTTCCTGCTCTGTGAGTGAACTGTGTTGGGAGTTGACCCTCCACTTCCATGCTTGATTTGCCTCCACGGACGTCATAGGGAGCAGAGGTCAGCTGTGCCTGCTAAGCCCCCCCAGAATGACAGGTTCATAAGCACACTAAACGATTGTTGTTGCTTTGAGGCATTCAGTGTGGGGGTGATCTGTTATGGAGCAGTAGAGTACTGGTGAGTAGAGTTTTAGGTAAGACAGTGCAGGTAGGGGGCTCAGCCCAGGACCATACGCATTGCAAACACTTTATATATATTATTGATTTCAGAGAGGAAGGGAGAGGGAGATAGACACATCAATGAGGAGAGAGAATCATTGATCGGCTGCCTCCTACACGCCCCCGCTGCCCGCCCTCCTCCCATTGGGGATCGAGCCTGCAACCCAGACATGTGCCCTGACTGGGAATCGAACCTTGACCTCCGGGTTCATAGGTTGGCGCTCAACCACCGAGCCACGACGGCCGGGCTGTAAACACTTTTGACACAGAAGAAACTGAGCATCGAGACAGTGGTGGGCTGGCCAAGGTCACGCAGCTCTGGGCCACGCTGTCCATCGACTTCTGCTCTTTCTCCGCGTGGAGGTGGGGCGGACAGGACTGTTGGGTTCTGAGCCCATCCTACGCCTGGGGCTCTAATGTCTCCCCCCCAGGACTTAACTTGCACCCATTGCTCAGAGCAGGGTGTACCGACGGGCCGTGGGCACCTCCCACCAGGTTTTCTGCCAGCCCTCTCCCCTCCGACTCTCCCCTCGCAGGCCCTCCACGGCTGCCCAGGAAGATGGGGCCAAGTGGTCCAGCCGAGCACTGGCAAGCGAAGGGCCCCGGAGGCGGGGCGGGGGCATCTCCTGGCACCAGCCCCTGCTTCCTGTCTGCCGGCCGCTTGCACCGCGGAGCGTGAGTTGCTATGAGAAAGGATCTGGGTGACTCTCTCCTCCGGGCATTCATAATACTGTTAATTAAGCGGCCAAGGGAAGAACATGGCTGGCGCCAAGGAGAGGACAATGGTCTGAAAAGGGAACAGAGAGACGCATCAACGGCTTCCCATGCGGGGCTTTCAAAAGAGCAGCTGCAGGGAGCAGGCGGGCGCGAACAGAAGGGACGTCGCCAGTGTGGTGGTCACAATGTGGACGGGCAGGGAAGGGCCGCGCGGAGGCCCTGCCAGCCTCCCAGCTGTGCTCCTCCCGGGCACCCCCTGCCTGCCCAGCCGGACGAGGGCTTCTCTGGAGAGGCTGGGAGAAGCAGGCACCAGCTGGTCCGCATAGACTCCTCATGACTCCTTCCTTTGCGTCCTCATCTACAAAATAGGTAGGCCGAACTAAACCCCACGTCTTCTTCTGAGCTGACATTGATTGGAGGTGGTTGCCTCCATGCAGGAGAGAGAAGCAGGATCAGGGCTCCATTGGAAAGCATGCCGGAATTGATTAGTGATGTCTGCTGTGGGCATGGGATCGGCAACTTATGGCACGAGGGCTATCCATGGATTGGATCTCCAAGGCCCATTATTTACCGGGTAAGTAGCTAAAACACACACCCAAAGTTCAGGTCTTTTTCCTTTTCAGCTTCCTGGAACTCCCCCGAGTATACATTAGGGAGTGTGCACAGGTTGTATATGAGTGTGTGCTGTGTGTGGGCATCTGGGATGTGTGTTTCCACGCCAGTGTGAAAGGGGACGGGTGTGCACCGAGGTGGGGAGCGGAGTGTGACTGTTTCTGTGGGGGTGAGCGGGTACACGCGTGTGGGCGAGAGTGTGCAGGGGCTGTGGACATGTGTGTAGGCCGGGTGGGGGGTGTGGGGAGGTCTGGATTCACGGGTGTGAGGGGTTTGCGTGGGTTCCACTCTGATCTGTGTTTTCTGCCGGCGCTTCTCAAACATGACCGTGTCCGCACATCCCGGGCCAGGGGGCTGCTAGCCTGTAGGCCTGATGTTAGTATGGGCTCTGAGTTTCTGCATTTCTAGCCATCCATTAGATGCTGCTGCTCCACATACCACACTCATGTCACCGGACTGCTGGCACCCGGGGTGGGCAGCTCGCCAGCCAGCCAGCCCTGGGGCGGGTACCCAGGCCCCTGCCCCCAGCTCTGGAGGCTATGGCAGTCCTGGGTGCTCCCATGGGGGCCCCCATGCTGTGCCACCTCCATCTTACAGGCTCCATGAGGGTGGCTCTGGCATCGAGGGGCGTCAGCGGGTGGGTTTAATGTGCCTGGGCAATTCTCACAGCGAGGTGCCGGCAGCCATAACTCACCTGCTAAATTATGGCCATAAATTTCCTCCAAGAGATGGGTCCCCAGGCAGGTGGGTGGGCTGATGCTGGTATCATGGAGCAGAGTTCAGTCTTTCATTTTAATTAAACAGGAGCGTGGGCCTGTGCACGACCAGGGTAGCCCCGAGGGCCGGGCCCATTGTCCCTGTGCCCGCTGTGCCTGGGCACGAAGTTGATGGGCCAGGCAGCCCGTGGTGGCATGGGTGGGAGCGGTGAGCTCTGGTGTGTGTGTGTGTGTGTGTGTGTGTGTGTGTGTGTGTGTTTGTGTAGTGTGGCAGAGAGAACCAGGAGGCTGTATTCTCAGCATCAATCCTGGTCCTGCTTGTGGGGGTCAAATGTTGGTCCCCCCGAAAGATGTCCCGGAACCGGTGAACGTGACTGTTTGGGAAAAGCCTTTGCAGGTGAAATTAAGTGAAGAATCTCGAGATGAGATCAACTTGGAGGAGGGTGGGCCCTCAATCCAATGCCAAGTGCCCTTAGGAGAAGAAGGAGCGATGACAGAGGGGAAGGCCACGTGAAGACGGAAGCAGAGATTAGAGCGACGCAGCCACAAGCCACAGAACGCCCGGAGCCCCGGAAGCTGCGAGAAACAAGGAAGAGTCTCTCCTGGGACCTTTGTCCCCGCCGACACCTGGAGGGTAGACTTCCGGCCTCCGGATCCGTGAGAGAATGAGCTCCTGCTGTTCTGAGCTGCCAGGTTTGTGGTGATCTGTGACAGCGGCTGCAGGAAGCACATACCCTGCTCTGTGACTTCGGGCAAGTCCCCCAGCCTCTCTGAGCTGGGTTTCCTCTCCCGGCAGAGGGGTTTGTGTCCTGCCCTCCTCCCAGGATGCACGCAGGGCTCACTCCCATGATGCCTGCAAAGGGCTCATCACAGCCTGTGACCGGCAGTCCCAGCGCTTACAGGGCGCGGCTGCGGGCGAGGCTCTGTAAAGCGGGGTCAGTCGGCGTGGGGTGCGTTAGCCGAGATGGCCCGTGGGAAGGGCTTTTGCAAATGGCGAGGTTAATGGCCATGGAGCTGGTAGCCCCCATGTGTCGCAAGAGAGGTCTTTCCACCTTGCACTTCTGCCAACACTCACATTTATTCAAAGCTTTTCTTTATGTCAACCCATTCTCTCCAGTTAAAGGAGTGCATTCGCAGAGGACATTTTATGCTGCTATAGTGAGGGGAAGTGCATTTCACTTGCCCCAAATAGACGGTACCTTAAACCCAAATGCAATGGACACAGAGCCAGGTGCTGCTCTGAGCCCGAGGCCTGCTCGCTTTTTGTAAAACAGGGAGATTGCCAAAGGGGAGGCATTAAGGACAACAGCATCAAAGGGAGAACAGTGCTTTCATCAGGTAATTCTTTAGGCTGGGTCCACGAATCCTCCTAAAGTGATTTTTCAGGGCACCTCCCCCTCACCGTGGGTGACCATGCTGTAGTCCCACCCCTTCCTGTCTCTACTCCTGGGACTCTGGGGCCAGGGTGGGCATGGGATGGACTCAGCCAAGGCCATAGTGGAGAACACAACCACTAGAATCCGGCTCTGACTCCTAATCCAATTCTCTTTCTATTGTACTAGACTCTCTTGCAGCTACTTTGAAGAGGCCTTTAGCCAATACATCGCTCTGTCCCAAACGCGTGAGACTAACGGTGGGATTTTGGGCTCTGGGTGACGGACAAGTCACTCCTCACATGCAACAGCCTTGGCAGAGGGCCAACCCCGATGATTACCCTTCAGAGGTGAGGACCGGGGTGCTTAGGGCTGAGCCCAGTGCCTTTATCTCTTAGAACCTTAGTCTAACTGCTAAGATTACTTAGTCATCCAGGAAGATTACTGGGAGGCTGGGTTTGCTAAATGGGCAGTGCCTCCTGAGGTACTTGGAGCAGGCACGGGCAGGGTACCTGCTATCAGCATGGCCCATGGAGTTCCAGGCCATTATTGTGACGGGCAGGGGCCTGGACCTGGGACTGGGCAGCCTGCATCAGCTATTGTGGTTTAATGGTGAGCAGTGTTGCTCTGGTGGATTTGCAAGTTCCTGAGCTTGGCACAGAAGTGGGAACCCCTGCCAGTCCAGGTGGGGTCGAGGGGGCTGGGTCCTCAGATGTGGGCAGCAGTTAGAGCCAAAATGTCCCTGGTGGTCTGTGTGGCTGCAGAAAAAGGAGGTCCGGGCAGCATTCCAGAGTTACAGACTCCCTGGGGGCTCGGGCTCATCATTTCTCCTTTTGGGCCTTGCTTTGCTCATCTGTGAAATGGGCACAACTAGTTACCAGATGTCTGGAATCTCACTCAGTCACCCATTCAGGCAACTGACGGAGCCCCTCCTCTGTGCAGAGTCAGGTGCTGGAAGAGAGGGAGAATAATAATCCTGCCCCAAATCCCCACTTCAGGCGACACGCGTGAGAAGTGCCAGGAGCCCTGAGGTGCCCTGGCCTCGCAGCCAGGATGATGTGGGGGAGTGTAGAGGTTTTAGGACAGTGGCTCTCAACCTTCCTAATGCCGCGACCCTTTAACACAGTTCCTCATGTTGTGGTGACCCCCAATTTCATTGTTACAAATTGAACATAATTAAAGCATAGTGATTCATCACAAAAACAATATGTAATTATATATGTGCTTTCCGATGATCTTAGGTGACCCCTGTGAAAGGGTCGTTCGACCCCCAAAGGGGTCTTGACCCACAGGTTGAGAACCGCTGCTCTAGCAGATCCTGGGCCTGGAATCTGGGAATCCCTATGGGTCAGGGTCAGGGCTGATCTGATGTCAGGCTTAGCATCAGTTCTAAATGCCGGCCCCCTCCCCCCAGGGAGAGCAGGCGACACCAATGACCTTGGGCAGTGAGGCTGAACTTGATACTACTCCAGCCTGCTCCCCACAAGCCACTCCTGGGGTCCTTCCTCTGTCACAGGAACAATGGCTGTTCTCTCCACGTTCTGTGAAACGTGAAGAGCCCTGTCTCCTGTTACTGAGCTGAAAACGGGGGGGCTGGCGATGCACCTGGGCCTCCAGATGGGGCCACCACCCCTGGCCCACCTGGGGGCCACCCCAGCTGCTAAACAGAAACCTCTGGGCGGGGTTCGGGGATGTGGCGATCAACCACAGAGGCTCTCTAAGCAGGAGGCCTCGCTTTACAACAGAGAGTGCGAGAAGGCCGGCCTCAGGCTCAGAACGCGAGGTTGTCTGGGATTTAGTGTCATCCTTCTCTCTCTCTTATATTTATTTTTATTTACTTTCCAGGGTTATTATACTGCTCTTCTAGGTTTTCTGTAAAGTTTTCTTTCAAAATAAATTTATTTACGTGCATCCATTTGAAGAAAACATACGCCCGGGCACGATTCCTTCAGGGGCCGCGTGGATGAAGCAGGACTCAGGGAGACGGGCCTGGCGTTTGGGAAGTGCTGTCCTGGGTGTTGGGAGCCACCGCAGGTCTGAGAGCAGGGGAGGGACCGCCCGTGACTGTCCCCCTGGAGGTGCCCAGTCAGGGGAGTCGGGCCCAGGCCTCTCCTGCGTCCAGGAGGCCCCAGGCCCCGGACTTCCCCGGTGACGGAGAAATATAGGGAGACGATAAGGCGGTGAACCGTGGCGGAGGGTTTATGAGGCGGCCATGCTCCAATGGCTGAAAGTTAGGGAAAATGTATTTATTACAACACTTTTCATGGGCAAGTTATCATTTTGTCAAACTTTATTAGAGGGACTAATTAATGGGTTGTAAAAAGTACTAGTGCATGGCCAGAGAAAGAGCTGGTCCCAGGGCCATTGGCAGCCCCAGGATTTATGACCCCTCGGTTCCCCATTTATTAACGCGAGAAGGCACGTGGGGTGGGTTATATATGGGCTGGTGCGGAGCTGCCTCGTCCCCCCACCCCCCCAAGGGGTCCTCCAGCCACTGCCTTCTGGGGACGGTGAGGGGCGGGCAGGTGGAGAAGGGCAGGGGCCTGAGTTAGGAGAGGGACACCTGGCTGTGTGACCTTGGATGACATTCTCCACTCTGAGCCTCCGTTTCCTCATCTGTGCACCTCAGGGGGGACGCGAGGAGCCAAGCAGGCCCTGAGTAGGGTCGTGCCTTGTAAACGTCTCTGCAATCTGAGACCAGCTGCTGCAGGACGGTGTGGCCACATGGTGGAAGGTCTGGCCGACAGCAACAATGACCTTGATGGAGCCCCCCTCTCTGGCAGCGGCTGGGGAAATACTTCTCTCGTTCCATTCCCCTGATCCACACGCTTACCCCCCGCCCTTTGCATGGTGGCTCCTTCTCATCTCTAACTTCTCCGCTCAGGGGCCGCCTCCTCCAGGCAGCCCTCCCCCGCCACCCTGACTGTCCCCATGCGCCTCACTCGCTACTCAGTGCTCAGTTCGTTTCTCCCGCGCCCCGTGCAATCTTGACTTATTTAGTGATTGGTCTGCTTGCCTGTGTGTTGTTTCCACGTGATAACAGAGCAGGGACTGTGTCCATATGTGTCTTGCTCCGTCCCTGAGGACAGAGGGCGCGCAGTAGGGGCTCATGGATGCTTGCTGGGAGGATAAGGGAGGGCCTGTGAGCATCAAGACTGGGAGGTGGGACCACAAAGGGCGCATGTAAGGAAGTGACAAAAGCCACTCCCTCAGCAGTGACAACAGTAGGCCCTCAAATGCAGGCTGCTGGGTGGGAGGGTGGATTTGGGCCTCACCCTGACCTTCCCCAGGCAGCAGCAGGGCCAACTGGGGCTCAGCCTTCTGGCACGAACCCCCTCTGTTCAGGCCAGGAGGTACAGGGCTGGCTCCCCTGCCTCCCCAAGAGGAGAGAAATCATTGGACTTTTGGTGGAGACGATGCCCAGGGGCCTTGAGTGGGAACCCATGTCCCTATTGGGTGTTTCTCAAAGTCCTCTTCGTAGCAAACAGTGGGTGTGGGAGGATCAGACTACCCTGCAGACATGGCTTTACATCCTGGCTCCCCCACTTGCTAGCTGTGAATCCTTGGGCACGCCACTCAACACCCAACCTCAGTGTCCCCATCTGTGGAGCGGGGACGCTGAAGGCACGCAGCTCACCAGGCTGGTGCGGGGATTCGGGATGATGCCCGGGAGCTCCTGGCCCCAGCTGGGGTGCCCTCCCCTGATCTGTCTCAGTCTTGGCCGGGCCGAGGGCAGGAGGCAGAGCCTCAGCTACTCGTGGGCTCAGCTTTCATGTGTGCGGAGCCTTGTGACTTGGGCGAGGACAGCTGGCCCCTGGCAGGGGACACGTTCTCCTTGTGGTCTCTGGACTGGTGTGGCATGAGGTCAGTGAGTGGTAACCTTGGCAGAGACCACTGTGCAGGGGTCGGGGCAGGACAGGGGAGGAAGGTGGCTTTGAGGGAGGAGTGAATGAGCCACGGTCTGCACTTCTACTTGTTACCTTGTTCCCTTGGGAGGGGACTGACGCCCACGGGTGACATTCTCACCGCCTCCTAGGTGGGGGGCTGGCATCCCGGGCTCCTGTGAGGGACAGCCAGCCACTTCTCCCGGCCTGGGCATCTCCTGGGTGAGGTTTCCTGTGCCTCACTTGTTTCCTCCTCCCCACAATGCTGGGGGGTTGGTGTGATGAGCCCATTCTTCAGATGAGGAAACTGAGGCTCGGGAGTGTAAGGCATGTGGCTGCGAAGGAATGCTGGTCCTGGGTGCTGGCCGACTCTGAGGGTGTAAGACGCAATCCCTGCCCTGGAGGGCTTCTCTGTCCAATGGGGAAGATGAACCCTGAATGACAGACGGGGATCGGAGACAGACCCCAGACAGAGGCACTTCCTGGAGAAGGGACATTTTAGCTGGGTATTGAACATGACTTTTGTAGGGACAGAAAGAGGGGGATGGTGTTGCAGACAGAGGGGCCAGCATGGGCAGAGGGGCGGAGGGTGGAGAGGAACTGCTGACTGGCTGGCGAGGCTGGGTGACTCGGGGAGAGAGGGCCTGGTGTCCACAGACGCAAAGCCGAGCAGACACCTGCTGTAGGCGTCTCTGACGGTGGGCTCCCCGTTGTCTTTAGAACCAAACCCCAAACTACTGACCTGCCTGCCGGGCTCTGGGGGGCCTGAGCCTGCCCACCGCTCCCTCTTGCCCGTAGTCCAGCTGTCCCAGCCTCTGGCGCTCTCCCCTCATCTCTTCTCTCTCCTTCTAGAGACATCTAGGAGGCTTCCTAGCACTTCCCTTCGGGCAGCCCCGGTTCCAGGTGTGGCCAGCTGTTGGATTCGGCACCCTCCGTAGGGCAGAGGTGTGGGGTGAGCCTCCAGGCCTCCCAGGCTGACAGCTACGGAGGGAAAACTGTACAAGCCAGCAAGCTTTGGGCACCTACTGTGTGCTGGGCATTGCGAAATGGAGACGAATAGGTGGGGTTCCTGCCCCAGGGTGGGGACGGTGACACCAACCTTAGTGTCAGAGGAGCTGGGTAGCGAGACCCAGGTGGGTTGCCCAAGAAAGGTGAAGCGAGGAAGACATACCCGGCCCACGAGGTGAGAAGGGAAAGATGAGCCATGGTTTTCCCGATGCAGGTGGGGGCACCGCCTGGACAGACGCGGAGGTGGGGCACCCCTTACTGTCTCTAAGACCCTGCAGGCGCACAAGGGGAGCCAGGGGCAGAGGGGGCCTCTTTCTGGGGGGGGTCCTTCCTCATCAGGAGTCGGGGTGACCCTCCCTGGGGGCCTTTGTATCCCCCACAGAAGCCAGGAAGCCTGGTCTTTGCAAGCAGGGGCTGGCCGCAGGGGCACATTTAGTCCAGTTAGGAGAACACACTCCCTTGATGTACTTGGGCATCGCCGTTATTTGCAGGCAAACGGAGGCTGCTAATTGTAGCAGGAACCCGGGCCCCATGAAAGCAGCCCCCGGGGACTAGTTAGAAAGCTGTTGGCAGTGTGCGCGCCTTCACCTTCCGGAGGACGCTCTGCTTCCTCGAAGAAGCTGATTTATTCCGTCAGCCGCTCCCCCAACATCTATCCAGGGTGCCCAGTGCACCAGGCTCCGTGCCAGGCTCCAGGGACACGCGGTGATGGGGATGCACGCGGCCCTGCCTCCGTGGGGCTCCGGCCCAGCGGGAAGAGGCAGTCACAGTTGTGACAGGCGTTGGGAGGGCGGAGGAGAGGAGGTGAGAGAGAAACGGGGCAGGAGGGGCCTTGGCTTTGGTCTGGGCAAGTGATTTGTTTGAGGGATGATTATAGAAAGCACTAGAAGAGGACTGAGGCAGCAGGAAAGGGAGGGGAAGGCAGCTCATACAGAACATGCCTCTCAGAGATGTGCCCTCTGCGGGAGGGGGTGGGTAGGGGTGGGGGGGGGGGGAGCCATTAGCTCCCAGCACTTCCAGCGTGCCTTCTGGGAAATCCTTTAGGTCAGTGATGCTGGGGGTGGCAGCTGGGCACGCCAAGAGAATATGGAGACAGTCAGGTCTGAGGACTAACAGGACCAGGGGGCAATGTATTCGTTGCTTGTTGCTGCTGTAACAAGTGAACACAAACGCAGCGGCTTGAAACTACACACAGTTCTTCCCTTATCATTCTGCAGGTCAGGAGTTCTACAAGCAAGGTGTTGGCAGTGTTAAGAAAACACCATCCAAGGGAGTAAATCTTAATGATCTTATTGGCTTTATTCAGCCATTCATGCATCGGGCAGCATGCAAGCAGGCCGACAGAAAGGGTCTCCCGAGAGCTGTACAAGGAGGTGTTAGAGGTAGAAGGGAGCAGGAACAAGGAAGGGATATGAGGCAGGAAGGGGACGGTGACGGCAAGGTCACCTTCCTCTAGCAGAGGACAGGGGAAGCTTTCCTGAGGGGCATGAATCAGGCGATTCCTGATCGACTGGTTTCAGGTTCCAGGTTGGGGAGAGCTGAAACTGTAGTTAAGTTAAGCCTCAGCTTGGTGACATGGGGCTTAGCATCAGTGACTCCATTTGGAGCCTGTTGTCTGGTTTTTAATAGCAGAGATGATTCCTTCGGGAGGCGGCAGGGGGAGAATCCATTCCCTTGCCTTTCCTAGCTTCCAGGAGCCATCTGCCTGCATTCTTTGGCTTGTGGGCCCATCCTCCATCTGCCCTCACCTTGCCTTTTGTGACCCTGACCCTCCCGCCTCCCCCTTATAAGGATCTTTGTAATAACATTGGCCCCAGATAACCCAGGATCATCTTCCCAGCTCAAGATCCTTAACTTAATCCCACCTGCAAAATCCCTATTGCCAGGCAAGGTCACCTGTTCCCAGGTGAGTACACTAGTCGCAGGTTCTGGGGTTAGGACCTGGATGTCTCTGGTGGCTGTTGTCTTATCTCCCATCGGTACCCACAGCACCTGCGCTAGGTGGGTGCAGGGAGACCTCCTGAGGGCAGGGCATTGCTGGGGGGAGGCCGAGCCTCAGTCAGAGAAAATTCCCCTCCATCATCATCCCTTCACCTCCTTCCCTGACTGAGAGCCCAGGGGATGCGATAACTGAGGGAAAATGCACAAGAAAGGGACCATGAACATTTCACCTTCTCTCCTGTGTGTGTGTGTGTGTGTGTGTGTGTGTGTGTGTGTATGTTTTTTCTTTTTTACTGCAGTGAAAAATACCTTGATTAGACAGTAATTAAGAGTGCTTTGGACAGCACGAGGCACCAACAGCCTCCCAGGTGTTTTAAAGTGCCAAGGCTGCCAAGAGAAAAATGTATTTAGCATCATAACAGGCACTGTGGATGCCAAGTTCGCCTTCAGCCGTGGCACCGTAACCCTGGTGAATGGAAACAAGGTCAGGGTTTAGTGCCCGCTGGAGAGGGCAACTGAGGCAGCAGAGTGGGTAAGGCAAACGCGCAGGTTGGGAGCCAGACGACTTACTAGTTCTACTCCCATAGCCAAGGTGCGGACTCCTGGGAGCCTCGGCGTCCTCACCGGGAAGTCGGGGCCTGTCCTATCTACCTCACCAGCTCTAGTGTGTGGTGAAGTAAAGCAGTTAGGAATGTGAGCTCTGGGTTCCAATCTCGCCACTTCCGCTTATTCGCGGATGACTCTGAGAAGGCTTCTGAATGGTTTTCAGTCTTAGTTTCTTCACCATCATGTGGGAATAATAATAACCCTATGAGCCACCTATGGAATTGTGGGTAAGCTAAAGAAAATAAATAAATAAATAAAAGGACTTAGCCCCAGTGCTTGGCACAAATGAAATGCTCAAAAAATTAGTAGCTTGCATTATTGGTATTAGAAGTTGGCTGAGTATTAAAGAAGACAATGTATATGCACCTGAAAAAAAATATGTGTAAGCTAAATCTAATAGTTCAGGTGATGGTGACCTTCCTGTTTGGGTAGCCCTCCTCCACGCACTGACTCAGGCACCCAGGCTCCTTCCATCTTGTGGCTCTTCCATCTCCAACATGTGACTTGGAGTCCACTCTGTTCAGTTGGCCGCTTTGGGAAGAAAGGATGGGGAGACCCACCACTTGTTAACCATATCAGTCCTGAAGTGAGCCATCGCTTCCTCTCACAGTCTATTGGCCAACGCTCGTCACATGACCCCACCTAGATTCAAGGTATTCTGGGAAATGTAGTCCCTGCCTGATAGCCATTTCCCAGCAGCAACTCTGTTATATGGAAAGAGAGCAATGATTTTTTTTTTTTTTTAAATATATTTTATTGCTTTTTTTTACAGAGAGGAAGGGAGAGAGATAGAGAGTTAGAAACATCGATGAGAGAGAAACATCGATCAGCTGCCTCCTGCACGCCCCCCAGTGGGGATGCGCCCGCAACCAAGGTACATGCCCCTGACCGGAATCGAACCCGGGACCCTTGAGTCCGCAGGCCGACGCTCTATCCACTGAGCCAAACCGGTTCGGCGAGAGCAATGATTTTTGCTGGTGACCTTGACTTAGCCCAGCACCCTCATTTCCAGGGAGTGACCTGGAAATGGCCGTTGAGTGGGATAGGCCTGCACACCCAGTGGGTTGGAGCTGGGTGTGTGGAGTGGGTGTGTCTCTCCTCCTTGAATCAGGGTGGTGGTGGTGCTGGAACCATTATCCCCTGGACAGATAGTAATGAGAGGAGTGATTCCCATTAGAGCAGCGGTTCTCAACCTGTGGGTCGCCAACCTGTGGGTCGCGACCCCTTTGGGGGTCGAACTACCCTTTCACAGGGGTCGCCTAAGACCATCAGAAAATGCGTATATAATTACGTATTGTTTTTGTGATTAATCACTCTGCTTTAATTATGTTCCATTTGTAACAATGAAAATACATCCTGCATATCAGATATTTACATGACGATTCATAACAGTAGCAACATTACAGTGATGAAGTAGCAATGAAAATAATTGTATGGTTGGGGGTCACCACAACATGAGGAACTGTATTAAAGGGTCGCGGCATTAGGAAGGTTGAGAACCACTGCCTTAGAGCCTTGTGTTTGCACTTAACACTCTAAACAGCCCTGAGAGAGTGTTTTTATTATGATCGTCGCCCATGTCACAGATGAGGAAACTGAGGCACACATAGCTAAGTGCCTCGCCCAGGTTTTCACCGCACAGCAGGGGCCGGCCCAGGACTTGAACTCAGATCTTGGGGGTGAATATGATCATCTTGGGAGGCCAGGTCACGGCGGAGGGTCCCACATTGGGGGCTGGGGAAGGGGACCCTTCACCTCCCCCAGCAGATGCCGTCCATACAGTCCTGCCGGACAAGGCCCGGCGCCTGCCGAGCCGAATAAACAAACCGGTGGCAGAACAAAGGCGAACAGTTGTTCTTTCTGGAAACTCTAGTTTGTCCTTGGAGCAGGTCAAACATGCCCCTGCCACCTCGCTGACCTTCTTCATTGGCTCCGTAAGCCCTTGGGTGGCTGCCGTGGGCATCTTTGTTCACCCAGCACTTAACATGGAGCCAGACACACCAAGAGCCTCAGCGGGTATTTGTGGAATAAAAGAAAGGGAAGCCTCAAGGGAAAATTGACCTAAATGACAACTATTTTTTATGTGTGTGTGTGTGTGTGTTTAGTTGTGGACGGTGGAGGTTAAACAGAGGCCCAGCTAGGTACAATGCCCTGCCCAGAATCCTCACCTAGTCCTGGGAGGCAAGTCCCATTGCTATGCACGCTTAGCGGACAGGGAAACTGAGGCACTCCCTTGAGGCTCCTCATTGGTCAGGCCAGCCTGACTCCCTTTCCCTCGCCCCCTCTGCTGCCTGGTGCTGCCTCCAGTTGGCCAGGTCCTGCGGAGCTAGGAGAGGACAGGGAGTGAGCCAGCCTGTGGGCAGAGACCATGTGACTGACCCCAGGGAGACCCTTCCTTTGGTGGGTGGCCCAAGCTTCCTTGGCCCTGTCCAGAGTCACAAGGGGCTGAAAAGTGACCTCTGGGTATCTATAATTAGGCCTCGCCTGGCCAGATTTTCTGTCTGGGCTAATGTTGCCTGTGGCAGGCACCATGCTAAGCCCTTTACACGCTCGCTCTGACCCTCCTGGTAAGCTCCCGGCAGATGCACTAGCCTCCTCTTTTTCAATGAGGGGCCTTGCCTGAGATCGCTCAGCTGGGAGGGGATTGAAGCTGGATTTAAACCCAGCCCCTGGCAGCTGCGGCCCCCAGACAGTAACCAGCAGGCTCTGTTGATGAAAGTAGCTCCACGTGTCCAGGGTTTCAACTGAGTAGGCAGGAAAGAGGCATGCTCAGGGCTGCTTGGCACTGATTGGCCACACAGGCCTGTCCCCTCTGCATGTGTCTGGTTCCTTCCCCTCTATTGGGTTTCCATGCAATTGTCACCTCCTCCAGGAAGCCTTCCCTGACCACGCCCACTCCCAATCTGCCCAGTTTGTTTTTTTTTTTCTTTTTTGAACTGATCTCCAGGTGAAATAGCCTTTACTTATTTATTGTTTGTCCCGCCAGCTAGATGCAAACTCCATGAGGGCAGACAGTGTTTCTCTTCTTCCCTGTGGGACTCAGATTGACATATAGTAGATGTCCTATAAATAGTTGTTAAGTGAGTAACTGACTGAGGGGGAAAGATCCTCAGGGGCAAGAGGCCACCAGGACGGATGGGCAGGTGACTGAGTGGGGAGACAGAGCCTCAGGCCACCTGTGTGCTCTGAGTGGGGCCTCCTCCAGCTGTGGGGGGACAGGGAGCGGGATCCAGCCCCTGGGAGAGAGGGAGTCCGGGCCGTGTGCAACAGGACGCCGAGGGCAGCCAGGGCCAAGCCTGGGATGGAGCGGCCTCTCCTTGACCCGGCTCACTTCGGAACATCGGACACGGGTAGCCCGTGGAGCAGGTTCTGGGACTGAGGCCTGGGTGTCCTGATGAGTCACTGGTCTTTGCCCAGACTGGCTTCTGGGACCTGCAGTTTGGGCAGCTGGACAGTGAAGATATGGTGGGACCCAGCGTAAGGAAAAGGGGCATTTGTTGTGACTTGGCCAGGCTGCCCCCTTCCCAGGGCCTGGCATTCCCATCAGTAAGGGGTTGGTCCTAGACAGAAGCCAGAATGCTTTTCCTTTTCTTTCTTTCTTTTTTTTTTTTTTTAATTCTCACCCAAGGACATGGAGAGAGAGAGAGAGAGAGAGACATCGATGTACTCATACAACTCAACAAAAGGAAGATAAACAATCCAATTAAAAAATGGGCAGAGTGTCTGAACTGACACTTCTCCAAAGAGGACACACAAATGGCCGGGAAATATGAAAAAAATGCTCAACACCACTTATCACCAGAGAGATGTGAATGGAAACAACATTACCTCAATGAATTCCCGAGTGCAACCGTGCTCAGGAATTCTACGGGATTCTGACATCCCGGGGCATTCTATCTCCCTAACACAGTTCAACATTCTAAATCTTCTTTTTTAATTGAGAGACAGTTTCTCTATATTAAAGTGCACAAATATTATATGTTACACCCATGTAACTACCACCTGCATCATGATATGAAACATTTTCAGCCCTGGCAGCTCCTACACTCCTCTTTCTGGTATTCTAAATATGTCTAACCTTTGGAAGAAGTCCCTAAAACAGGAGCCAGTAAACTATGGCCTGTGGGCCAAATCCGGCCCACTACTTGTTGTTGTTAATAAAGTTTTATTGGTACACGGCCACACCCATTTGTTTACACCATGTCCATGCTGCTTTTCTGCTACAAGGGCAGGAGTTGAATAGGTGTGAGGAGGCTGTATGGTCCACACAGTTGAAAATATCTGGCTCTTTATGGGAAAAAAAAAATGTGTCTAACCTTGTCCTAAAGCAGAACTTTCTCTGATGATGGAATATTCTGGGCCCACCCTATCCACTAGGGTAGCCACGAGCCAAGTGTGGTCACTGAGAGCTTGAAAGGTGGCTTCTGTGTATGAGAAGCGGACTGTGAGCATTGTATCGGATGTACATGCGTCGACATTGAAACTGTTTGGGGTGGCCTCAGTGCTCAGGGGTTCTAACGGGGACCCTGACGACCCCAACAGCACCCATCCGGAGAGAGACCCACGTTCTGAGGAGGGACACAGATGTGTCCCCAGGGTTGGGTCTCCCGGAGGTGGCCCCACGCTCTCAGGCCGGCAGCTCTGGGGTTAATGAGGCAGCAGCTGGGGACTGCTGGAATTTCCCTTGGAGTGTTGTTTGTATTGATAGATTTTTGGATGATGCTATAGCAGTTAAAAAAAAAAAAGAGAGAGAGAGAGAGACAGAGAGAGCGAGGGGGGGAAAAAAAAGGAAAAAAAAAATCAATGCTCGACTGATTGTACCAGGAAGGGCAGTCGATTGGTGAGAAAGCGTCAGCCGCGTATTGGGAAATAGATTTTTCTGCCCTCCAGACATTAGCTTGAAATTCTTTGAAATGAGGGACCACAATCTGTGTCAGAAATGAAAGATTAAGGAGGTTAATATGCTGGGCCTCCCCTCCTCCTTTTTAATTTCCACGTCCTGGGTGCCCTTGGCCTCCTGAGGCAGACACACAGGTTCCTGCCACACTCCGCCTGTGTGCCTCCCCCCCCCCCCCATTCTCTGGGGGCTTTCGGAGGGGCAGGTGCCCCTCTCACCTGCTCCCCAGGCTGGATGCAGACTGGAGGGGAAGCTGGCAGACCTCTGTTTTGAAGGGGCAGGGGGTGGAGGGTACAAGGGCCTCCGAATCTGGCGGCCTGCTCCCTGGAGGTGATTTTCAGGGGGCTGGGGGCCCGGCCCTGGTCCCACTCCTGGCTCCTCACAGACCTTCGGGGTCCCTGGGCCGCGGGCAGCCTCAGTACTGACCGTGGGGGGGCCCTGTGCCGAGGACACTGCTTTTCCGAACCCCTCAATTTTCTCGAGTTACCGATTTGCATGCATGATATGAAATTCACATGCGTGACAACTGAGCAATAAGCTCCCGCGTTAGGAAGAAGTGAGGGTCTTATTCCCAGACAACTGAACTCTGTTAGTAAATCCCCGGGTAGACTGTCTTCAGGCGAAGTCGTTGATAATCTTTCCCCAGAATTTTATCCGTGTCCGCTTAGCTCTTTCCTTTAACAGCTGGACCGACGTTCTAGCCAACAAGCCGCTGATGGAGGTGAGAGGTCAGCCACTTTGGGCCTGCTCTGCGGGGTTTCCTTCTTGGTCTAGAAGATTCTAGAAAATGCCAGGTCTCCGGGACCCGCCCTTCCTGGCCCTGGGATCAGCACCTCCGTGTGCCTGCTCTTCCCTCCTGCTAACGCCGTAGCAAAGCCAAGGCCAAGGCAACACTCACCCCATGTGCCGAAGGCTGTGCAGAGACCGGCAAAGGGAGGGAGGGAGGCTTGAGGGATTGGGTTTGAGTTTTGGGACCTTTGGGGGGACCCAGGGCCCCCACCGGCGGCTGAAGCAGCTGCCTGGGATGTGCAGACCTAAGGGAGGAAGAGACGCAGGTATTGGGGTGCAGAGAGAGAAGCAAGTGGGGGCCGCTGGCCATTTCCTCGGGTGGGTCTGGGAGACGCTATCTTGGGATCCAGATACAGGAAGCGGCGAGGCCAGCCTTGCTTTTACTCTGTCCTGTAACCTGCAGCCACTGAGCATCTCCTGGGGTTGAGTCCCCTCCAGTTGAGCAGGTCCCCCATTCCAGGGCTGCAGCACCAGCACTGGGGGGAGGGGAGGGAGGACCGGACTGTGGGTGCTGGAATAGGCTGGAACTCCGGCTTTAGGCAGGCTCTGGGCACCAGCCAGGAAGAAGGGCCTGTCCAGGGGAACATCCCCAATGGAGGTCCACCCCAGGGCAGAGTGGGGCGGGGGGTGAGCTATAGCAGAGAAGAGGGTCAGAAGGTGTCTCCTGACCCTTCCCCTCCACAGGTCAGGCCAAGCCCCCACTCCCTCTAGAGCAGTGGTTCTCAACCTTCTGGCCCTTTAAATACAGTTCCTCATGTTGTGACCCAACCATAAAATTATTTTCGTTGCTACTTCATAACTGTCATGTTGCTACTGTGATGAATCATCATGTAAATACCTGATGTGCAGGATGGTCTTAGGCGACCCCTGTGAAAGGGTCGTTCAACCGCCAAAGGGGTCGCGACCCACAGGTTGAGAACCGCTGCTCTAGAGGCTCCAGCACCTTCTCCGTAGCAAATACTACTGGCAGTTTTTTTTTTCTCTGTTGGTGCCATTTGTGGGTAGGATGGGTCCCCCGCCCCCAGACTGGACGCTCCCCGAGGGCAAGGCTGATGAGGGCAAGGCTGATGTGTCTCCTCACTCTCCAATGGCCCCCTCAGGCTCCATCTCTCTTGTTCATTGCCGCGTTCCCGGGACCCAGAGAAGCGCAGGGACGTGCACGAGATGTTAGGCGGCCGAAGGATTGCGGGGGAGCCCTGTGAAGGGGGAGAAGGTCATGCGAGCCGTTTAGTTTGTGCCGCCCCCAGCACGCCCCTGCACTGACCCCAAGAGAAAGCGAGGAGCACAGGAAACGGCGCTCGACTGATGCTTTCCGTGGGGCTAACCCCCCGGGGGGGCCCTGCAGAGACCCAGGGCGCCATGCCCAGGTGCTGCATCCCGGGTGGAGCCCAGTATGAGGTCGTCCAGAGCAAATGGATTCAATCCCCCCTCGCTCTGTAGGCGTGAGGGCTGCTCCACGCAGGCACCTCTGGGAAGTAAGGATCTCTGGAGTGCTTTGCCCTGGGATCAGCAGGCCCCGAAAGCTCTGTTTGTCCTTTAAGCCCCACATTTCAGCCTGGAGCCCTCACCTTCTGTCATTCCAGCATCGTGGATGAGACGGGGCAGGCGGTGATCGGCATCCGGTCTCCTGGACCAGCAGATCTTGGAATTTTATAAGGGATCTTGGACTGGAAGGTATGTGACAGCTCATTTCATTCATTCATTCATTCATTCATTCTTTCATTCATTCTTGTGGCAGAGTCTGACCAGCTGGTCACTAAACCCATTTCCCAGTCTTCCAAGGCACACAAATAGATCCCATGTCCAGCCTCCCTCGCACTCGGTGCAACCATGCAGCTGAATTCTGGCGAATGGGAAGTTGGCAGGAGTATCATAAGCCAAACTTAGGCCTGGATCATACCCTCCCTGCTCCCTAAATCCTCTATTCTTTCTCTTCCTCCATCTACCAATGGACTGCAATTGAACGCAGGAGACTCTGAGATCCTAGAGGAGGGAAGAGTCACAACATGGAAGGAGCCTGGGTCCTTGGATGTCCAGGATCGGAAGGAAGGGTGTCCCTGGCAGGAAGAACAGCATGAGCAAAGGCCCTGAGGTAGGAAAAGAAGGGAGACCAGGGCAGCTGGAGGAGGTGGGTTTGAAGAGGGAGGTGATCGTCAGCATGGCAGAAGCATGGGGAACGTGGGAAGGAATCTGGATGCTTGCCAAGAGCATGTTAAGTATCTTATGAGCCACGAGTTTTGCTGAACACTAAAGTTAAAATGATGAGCAAACATAGATGCTGTCCAAGTCTCCTCGTGCTCAGATTCCAGGTGACTGCCCGCACATCTGCTACTTCAATCCTCTCGGGTGTCTCTGCCAACCTACCTTTGCTTGTTTGTCTCCAGTGACAGGGGGCTCATCACCTAACCAGGCAGGCCAGAGCATCTCTGCATGGTTCTGCTATTTTTCTATTTTTTGTTAATCCTCACCCAAGGATATTTTTCCATTGAATTTTAGAAAGAGTGGAAAGGAGAGGGAGAGACAGAGAGAAACATCGATGTGAGAGAGGCACATCGATTGGTTGCCTCCTGCACGCACCCCGCCCAGGGCCGTGGTGGAACCTGCAACCAAGGTACGTGCCCTTGAAGGGAATCGAACCCAGGACCCTTCAGTTCGTGGGCGGATGCTCTATCCACTGAGCCAAATGGGCTAGGGCTCTGCATGGTTCTGGTGGTTCAAAGTCCTTTCCTAAGTGGCCTCCGTGGCCAAGGTTGTAACGGCTCCACTCCAGGCTCCCAAGTGCTCCTCCCGTGGCTGAGGAGAGAAGCCGGGAGGAGGCGGGTGTCCGTCCGGCCTGTGCACAGCCTCGGAAGCGAGCGAGCCCCGCGCATCTGGATGGCGGAGCACAGCAGATGGCCCAGCTGACGCCAGCACATCGTGTAACTTTATGGCGGCGGCGGCAGGTTCTCCTCCCTGCTGCGTTTATGGGGATGTCTTCGGGATTTCCTTTCTGATATACGAGGGAGGCAGGCACGTCGGCGGGGCCCCTCCAGCGGAGGGTAATCTGTGAGTAAATTACGACAAACCAGCCGCCAGTGTTTGTGCCGGCCGCGCCCTGTGTGTGCTTTGGGATAAATCTTGGGAGTCACGTGCCTACGCGTGCGACCCTGGGGACCAGACGGCATGAAAGGGTCAAGTACAAGAGGCAGAAGGGAACTTGTCCTTCGCTCCCGCTCTGGCCCGGAAGACAGAGCAGAAAGGAGGTGGTAGGAGGGTGTATTGGTTTCTGGGGCTGCTGTAATTAAGTACAGCGCAGGGTGGGCTTAAAGCAGCAGAAATGTATTCTCTCGCAGCTCTGGAGGCCAGAAGCCCAAAATAAAAGTGTCCACAGGGCTATGCGCCCTCCAAAGAACCCTTCTTTGCTTCTTCCAGCTTCTGGTGGTTTTGCCGACAATCCTCGGTGGTCCTTAGCTTGTAGACACATCGCCATAAGGTGTTCTTCCTTAGTGGGACTCTGTCTCTATCCAAATCTCTCTCTCTCTCTCTCTCTCTCTCTCTCTCTCTCTCTCTCTTCATTAATCTTCCCCAGAGGATATTTTTCCATTGATTTTTAGAGAGAGTGGAAGGGAGGGGAGAGACACACAGAGAGAAACATCAATGTGAGAGAGACACAGTAATTGGTTGTCTCCTGCACGTGCCCCAACCAGGCCCAGGGATCGAGCCTGCAACCAAGGTACGTGCCCTTGACCGGAATTGAACTCGGGACCCTTCTGTCCACAGGCCGATGGTCTATCCACTGAGCCAAACTGGCTAGGGCCTCCTTTCTCTTATAAAGACACTGATGATCACCAAAGAAGGGCCTACTCTCTACCTGTAAGGCCTCCTCATACCTTGATTACATCTGCTCTATTTCCAAATAGTGTTGCGCTCCGAGGTTCTGGGGTGGACATGAACTTTGGGGGACATTCTTCAAGCCAGTACAGAGGCAGATAGGGTGGTTCTTGAACGAGGGAGGGGCTGGTCCGGAGGTGGGAGGGACTTCTTGGGGGGATTTTCTTAGGATAACAAATCTCATAACAGCTTCTGTTCATCCTGAGAAATCGTTAGGCCCCTGTGGGCCTATGTAGGCTGAAGAAAAGCATTTTCTATAACCCAGCAACTTCCTTCCTGGGAACATCATCCCCGCTAGAAATGAGCCCAAGGCCATTGGAAGACGTGCGCTAGAATGTTCACAGCAGGATTATTCATCTTGGCTGAAACCTGGAAACGACCAAATGCCTGTCTTGATGGGTTGCAAGAAGAGCCACAATTCTTTGCAGCCGTCCCATTAAGAGGCAGAATAGTTCTCCTCCCCTTGAATCTGGGCTGGCCGTGTGGTTTTCTGTGGCCAGTAGGATGTGGCAGAAGCGATGTGTGCTGGTTGCAAACTCAGGCTTCAGGAGTCCCTTGCACGCTTCCCCCAGCTTCTGGGAAGTCCTTAGCTACCATGTGAAAAGTCCAGGCTAGCCGGGGGGAGGATGAGAGGTAGATGGAGCAGAGATAAGCTTTCCTAGCTGATGTCATCCTAGATCAGGCAGCCCCAGCCACGGATACAAGGACATGGTCGAGCCCAGACCAGAAGAACCACCCAGCTGATCCCAATCCAAATCTGTCTGCAGAAGTATGTGCTAAATGAGTGGCAGTTGTTTCAAGGCACAAGGCCTTGGGGAGATTTGTTACTCGGCAATAGCTAACTGATACATCATCGAGAGTACAATGGATACCTGGTGGTGTAGTCACACAATGGAATAACACACAGCAAGGAGAATGAATGAGCTACTGCCCCCTACAACAGGGATGAATCTGATATCATACTGAGCGAAAGAGGCTCAACACAGCAGAAGGCATAGGATATGATTCCATTTATGCAATAAGTACAGAAATAGGTGCAAGTATTCTACGGTGAGGTAAGTCAGGACAGTGGTTGCCTTAGTGACTAGGAATGGGCACGGGGGTCCATCGGGGGCTGGTTATACTGGTGTGTCCGCTCGGTGAACCGTCCCTGAGCCGCATACTGACGCTGTGTGCATTTTTGTGCACGGAGGTTATACCTCGGTCGAGATGAAAAATGCCAGGTCTTTTGTTCCTTTTCTAATTGCCGGAGAGCCAATGGGATCGCGTCTTAGATGAAGGACAGGTGTGCGTGGGAAAATCACACACCACAGTCAAAACAGCCTTGAGAATGCCCCGGGAAGCTGTCATCTCTCAATGAATCCAGCACGGCCAGTTTTTCCTCCTGCGTTGGGGCTGATCACTGTTTCTCCGTCAGACTCCAGACGGAGTAGATGCTGCATTTAGGGGTCACACAGCGAGACTTTTATCCTCTCAACAAATATTTATCGAGCACTTACTTGGTGCCAGAGGCTGTGCTTGAGGCAGAGAGAGAGACAGAGAGAGAGAGAGAGGGAAGAGAGCGAGAGAGAAATAAGAATAGACTGAGAATAGATGAACAGACAGAGAAAAAGTAACAGAGCAAAATGGAGACGATTTCATTCATTCATCTTACAATATTTATTGAGCACCTACTTTATGTTAGAGGCAGATCCAGAGAGAGAGAGAAGAAAGAAGCCTGGTGGATTGAGTTTGCAGCTGGTTACATCAGAATCATACGGAAACACACACAGAGCCAGGTCTGATTGCAAAGCTCTGAGCTCCTTCCCCCTCCCATTCCACTCTCAGGACCTTACCTGGGGTGGGTGGGTAATACAGGGGGTTCGTTCCCTCGGCTGCTCACTACAAGGATCTGAGAGATCCTCAGAGAGACTCTAGACTCGTGGGCCCCAACTCTGGCAATGAGGCTGGTGGGGGGGGGGCTGGGGCCCGGGGATCTGTATGTGCACCCCCCCTCCCGGGCTCGGCGGGTGTGGGAGCCCAGGTGGTGGACACGTGTCCCCAGGGGGCCTCCCCCGGGGCTCCTGCTGCTGTCACAGCCACACACGTCCTTCTGCAAACACACACGGCCCGTGATTGATTCTCTGCCATTCTCCTCACAGCCCAGCGCGCCTGACTGAATGGCCGACGTGCCGCCTGAACACCCCGCTGGAACCACTTCTCTGCCCTCTGCCCCGGAAGTCGTTTGTTTGTTTTGAGACACAGCCTTTCTCTCCGGCTGAAAGGCCACTGGCCTCCTCCGGGCTGCCCATCCAAACAGGAGCCCGGCTGGAGAGGGCCCTGGGGCTGGGGGTGCTGCTGGGTTGGGGGTGGGGGGCCCTTGACCCCAAGGCCGGGGCTGGTCACCCTGAGTCCTAGATCAAGGGGAGCCCTAGATGTGTGGAGGTATTTGTCGTGTATGAAGATACTTTCATCTGCCTTTAAACTGGGTGGCTGCTGGGCAGGCTCTCCCCCTCCCCCTCCTCCCTCTCTTCCTTTAACCACTATTTCTGAAGCACCTCCCATGAGCCCGGGCTGGTAGTTGCAGGGCCTGTGTCTCTAGCCTGTCCGTCTACAGGAATGAATCCGTGGGCAACCTGTTGTTAAAACACCAGGCTCCATGCAATCCAGCAGCTGGGCTTGCATCCGAATCCCGCCTCCCCCTGTGCCTCAGCTTTCTCATCTACTTAGTGGAGATGATAAAGCCAGCCTTGGAGGGTGAGCTTCAAGGTGGGGAGGGGGCTCCCCAAGATCCTGGAGGAGAGAGAAAGGCCTGGCACCAGCCTCGCACACCGTAGGTGCTCAGAACCTCTTCCTTTCGCCACACTCCTAGCCCCATCTTTCTGGGTCTCTGTCCCCTGGCCTCCAGCCCCGCCTGGACATGAAGCTCCCTACTGTGGAGAAGGGAGCCCTAGGCCAGGGGTCCCCGAACCCCTGGTCCTGATTCTCACTCTGCGGTACCCTGCTGTTTGACCCGGGGCAAGTATCTGCCCCTCTCCGGTCTGGTCACATCACCTCCAAGGCTCTTTCTCATGCCGTGTGTCCAGGCTGTCAGTTTATGGGGACACTAGACTCATCTCCCCCTTCTGCATGCTTTCTGTCTTTCCCAGCACACAGTAGGTGTCCAGGAAGGAACATGGAGATGAGCCATGTCCGGGCACCAAATAGTGCGGATCTTGTCGAGGGGCTCTGGCTGCCAGCACGTGGTTCCTTCTCCTGGGAGAGCGGGGCCAGGCTGAGCGGAGGGGCAGATGCTGCACTCGGCCTCTGCCACTGGTGAGGCAACAGTGGGGATGGGGCGGCATGAGGGGGCCAGCTCTGGCCTCAGAGACACCCCAACCGTCTGATGGGCTGGAGCAACAGCTGGTCCTCCCCTCCCCTCCCCTCCCAGGGGCTTCCTCTACCACTTTACTTTCTCCCCTCCTTTCTGGGCCTAGCTGGTCCAGGAAACAAGGCCCCACAAACTCACCTGCTACTCCATCCGTCCGTCCATCCATCTATCCATCCATCCATCCACACACACACCCATCCCATAAACACTGGCTGAGCCAGGCCAGGCCTGTGCCAGCGCTGGGGATGCCAAGGGGAATAAATCAGCTGTGGTTTTGCCCTTTAATATCACTGAGTCTAGGCGGGGTGACAGCAGTTCAGTAGGTACTGATAATTCAGGGTGTCAGGGGCTGTGATTCGGATGCACGGGGCACATGGGAGCCCACAGGGGGTCCCTAAATTAGCCTAGAGTAGTGGCTTTCAGGGCAGGCTGCCTGGAGGAGGGGGTGTTTGAGGAAACATCTGCAGGAGCTAACCAGGGGAGGGATCGAGGGGTGGAAGCGTTCCGGGCAGAGGGAACAGCCTATGCAAAGCTCTGAGAGTGGCACGTGCAGCTCAGACATGGCTGGTCATGGGAAACCAGGAACAGTAACACCCTTGACCGCAAGAACCACCCAGAGGCTCATCCCCATTTTACAGACAAGGAAACAGAGGCCGGAAGGTGGAGACTGGTCCAAGGCCCCTCGTGGGAAGGGACCCAGGTCCCAGCTGCGCAAATCCCTTCTTCACGGGGGCCAACAGCCCAGCTCCAGAGGGGCTGAGAGGCAGGCTGGACAGGCTCCCTCCCAGAGCCACCTTGGGCTGGGCTGGGCTGGAGGTCCCCAGGCCCTGAGGGTGGGGGTGGGGCGTGGGAAGGCTGTAAACTGGTTTGGGGCGGTAGGGCTTTCCTGTCGCTGCCGGTGGCCCCTGCCTTTGTCCTCATGTGTCACTGAGGAATGCAGCTCCGGGCTGGATAAAGGCAGCTTTGTTTGGAGGCCTCAGGAGGGGGGAGGGGGAGGCTGAAGGGAGGGAGGCGCACGGCTAGGAAAGGGTTACCGTCCTTCCCCCCCTGGCTGGCCCCGGTCTCAGCTCTGGGCAGGAAGCACCTATGCCCCGTGGACACCCACATCCTCTGTTGTGCCCTGAATGTACTTCCTGACCTTGGCGAGCAGCTTCCCCTTTTCTGAGCCTCCGTTTCTGCATCTGGAAAATGGGGAGTCATTCGCCAGCCTCTCTGGATGGTTTGGAGGTTCCAGCCAAGTTAAGCCACATGGTTCACTGCGTCTGCAGAGGGTACGGAGGAAGGAGGAAAAGGCAGCCCAGAGAGATGCAGCGTCTTGCCCAAGGCCACACAGGGTGACCTTGAAGGGGAAGGAAGTCAGATACTCGGCCAGGGTGGCGGGCAGCGAGATGAGCACCTTCTTGTCTCCCTCTGCGAGCGGCTGGAAGCCAGGTGGCACCGTGGGCCTTGGTGGGGCAGGGTGACAGGAGTCACTGCATGCACCCACTGGTCAGGGCAGCCTCATGAGGGTGGGCACTGGGGGTTGCCCTTGGTCACTGCTGCCCCCCAGTGCTGGCACAAGGTGGGCAGGGAAGCCCAGTGGTTCAAGCCTGGGGGCTGTGTGACCTTGGGCTGTGCCAGCCCTCTCTCTGTCTCAGTTTCCCCCTCTGTGAAATGGATCTCACAGCACACACTGGACAGGGCTGTGGGGCAAGTTCAAGGAGATCATGCGCACAGTCCGCTCTGGACCCAGCAGCGGTTGGTGGGATTAGTGAGACAATGAAGATTGGCTGGTGGCTGCACGGAGGACTTTCTCAAAGTCACGGCGGAGGGTGGGCTGGGACCAGCCCGGGGCTCCTCCTGGCTCTTCCTGCGCCGGAAGGAAGGGTGTGAGCCCTGGAGGGGCCGCAGTCCCGGGTGGGTCCACTGAATGGGGGAGACGCAGGCAGCTCTGCCTCTTGGGAGGCGGGGTCCTGTGGGCTGGAGCTCAGGGACAGGGCCCCCCGCCTGCTCCCCAGGGTGACGGATGTGGACAGACAGATGGGGCCGGGCTGAGTGTGCTTAGTCATAGCCCAGATATAACCTTGGCCCCAGGGAGCGGCTACCTCCGTCTTGTTCCCTTCCAGCAGCTGTAGCCAACCCCAGTAAGTCCGAGGCAGCCCCTTTGCTCCGTGAGTGCGTGGGTCTGAGCTCACTCCTTTTGGATGCAAGAGAAGCCCAGAGAGGGGGAGTGATTTACCCAAAGCCACACAGCAAGCAAAGGCAAAATCATCCTCTCACTCACTCACTCACTCACTCACCGACTTGGCAATACTTTTGGAATCCTGAGGGTGGTTAAGTCCTTCAGGAAACTTATTCCTAGAGGAAGCCCTGGCTTGTGCAAAGGTATGGAGAAGTCCTACGATGGTTAAGGGTTTGGCTGCTGAAGCTGGTCTGTGGGTCAAATCCTGGCTCTGCCACTTGCTGTGTGACCTCAAGCAAGTGAATGAACTGCTCTGTGCCTCCGTTTCCTCACCGATAGGTTGAAGATATTCATGGTGTTTATGTCACGGGATTGGTGCGAGGATGACAATGAGTAATCCATACAAGGGGTTTAGCAGGAGGCCTGGTACACAGTAGGTGCTCAATAAACACGAGCAGTGAAGAGGGTGTGGGAAATGAAAGACAGGTGGAGCGTGGCAAGTGCCAGGTGGTGGTTGGTAGGGAATGTCCGGAGCCCAGCGTGGGAGGTTGTGGGCTAGGCCGGATGTTTGGGGAACCACAGAGGGAATAGAAGGCATCATGGGGGTGGACTTGCCACTGTGGAGTGAGTGGGTGGGGGTAAGAGAGACTCGAGGCGAAAGGTCAGAGGGGGCAATCCAGGGGCGTAATCATGGGGACAGGGTCCGAGCAGAGGCAGTGGCAGGGAAGAGAGAGTGGCATCAACCAGGATAACACCCCAGGTTCCGATGGAGGTGAGGGGCCCACGGAAGGAAAGGGGAGACGGAACGCAGCAGCAGTCGTGATGAGCGGGAGCCACTCCCGGGAGCCTCCTAGGTGCCCAGCGAGGCCTCGAGGGATCATCCTGCCCAGGGCCGGCTACATAATTTGGGGGGACCCAGTACAAAATACACATGCAGGGTGTCTTGCTCAAAAAAGCAGGAAAAAGTGCCAATAAAGGTGCTAAAATATAAAGCTTTTTTCTTTCTTCCACTTATCTCATTTGCTCACATACACTCCCCACTGTCCCCTTGGACTTCTCTCACAAAACACAAGTTCAAAGGTAAAATGAAGAATTCCAAGTCGGCAACAGCAAAACGTTAAAGCAGGTGCAGGGGCCTTTGGAGTGCAGGGCCCGGTGCGACTGCAGGGATCACAGGTCCATCCAGCTGACCTTGGCCATGCCCATTTCACAGATCACAAAACCGAGGCTCTGGGGAGGGAAATGCCAGGGACCATTTCCGATTTCAGAGCGCACTGTGTATTTCCCCCACCTGTGCCTGCTCATTCCAATTTCCACTTAACCAAACTCCAAAGAAAGGTCTGAAGCAATTTAGAGGTAAAACGCAAAGAGAGAGGCAAAGAGCCCTGAGGGAGGGCCTGGCCTCGGAGCTGTGTGACCTTGGCCAGGCCACGCGACCTCTCTGTGCACAGTCTCTTGGCAGACGCAGGCTTAGAGCCCAGAACTCCTGCCTGCAGCCCCTGCCCCCACAGGGCTTGCCCATGTCCATTCACATCCCCCTCGGTGCCTGAGGCTTGAAACAGTCATAAAAAATGAAACCACAGCCCCCCAATGTGCTTGCCGGCTTCTCAGCCCTTATTTTTTTTGGCCGCTAAGGAGACTAATAAATGGTTTGCCACTTGACGTAATCATTAAGAGCTCCACTGAGCTGTGGGCAGCGTTTCCTCCCCTTCGTGGCCGGCCTGGGGCGCCCAGCCACCGAGGGTGGCAGTGATGGATGGTGTCATCACGGGGCTTGCCCAGTGGGGAGTGCGGGCGGTGGGCGGGCATGGCTCCCTCTCCTGCGGGCTCCTGGGCTATTCATTATGGGAAGGGGGAGTTGAAATATGGGGATGGCAGCCAGCTTCCAGCATGGGCACCAACCATCCCCGGGAGATTGTGGGCCAGGGTGGATCGGAGGACTAGTTTTTTAGGTGCAAAGAGTCAATTGACAAATGGCCAATGAACAGATGGAAGGGAAAAAGTGATCTCTGTATTAGGTAATCCAAAAGGACACCTTAAAACATTTTTTTTAAGCTATAAGATCGGTAAACATTTTTAAAATTTTAATTAAAAAACATAGATGATAATTTGCATGCAAAAACGTACTCGAATCTCTGGCCCTTCCTGTATCTACTTTCTGGACAAGATGGCTTTGCGGTTTCCTATCAAGTGAGAGTTTTGAACCGGGGCTCAGTTTTGTGACTAGTTTGGGCCGACAGGATGCGGCAGATGTGATGCGATTCTGTGCCAGCTCCAAACGGAGGCCTCAAGTGGCTTTTGCAGCTTCGACATGCTCTCTCGGAACCCGCTGCCACCAGGTGCGCGAGCTCGGGCTGGCCTGCTGGAGGACGAGAGGCCGCATGGAGCAGAGCCAAGCTCCGGGCATATGAGAACGCACCACCAGGATAGAACAGCCAACTCATGGGGCATGCACGAGCCTGGAGGAGTCCAGAAGAACTGCCTACCTGATCTGAGACCCATGCTTACCGTGGGAAGCCATCGAGTTTTGGTGGCAGTTTGTTACGCAGCCATAGCTAACTGATAGGAATCCTAATCGCCAGTGTTGGTGATGGTGTGGGAGGGCAGGTGGTTAAAAGTTTGCATAACCCATTGAAGTACCTAAAAGATGGAGTGGCTTGTAAAGCAAAGTGATATGATAATTTTGACGGCCTCAGTTTCCTTGGCCGGAAAATGGGGGTAATAGTGCCTATCTCATGCGTTTACTGGGAAGATTCAATGAGTGGGTCAAATGCTTAAAAAATCTCCCCAAAGTCTTGTTTTCTTTTTTCTAGAAGCTCATCATGGGGGGTGAAGACACTCAGGAAAGCTCACGGATGGTCTCTGTTTGGGGATTCATTCCTTTTTCTGAAATTGAATTTATTTGTGATTCCTTTAAAAATCCTGGAGCGTGTGTTTCCTGTGGACAAAGATATATCCGCAAGGACACCCATCCCAGCATTGCTGATCGTGAGCAAATGGAAACAGGAAGCTCCGTACTGCAGAAGCCATCGCGACGCATGTTGCTGTTTATTGTCACTAATTTTACCTGATATTGCTCGAATAAATTAAGATAAGGCCAAAAGCTAAAAGACAGTTCAGCCATGAAAATCAGGTTTTGGAAGAGCATTGACTGACATTAAAATATTCAGGCTGTTAAATTAAGAAGGAAAAAATCACATTACAAAATAAAACTGTGTGATCCCAATTCTTGTAAAAAATTATATATATATATTCTCTCTCCCCCCTCAATCTTTGCAGAGGAATATATCTGGAAGGCGATAACCCACAGTGTTTTCTGGGTTTGTCCCTGGTGGCAGGGCTAACTTTCTCTTTTGTCTTCTTCAGCTGAACACATATTCTTCATGTTTCTTTTGAGTTGCTTCTCTCCCAGGTACCATCCATCTGGGGTCAAGTTCTCACAACCTTAGAGGTGGGTGCCCATTTCTCAGAGGACAACATTAAGGTCGAGAGGAACTCAAGGAATGTGAGTTAAATCAGAGAATGAGTGAATGAGTGAGTGAATGAATGAATGAATGAAAGAAACCGGAAACCGATGGCCAAGATGAGGGGCTCTGGAGGCCCCCAATGAGCAGCAGTCCTTTGCAGGTGGTGGTGTCTCCCCCACGAGTCTGCTCCGCTCTCTGAAATCCCCCCACTTCTGTTTCCTTCTCCCTTTCCTTGGACACGGACCAGGACCCTCCTGCCTCTTTTGCTCAAGCTCCTCGCTGCATTTTCTCAGGCCCGGAGGAACCCTGAGAAATGATCTCGCTCCACATTCTCGGTTAATTTTTAGAGTGTTTTTAAAAATAACCTTTTCACTCCGACGAACAAAGAACTATTCATTGTGGAAAAGTTGAAAAATGATAAAAGTACGAAGCAACAGAACTCCCCTCCCCCACCCCGCAGTTCCACCCGCCCCGAAACCATCGGGGTTGACAGGCGGGTGGGTTTCCTCCCAGGCTTTGTGCCTCCTGCGTTTCTCCTGACGTGGTTGGCCTCATGCGGGATGGACAACCTGCGACCCGCTAGTTCTACATCGTGTCAACAAGAGGCCATGCGAACACAGCACAGCAGCGGGCTATTCCCAGGTGTGGGAATCGCGGATCAACTTGTCCCTGGGGTCTGAGGACCCTGCAGTTTTGTAGGGAAGGGTGGCCAAGGAAGAGTGGGGCGTGTGGGGTCCCAGACCCCCACTCTGAGCCCAAACTGCTCCTTAATATATTGGGGATGGGGGAGAGGGCGAAACCCACAGTTTTGATCAAAAAGGAGAATCCTTTGTTTCATAAAAGGTCCAAACACCATCTAGAGAGGAGGTGAGATTTGTGCCCAAGCAAATCGGAGGCAGACCCGGGCGGGGGGGGACTCAGACCTCCTGCCTTGTGTGTTTATGGGAAGATCATTCGTGGGCGCCATCTGTATGCCAGGAAGCTTGCGATTGGACTGATGGGAGAGGTGGCTAGAGCGGATGGAGGTGGCGAGGAGCAGAACGGCAGGGAGGGGCGGTCTATGGGAGGTGACCTCTGGGCTGGAGCGGTGGGAAGGCAGGAGGGACCGGCAAGGGCAGAAGCCTGCAGATGGGCTACGTGTCAGCAGGGCAGGAGCGGGAGGAGACGGGTCAGAGCTGCGTCCCCGTGAGAGGTGAGCGGCGGTTTTCAGCAGGGGAGGGATGTGACCGGATTCACATTCTCCAAGGTCATTAACTGCCCTCAGGCTGTGGCTGGATGTCTGCCCAGGCCCTGCAGGTCTGAAGGGATCCCCGCCCCCCACCCTCTGGCACCCCTCCTGGTGGAGCGCCCAGGGAGCGGGTCCATCAGGCCAACCGCACCCCACCCTGCACCTGTGGGGGTTGGGGATCCGGGAACAGCAAATCCCTTCCCTGGCCTGGCCTGAGTCCTGACTGTCCTACCAGGCCCTGGTGTCACCCCTTGTTCTGGGGCAGCAGCCAGAGCCGGGCTGGCTGCCCTCTGCTCTGCCCAGCCTCCCAGGGACCCTCTGACCTCGCTGCTATGCCAGGCCGGGGCCTGATGACCAGAGCTCACTGGGCTCTCAGGTTGGGATGGAGCCTGAACCACGTGCCTCCCATCAGCCCGACCAGCTCACACTTGCCCCACGTGCGTGGAGCCTACAGCCACTCAGGGTCACACAGTCCATCGGGGGTGCACCATGTGCCCATTCCGGGCTCTGCTTCTCGGCCCCTGGGTGGAGGCCTGCCATTGGCCAGAGGAAGGGAGATGGGGAAGGGTGTTTCTCCAGTGGGAACCGCGCACGCAAAGTCCGAGATGGGACAGTGTGTACAGATGTGGGTGTTTTCTTGGGAACTTCTTTATTGAGATAGAATTCACATACCATACATTCTATGTGAAGTGGACGAGTCGATACTTTGTAGTATAGCCAAGAATTCTGTAACCATCACCACAATGAATGTTAGAACAGTTTCCTCACCTCACAAAGAATGCCTGTACCCTTAGCTCTCATATTCCCCCCCCGCCCCTACCCCCCACCCCTCTGCAATTTCTTCATCTTCTCAGCTTCTGGCAACCACTAATCTACATTCTGTCTCTATAGATTTGCCTGTTCTGGATATTTCATGTAAATGAGACCATACACTATGTAATCTTTTTGTGACTGGCTTGCTTCTTGCACTCAGCGTGGCTTCAAGGTTCATCTGAGTTATGGTATGTGTTGGGACATCATCCTTTTTTATGGCTGAATACTATTCCACTGTATGAATCCACCACATTTCGTTTGCCATTCATTAGTTGATGGACATTTGGATCATGTCTACCGTTTGACTATTAGGAATCATGTTGCTGTCCATAATCATGTACATTATTGTATGTGCATGTGTTTTTCTTTCTCATGGGTCTATTCCTAAAAGAGAAATTGCTGGGTCAGATGGTGGTAACTCTAGGTTTAAATTTTGAGCAACTGCCAGATGGCTCTGAAATATGTGTGTGTTTTTTTAAAATAATGAATGTGTGTGCATGGACACTTGAATTTGCACATGCGTGTTAGGAACGTAAACACATTTGTGTATGCGGTCGAGTGTTAAACTGGCCTCTCTCTTAAATTGTAGCGATGGTGATTGTTTTTGCCCTACTCGTAGAGCGAGGTGGGTCAGGAGGTCCTGGCAGGGGGACCAGTGTGGGCGAAAGCTGGGTGGCAGGAGTGAGAGATAAAAGTGAGTTCTCTCTCTGGAAAAGTACTGGCAAGTGGCTGGATTCATAGCAGACCCCCACATGGGAGCCCACGTCTTCCTTCCACCCTCCCAGCCTGGGCCACCAAACCCACAGCATCTCATGCAAATCGTATGCAAATCGCCCCCCTCCCATCAGCCCCGCGGCACCCAGAGGAGCGGGAAGTATTCTCGGTTGGGTCCTTCCCTTCATTAATTTCCGAGCCGTAGTACATTACTCATGGATAATTAAGAGTGAGCTATTAATACAACATTTAATATTCAAGTGCAGTGGAGAGGAGAGGCCGTAAGTCACAGAATCCTATTCGACAAGACATTGCAGTTTAGCAATGAGGTATTTTTTTTTCGCCTTCCAGATGCTCGGGGCCGCTTGCGTGGAAGCGTGGGCCCGGGAGCTTCATCTATCGATAGAATACGAAGAAGGCCCTTAAATCACCGGGAAATCCATGGGAAGGGGCCGGTGGAGACAGCCGGGCAGTAATTACACCCAGAATTGTAACTGTGTCCACGGGGCATGGCCAGGGCCCGGACATGGCCCAGTCACCCCCACGGCGGGCAGGGGATTGATGGCGCGGAGGTGGGGCAAAGCTAGAGACAAAGGACGGAATGTGCTGATGTGACTGTGCGTGTCCACACCTGGGACAGGGGAGGGGTGGAGTGTGGAGCTGCAGGATTCTGTCCCCCCCACCCCCCGCCCCCATGCCGTGTTCCTTCCCGGCCAGAGGCTCAGGCAGTCGGGACTGGCCCAACCCCCTCCCCAGGTGACCTTGAAAATAAGGTCCCTCCTGTGTTGCAGCCTCACTGATCTCCAGGATTTGACACAGAAAAGGAGCCCCACTAAAATAGGGTGACAAGCGAGATGCCTTTGAGCACCTCGAGGCCTCAGACTCCAACACCATGGAGTGGGCTGTCGGTGGAGCCATCTCTAAGACCCCGTTTTCAGCCTCCTTTGCCTGGAGGGGGCCGCTGGGTGTGGTATGTGGGAGTGAGATGTACTTGCCAGCAGCCGTCAGTCACGGAGGCCGGGTGGCACGTGCGGCTGGCAGACCTGGGTCGCCTCCTGGGCCTGCTGCTCCCTAGCTGGGCGTGAAGGGCCGTGGATCTCATGGGGGTTCCACCTGCTGGTAGTAGGCGGCTTTGTTATGTGGCCGTGGCTTTGGCCGTGGGCTGACTGAGTGGCCCGTGGAACGGGGTGGGGGGTGGGGGGACGGGCAGGGATGTGGAGATGGAAGGAACGCCCCTCTTCACCAGGTGTGAGCTGGGCACTTGCACGCGGATGGTCTAACTCTCACACCCAACCTTCCTCCACTTTCTGGGTGAAGTCGCCGAGGCTCAGAGACGTGGCAGAACCTGCCCAGAGCCGCCCAGCAGAGCCCGGTCGGGGGACTCCGAGATCTCTGTCTCCAAGGCCTGTGCTACGTTCATTCTCTCGCCTGGGATCCAGGGGACTGCTTGGTGGGTGGCTGGGGAGGTGGTGCTAACAAGCTGGGGCCCAGAGTCAGAGTAATTAAGGTTCAATGAGGTCAGAAGGGTGGGGCCCCGGTCCCATAGGATTGGCGTCCTTATAAGAAGCGACACAGAAGAAAGGCCCCCTGAGAACACCCTGGGAAGGCAGCCCCCGCATGCCCGGAAGGAGGCCTCCCTGGAAACCCAACCAGCTGGAGGCTGGATCTTAGACTTCAACATCCAGAACTGTGAGAAAATAAATGTCTGCCGTTCAGGCCAGGCAGGCAGCCCGTGGTACTTTGTCACGGCAGCCGAGCTGACTAGTACACCTTGTGTTCCTCTCCCCCTTCCTTCTTGTCTTATTCCTTCCACCCACCCCTCCCTCCATCTTATCACCTATCCATCCTCCATCCTCCATCCTCCATCTATCCATTCCTACTTGACTCCTTCCTTCTTCCCAACCGCTCTCCCTCCCTCCCTCCTTCTTTTCCTCCATTTTCTCTGTCCGTTCATCCATTCGTCCTTCTGCTCCCCCCTTCCTTGTCTCCACCCCTCACCCATGCCACCCTGACCTGCTGAGGAGAGTTTTTTGCTGCTGCGACACCCCCACCCTGCACCCCGGCATCGCCTGGAGCACATCACAGCCTGTTCCCGGAACTCAGCCCGGGGCTAGGATGGGAACCTCTTAACCTTCCCGCCCATGGTCGTCTCTCTTACTTAGTTTGTCCCACAGGTGTATCTTGTTAAGTCCACTTAACTTACCCTCCAAATTTGATAACAAAAAAATCCAACCAGCCGTGCGTTTGCACCCTGAGGTCCCAACTAGAAGATTAATTTTATTGACATAAATAGGACTGATTAAACCCCAACAGCTGCCCAGGTGTCTCAGGCTGCAGAGGCCAGAGCACGCGGGGCCGCCTTCCCTTCCCGCGGGGCGGCTGGCCGGCAGGAGCCCGGCACCTGGGGCTGGCGGAGAATTCCCAGCAGCCTCTCCCACCTGCTCCACCTTGGCCCTTCCCAGGCCTGCTCCATGCAAATCACCCAGGCGCCTCATTTGCATACACACCAGCTCATTTCCATATCCCCCAGCTCGGGCGGCTGGGCTGCCACAGGGCTGGCTGACAGCAGCCCCTTTTGTCTTCAGAGGCCATCCAGGGAGTTGCTCCTTCATCGGATTGAGGGGTGGGGGGTGACGGGGGGCGGGGGGGGGGGGGGAGAAAGCGAGGAGAAAGAAAAGGGAAAAACCCCTCCCGAACAGAGAGTACAGCAACATCTGGGCACCATCTGGGCACCAAGAAAAAAATGCCGCTGTCTGGAATTTGGGGCCTGGGGGAGGCAAGGAACGAGGGCCAGGCCCGGGGGCTGGGTGGAATGGGTCTGAAACTTGCCAGACTTGGCTGCCCGCCCCGCCTCCTCATCTGCTGGGGTCTTGCATCTCGGGCAGGTGACTGGCAGAGAGGTGCCTCTGGTTTCCCCTTTTGGAAAAGGGGCCCTCCCCCCACAGTGGTGCATTACCCCTGGGAGGGGGGACCCCCCCGTCCGGTCCCCCGAACAGTAGCTGCGGCTGCAGACCCTGGGCAGGGAGCGGGCTGTGGAGCCTGCGCAGACGGCGCTGCCAGCACACCCCCTTCTGTGGGGCTGGGGTGTCCGGCTCCCCCTGCCCCTTCGTCTCTCGGCGCCTCAGTTTCACCCAGTTGGTGGGACCTCCAGGAGCTGGTTCCCTCGAGTTCTCCCCTCCTTTGGCTGTTCAGAGTAAAGCCATAGAACCCTTGGTGTCTGGTGATGACCATCATGATGGTGATAATGATGATAGTAGGAATGTTAACAGCATGGTGTGCAAGTGGAAATCCAGGCCTGGCCAAACCCTCTACCTGGATGTTCTCATGGCATCCTCAACACCACCCCTGGGCCCGGGTTTGCCGCCATCTTCATTGTACAGACGAGGGCGCGGAGGCCCGCACTGAGCCTCGGCCTACCTTTCCTGCAGGCTTCAGAGGGCCAGGGCTCTCACCTCCTGGAGGGATTGGCCTACCCTGTACCACCAGAGGATGAGCCACATCCGTGCCCGGGGAGCAGACAACAGACCCTGCTGTGGTGCATGCGCGGGAGGGGGTGCCACTCTGGCAGTGTCAAGGTGCTGGGGCCAGGCCCTGCCCTATCTCAGCGGGTTGGGCCTAGGGCTTGGTAGGCAAGAAATTGGGGTTCCTTGGAGTGGGGGGGAGGACACAAATGTCTGATCCTGTGCTTTGTCCCTGACCTTGTGACCACCCATCCCTGACTCCACCTCTGGCACTGTCCACCCCCACGTCTCAGCAAACCCCCCAGAGGTGTGACTTCAAGCAGCCACTCCATCTCTCCGAGCCTCAGCTGCCTCGTCTGTAAAATGGGGATGATAAGGGTGCTTCCTTAGCCTTGAGGTGAGAATTGAATGAGTAACACGCATGCAACTGTGGAGAATGGTGTCTTGAGCATTCCATATCGGTGTTCATGAACTTGATTCATTCCTTAATTTGTGTCAAGGGTTTGTAGGGAAATACAACTTGCTCTGTCTGCAGGAGGTACTAGTATTTGCCTCAAGGGCTGCTAAACAGGGTCTCCCCCTCCCTCTCCCTTTTCCTCTCCCTCCCCTTTCTCCTACTCTCCTGAACTCAGGAACAATGTCCCCCAAGGCAGGAACCAGAGGGTGGCTCACATGACTAGGGCTGGCGGACAAGGCCCTTTGGGGGGGCTGGTAACTCTCCCACTATCTGCAAGGCTGGCTTGGGAGCCTCTCTCTGGGCTCTTGGGAACTCCCCCCCCCGTCCCCCCCCCGCCCCCCCGCGGTACTCAGAGGGCCTGGGGAGATGTCCGCAGCTCTCCATTTGGCCCCCGTCCTCCCCACCAGTGCTTTCACCCTGTCCCCAGGTTGCATTGCACGTTTAAATTTAGCAACATGCAAAGCCTTGTGTAACCCTGGCTGATTTATCTTTTCAATCCTGGCTCCCATGTGGGACCGGGGGATCGCTCAGAGCCTTTTGGAGGGGATAGCACTGACATGACCAGGAGTTAGGCAAGAGCCCCCCGAGTCCCCCGCGGGCTCCCCATGAACACATCCCGTTTCTTCCTCATTCCTCTTTTTCCCTGAGCATCCGGGCCACCCGAGCCCTCGCCTCTCTGTGGGTCAGAGGGAGCCCGTCAGGCCAGGGGCGCTGTGCAGGGGTCAGAAGATGCGGGTCTGAGACCTGGCTGACTTCCGAGTCTCTATGCAACCTGTTCGAGACCCTTCGGGTCTGTGGGCCTTCATTTCCCACCTACCCCGTAGGGTGTCAGCTCCTCTTCTGGTTGTCCTTGAGGGTGGCGTGAAGATGACATGGGTGGGAGGCATCTGCGATCTCTGATCAACCATGTCTTCTCTTGAATTTCCCAGAAGCCCTAGCGCTAGAAATCTTTGTTGATTCATGTCTCACTGGGGGAGGGGAGAATGGGGTGGCAGCAGGGGTCCCCAAGGGGTACATAGGAGGCGCCCTGCAAGTGGTGGTCTGACTGATGGCACCTTCCAGGGGTGACCATTTCTGGAATGCAACCCGTCCAAGGTCATTCAGTGGCGAGGACCAGCTGGTCACTGTTTTCTCTGCTCTGAGCGCATGGTCCCCGGGAGGGACATGGGCCCAAGCCCTGCGTGCGCCCGCCCGGGAGGAGGAGGCCGAGGCCGAGGGATTAGCATCCAGGGGCACACGGCCACCTGAGGAGGCCGCCTGCTCCCTGGGAGCCAGCTGGTCTCGGGGGGGAGGAGGCCGGAGAACATGACACCCGGGGACACTTGGTCCTGTCACTCCCGGGGGATTTGGTGAGCTCCTGGGGAGCCTGGTTGGGTACATGCTGTGCTGGGTGGCCGGGGGGTGGGGGAGCTGGGACATTCTTTGTGAGTCTAGCACCGTGCCAGGCACATAGCAGCTACTCCATATGCGTTTTTATATGAATTTAATAAATAGAAGCATTCTTGACCTCCTCCTCTGAAACTTCACCCCGTCATCTCTAGCCACTGTGTGTCCCCACCATGTCCCGAAATGCAAAAACCTGGGAGTCCCCCTTGCCTCCTCCCTTGGCTCACTCTCCACACGCCACCTGCCTCCAAGACGTGACAGTTCTACCTTCAAGTGTATGGAAACCCATGTCCTGCCCCCTCTCCCCTCTCCCCGCTCTCTCACCTGCTCCCTCTCTTGCTCCCACCACCCTCCCCTCCACCAGTCTGCAGGGGGAGGCCCCCAAGGCCCAGCCCCTTCCAGACTGTCCACCTCCCTGCCTCCTCCTCCTCCTCCTGATCAGCCTGGCCCGGGTGGGAGCCATTCAGCAGCCTCCTCTGGGCTGAGCCCTGAGGGACAGAGGCTCAGAGGCTCAGGGGCAATTTATGGGTCTGCAGTTCCCTCCTCCTGGCTCCTCCCAGCACTTGGCTCTCACCCACCCCCGCTGTATTTCATGCCCATTGAGATTGAGGGTCCTCCATGTTCCTGCAGGGAAATTGGGCCAAGAGGAGTTTTAATGCAGTTTTTATCAGCTGCATCACGCTCGCTTGTCGGGGGAATTACAGGTGGGGTGGACAAGTGCTCCGAGCAGGCGATGAACTCCCTACGTCTTTACTCCCTGCAAGAGGAGCTGTGGGCCTTGCAGACCTCGGGGAGGCGGGGGTTCAGATGGCTTTGAGTGTCTGTGTCTAGACCTTGCGAAGGATCCTGGGACTTACCCAGGTGTAACAGGTGTGGTTCATTCATTCATTCATTCATTCATTCATTCAACCCGTCTTTAACCAGTGCTTGCCCCAGGCCTGCTCAGCTGTGGGAAAAGGGTTTGGAGGGGTCAGAGGTCAGAATGATCACAGGGAGATGAAAAATGTCCCGTGTCCAGGAGAAAAGGGGACTCGGGTTGGAGAGAAGTGGACACACCTGGAAAAAGTTGTGGGGTGGAACCCACAGGAGCTGGGCATGGGCTCAGGATGTGTGGCTTGGCAGGTGTAAGCAGAGGAGAGGACCTTGACCTCAGACCCTCAGGGGAGCGTGGGGCACGGGAGAGGCCGTGGTGGGAAGAACATACTCCCTCTGGGCCATGTCTCATTGAATTTTCACTTCTTGGGCTACGCTGATATGAACAATCTCTTTGATACCAGCCAGGCAGGCCTGCCGTGGCCCTCATGGTCCCCACTCCTGTCTCCTTTCCCAGCCGACCGGGCGCACGGCTTCCCTTGAAACACGGGCCTCCCCCCAGCTCTGGGGAGGGTGTGGGTGTGGGTGGTGGGCTTCCTCGGGCCACGGGGAAGGGGTAGGAGTGGTCGGGGAAGTGGCCTTTCTCCGTTCTCCCCGGGCTACCCTCTGATTGCGTCTGGGCTCAGTGGTATTTTATTGTGTGTCTCTCAGCAATGCTAATTCAGCCCCTCTCGTGCATTTTTTCTCTCCCCCCTCCTTCCCTCCCTCTCTTTCCTCCCTCCTTCCATTCAATACATATTCATTGAGAGCCCATGATGTCCCAGGCACTGTCCTAGGCCCTGCGGATGCAGCAGAACGAGTCAGACCCAGGTCCCTGACCTCACGGAGCTTACGTTCTGGCAGAAGCAAGACCCGTGATAAACCAAAGAGGTCAACACACATAACCCGTCCGATGATGATAGAGAGGAAGCAGAGAAGGCCGACGGGGGAGCATCGTTCCCCGGAGAGAACCGCTAGCCCGACCTGGATCGGACATGCCCACGCTCAGCCTCCCCTCCCACCACGTACGTTCGGATCTGCAAAGGGTCCAGGCGAGGTGCGACCCGTTCTACACTCTCTACGGGCGCAAGCATCCCACAGGCATGTTCCGTGTCGCTTTCTTGGCTCGCCGTCCTCGTTTGAGAATGATCCTTGTTGATCCGCGACGCTCCAGTGGCCACACTGTCACGACGATAGACCGTCCCGCGGTATGAATATGTCACTACGCGTTGAGTCCTCCTCCTGCTGATGGGCGTTTAGGTTGTTTCCAATTTTTTTTTCCCCTCTTACCACCCAAGCTGGAGGACCTTTCTTGTACCAGCCACCCCCACCCCCCACCCCGGGCCCCCATGCCACACCTGGCGACAGAAAGCCAATAATATCTGCCAAACTGGTTAACACCCTGCATAGGGGGGAGGATGATAAAAGAAACAAAAAAAAGCTCCTGGTCCCAAGGCTAACTTCATCCAGGGCTGCTCCCAGCTCATCCAAGCCCGATTTCACACTCTGCGAGGGAGATCTCAGCATGGACCACAGCTTCACGGAGACCAGAGAGGCTAAGCAACTTCCCCAAGGCCACCCAGCCCAATACAGGTGCAGAGCTCCTGAGCTTAACCACGGCCCTGCACTGCCTGGTCCCTTTCCTGGAATCACTCTCCGCCATCCAGGGCGGTCTCCATCATATCCCTCAAACATCCCCAGCTTGGTCCTAACTCTGAGCATTCACGCCCGCTGTTCCCTCTGCCCAGAACGCCCTTCCAGTCTCATCTCCAACGCTGTCTCTCAGGACCCTTCCCAGACCCTTTACTCTTTTCCGTTTCCTGTATTCACTACACGTGTAATCGGCTCGTCACTTGGGTGATGGTTTAGCATCTGCGAATCCCATCGGGGCAGGCCCTTGATCCTGTTCATGTCTCTCTCCATAGTGCTTAGCATTGCAACGGCATACAGTCGGTGCTCCATAAGTGATGTTTCCGCAGGGTGCTTGCTCCGTGCCAGGCCCTGGGCTGAGTGCTTTACAGATGTGATCCCGGTTCATCGTCACCATTAACCTCTTGAAGTCGGGAGATGGTCCTCATTTGACAGGCAAAGGGGAGGGAGGGCGGCTCAGGGACATTCAGCAGCTTGTCCAGGGCCAGCCATCAAAGGCAAGCAGAGGGGGAATTTGAAACCAGGTCTGCCTGCCTGTGTCCCCACCGCCTTCACATGTCTCCCCGGACACTTGAGCACCACAGAATTTGCACCTCGGAGCTGGGAGATGACATCATTTCACAAAAGGGGAATCGCAGGCCAGAGAGGAACGGACACTTGCCCAGTGTCACACACAGGTTGGCAGCAGGCGAGGCCAAACTCCCATCATCTCCTGGACTCCCGGCCCCGGGCCACTCTGCCCCAGGCTCTCCCACCCCCTCACAGTGAGGATGACACGCCTCACATCTCTCTCTACACATCGGGGGCCGGTGGCGGGGGACATGGCCCGGAAGGCAAAGCGTGGTGGCGGAGCACGAGAGGCATGGATGAGAGATGCGTCTGTCCCCGGGGCTGGATGTTCGAGGCGGCTCCATTATTCAGGTCATGAGGCTGCATCCGCCAGGTGGGGGAGGGAGGCCCGCTGCAGCCTGGACGGTCAGCTGGCCCGGCCGCGGGGGGCCGCAGGGCCCTGGGAGCTGTCACCGCTGACTGATGGATGGGGACAGCTTCCAGTCGCCGGCCATCCCCGCCACGAGCCCCGTGGCCATCTCTGTGGCCGCCCACGCTGGCCTCCCGCCCGGCGCCTCGCTTTGAACGTCTACAAGGCCTTTTGTTCCCGCAGCAGGGGCTGGGCAGGCGGCGTTGAGGGGCTCCTCTCGGAGGAAGAAGCTGCCTGCTGCGGCTTCCCCCTCCCCCTGACCCCTACTGCTCTCCTCTAATTACCTGTGGGCAGGAGGGGCCTGCCAAGGGGTCCAGCTGGGGGAGGGGATGGAGGGGGTGGTGGCTGGAGTAGCCTCGCATTCCAGCCCCCAGATCACAGATGGGAAATGAGGCCCAGAGACTGCCACAGCCTTGCTCGAGGTCACACAGCAAGTCATGGGTAGGGCTGGGGCTGAACCCAGGGGGGTTAGACTCCCCAGGATAAGGGTCAGGAAAAAAAACAACTGGTTTTGAACAGCACTGATGTGCCAAGCACTGGATACCCGCTGTCTCCTTGAATTGGACAGACCTGTTTCAGGCGATCCTTGCTTCCCAGCTGTGTGTCTTCAGGCAGGTTAACTTCCTTCTCTGAGCCCCGTTTCTTCGTCTATGAAATATACTTACTTATTGAGGACCTCCTATGTTCAGGACCACACGGAGACATACATTAGTCACAATCTCTGACCTCAAGGATCTCTCTACCACGTAGGGAGACAGATGGGTCAGTAAAAAGCCAGGCACACGAGGTAAGTGCATTGGTGGTGGTGGTGGTGGGGGGGAGCAGAGGTAAATAGTGGGAATTCAAGGGGGACCCCCATTCAGCCTGGAGTCAAAGAGGACTCCATGGAGGGGGCCTCCAGGAGGGTTCGATCCGGGGAGCAATGGGGAGCCATACATGGTTCTACGAGTTTGGAGATGATCTCTCCAGGCTGGAGGAGCGGGGACAGAACCAGGGGGTGGCAAGGGGTCTCCCAGGTGAGAGGTGACCAGCACTGGGCCCCAGTTCCTACAGCTTCACACAGAATGGGCTCCGAGCCAGGGGACCATGGGCGAGTCCTTGGAAAGCTAAGCATAGAGTTCCCTTGTGCCTCAGCAATTCCACTCCCAGGTCTGTACCCAAATAGTTGTCAGCGGGGATTCGGACAGATACTATACACCTGTGCTCATCACAGCGGCCACAAGGTGAAAACAGCCAAGTACCCGTCTCAGATGAACAGACAAAGGAAATGTGGTACCTCCAGACAGTGGACTGAGACTGAGCCATGAAAAGGAACAACATATCGGCACATGCTACCGGAGGGAAAGCAGCAAGAAAGACAGAGAGCGCATGGTTTCACTTTTACGAAATCCCTACAACAGGCAAAGTCAGAGACACAGAAAGCAGAAGGGAGGCCAACAGGGGCTGGGGAGAGGGGAGGAGGAGGAGTCATTGCTTTAAGGTGCAGACTTCCTGTTTGGGGTGGTGGGAAAGTTCTGGAAACAGATGGTGGCGGTGGCTGCATGACATCGTGGTGCTATGAAGGCGCTTGATGCTACTTCATTGTCCACTTAGAGTGTGGAAAGTGGCAAATTTTACATTGTATATATTTTTTTATCACAACGAAAAAATTAATCATAGAATATATCGAAACCCACCGAATTTACACTTCAAATGGGCGGATCGTGCGGTCTGTGAGTTATAGGGCAATAAAGCGGTTAGAAACGAAACAAAACGATTGGGAGCAGCCGTGTGGGGAAGGGGAAGGCACCTTTGGGGAGACTAGGGGGTCACAATGTGCCCAATTTGGCAAACGATGGCCAGCCGTCTCTGACCCCCCCCCCCCCCCCCCCCGCAACCGCGTGGATGTATAATTTCCCCAGAGCCTTTGAGACATGGCTCCTAAGCTGACATGCTGTGTGCCCTTGGGCAAGTCACATACCTCTCTGGGTCTCGGTTGCCTGATCTCTATCTAAACTCCGTTTACTGAGGGCTGACTGTGTGCTGGGCACAGGGTCAGCATTGTCCCTTTCAGTCCTCCCCGTATTCCAGACCAGGACCCGGAGGCCCGGAGCGGGGGAGAGGCTGGCCCGGTCTCCCAGGGCAGCCGTGGCCGAGCCGGCCTCAGCCCCGCTCCCATTGGCCCAGGGGCTCCCTGACCCGCTTCCCCGCCTCCCCTCTGTGTCTGTTTGGAGCCGGTCACGGATTTTGTTCCTCCTGCAAATGATCTCCATGTGTCAGGGATTGAGTTTCCCCGCGTCTGGCCCCGTCCCCCTGGGAACCCGAGGCCCCCCACGGTCCGATGCTGCCTGCCGGGTGGGGCCTCCCCAGCAGCTCGGTGGCTCCTGCTGACCTGGGATGGGGCCCAGGCGGGCTGGGGCCTGGGCATCTGGTTTAGCCATCAGAGCAGGGGCTTGTTTCAGTTTCACTGACCCATGGAGCCCCCGGGAGAGGGAGAGAGAACAGACTGGCAAGTGGGGGGGCGGTGAGGCAGCAGGGGGGTGGGGAGGGCTGGAACTGAGCAAACAAATACCAGCGCATTAATGGGGGCTCTGTGGCCGAGAAAACACACACACACACACACACACACACACACACACACACACGATGAAAAGCCACCTTTCACACACCTACTTGCAGACCTTCATGCAATGCACCCTTTGCTCTAGCCATGCAGATGGCTTGCTATTTTCCATGCATGCTCCACGCTGCCCAACCTCTTGCCTAGGCTAGTTCTCCCACCCGGAATGCCCTCCGGGCCATTCCTGCAAAGGCCAACTTTGCGATTTCCCACGCCCAAGCTTCTGGGGACCCTCCCCTGTTACCCATCTCATCCGCCAGCGGCGCCCCCTCTTCTCAGACCCGTTAGTGGGCAGGGGCAGCAGGTTGTGATTTTGAGCAAGTCCCTGGGCCTCCTTGAGTGTCCGGTGCCTCCCCTGTACGAAGGCAGCTCCACACCTCCTGCCTCGCTGGGTTCCCATGGCAACCCCACTACGCGTGTCTGTATTTTGAGGATGAGAAAAGAGGGTTCAGAAAGGTTTAGCAACTGGCCCAGGGTCACCCAGCCGGTTAGCAGGAGCCTGGATTAAACCCTAGCACCTGCTTCTGTTACTGAGAACAGCCAGCCCAGGAGTCAGACAGGCCTGTGTCTACTGCCCCCCGGCTCACCAGCTGGCTCCTCCTGGCTCCCGGGTCCCCCTGAATTGCCACCCTGACAGTGGCCTATGATTTACAAGGGCTCACTTAGTCCCTGCCTAGCCCCTCTGGGTCTGAGCCTCCAATCTGCAGGCAGGGAACTGTACCCTGCTCTTGAGCCTCTATGCTGGGAGGGCAAAGGCGGTCCCACTTCTCAGAAGGGGAAACTGAGGCTCAAAGGCGCCACTGGACTTTCCGAGGAGCCACAGCCCAGCCGGAGGAGGGCTGGGGTTCAAACTCAGGCTTTGGCTTTGCCTGTCGAGCCCAGACCGCCTGCTCCCACTCCGCAGGTATGAACGGGGCCGCGAGGGGGCTGTGCGTCTTGCTAGCCCCTCACCGATCCCAGGGTTCAGCAGAGCGGTCGTTAGGGCTGGGAGGTGGTCTGGGGAGAGAAAGGTTCCCAGGGGACTCGGGGCTCCATGGCCTCTCCTACCCAAATCTCAAGTGGGGTGGCAGCTCTTCTTCATCCATCAAATGGGGGACCGTTAGGACCCTCGCTGCAGGTGCTCACGATGAGAAGGATGTAGGGTAAGATGCACCCCTGCTTCCACGGGTCCTTGTTCTCTCCGGGGGTTCTTGCTCTCTGTCACACTATCAGTCATCGGCGTGCGTGGCGTGGGGTAGGCACTGAGGGGCGTCGGCCCCACCCCATCTCTCTGTCCTCCCAGCTTGGCGTTGGATCGGGCTATGATACTGGGAGCTGACACGGTGCAGGGCCTGCAGTGTCTGCATCTGTGAAATGGGCTGATGCCCCCAGCCTCACCATTCTCCTGTGATCACAGAGTCTTCAGCTCTTCTGAGCCGCCAGATGCCAGGTCTTATGAAAGCCTACACAGGCCCCTCTGCCCCCAGCCCAAGGCCCAGTGGGACCAGCTTGTCCCGAGTGGGCGGTGGGCGGGTTTAGGTTTCAGCACCCGAGTTTTCCAGCCTGTCCCTCCATCTGTACCGAAAATACCCGTGCAAATTCCCGGGGCCTCCCGGGGACACACCAGAGGCTAAAATAAGACCTGAAGTCAGCAGGAGCCTGTCCCTGCTGCCGCCGCCGATGCAGCCGGCCCCTGGGGAGCGCAGCTCGCCGGGCACAGCCAGACCCGGAAAGGACAGCCAGCAAGTGGGTGCCAGGCTGAGCCATCTCCAAGCTCCGAGGGGTTTTAGGGTACAATTCCCTGCCCTGACCCCGACAGGCAGCCAGTAGTCTGAGGTGGGGCCTGGAAGTCTGTTTTCCACAAAACTTCCAGAAGATTCTGCCGCCCTGGCACTGGCTGTCCACCTTCCACCGCCCTTGACACAGATTTGCACTTGTTTATTCACGCTGCTGTCTCGCTTCTGGGTCTGAGTCACCTCTGCCTGTCTGAGCAAAGGCTTGTGTGGAATAAACGGATGCACGAACGAACGAATGAGCGAATGAGTGGATACCCAGCTCACCGGAGAATTCCGGACTTTCCTCACCCCTGACAGAGGGAAAAACTTTGGGACCCATATTTTCCTTGGCACCTAAGCTCAGTTGAGAGGCACCAGGAGGTGTTTTCTAGATTGCCAGGGCTCCCCTCCTCCAGGCAGTCTGCCCTGATTGCCATGACCCCTAGGCTGCCCTCACCCATCTCATGTGGCTCCCTTATGTCTGTCTCCCCAGTGCCCACCCCAGGCCTGGCACAGAGTGGGTGATCAATAACTGCCGATGAGCCAGAGGAATGAATGAAGGGCCCACCTGACTGGATCCTCCTCTGGCTTCGCCTTACGGGGTGTCGTGGAAAAGGCCGCCCTCCTCTTGCTACGCTCCCCCTCTTTTTCTTGGCTCAGGTCCCGCTGCATTTCTTTGAGTTCTTGGCACCTTGTGCAGCCCCCAAGCCTTTGCATGTGCTGTTCCTTCTACCCGAAACTCCCTTCCCTCTAGCGCAGCGGTTCTCAACCTGTGGGTCGCGACCCCTCTGGCGGTCGAACGACCCTTTCACAGGGGTCGCTTAAGACCATCCTGCATATCAGATATTTACATGATGATTCATAACAGTAGCAACATGACGGTTATGAAGTAGCAACGAAAATCATTTTATGGTTGGGTCACAACTTGAGGAACTGTATTTAAAGGGCCAGGAGGTTGAGAACCACGGCTCTAGCGCCTTGTGCTGTCCCTGATGGTGCTCAGAGCCCCATGTTCTAACTGAAGCCGCCATCGTCCCACTTGCGATCCATTCCTGGCTTCTACCCCACGGACCTCAGTTGTCCCCATCTCTGCAGAGGGTCTGAATGTTGGGGCCCTGCCCCCACTGTGGTTGCCCTGCTCCCCCGCCCCGCCCGGCCCCTCCAGCCTGATGACATCTTCATCGCCCATCCGGCCTCAGCATCTTCTCCCGGCTGGTGGCTGGGGGGCCGTTATCTGGCCCGAAGCAGGTGGAGGGCCCGCGAGCTCAGGGCCTGCCGGCCGCCTGGTTTATATTTTTAACACCCGGCTCTCGGGCGGTGACAAGGTGTCTGCTAAGTGAGGTAATAGGCAATTGAGTGGGTTCCGCTTTGCCGAGGGCCCTCATAAATCACGTCTGTCAGGGGCCTGTGTCACGGTCCAGGGCAGCGGCCGCGCGTCGCCAATTAGCCAGCCTGCACCCGGTGCTGGACCGCAGCCCAACGCCGGCACCGTGGCCTTGGCAGGGCCCAGGGGGCGTCGGCCCCACCCCATCTCTCTGTCCTCCCAGCTTGGCCTGGCCTTGGGCAGACGGGGAGGAGCTGACGCGGTGCAGGGCCTGCCCTCAGGATGGAGGCAGCCGCTCCGCTCAGGAGGCCGTGGCACGACCCCCGCCAGTGTCTTCTCTCTGGGCCTCAGTTTCCTCAACTGTAAAGTGGGTGGATCATGCCTGTTTGAGGACTAATGGGTGGAAGTGACAAGGAGGCGGGTGCATCTTAACAGAAGGAAGCCCTTTGTTCTCTGAGTGGTCATGCCACCTCGGCCACAATGATGATGATGGTGATAATGAACACTTGGATGGCTCTCTCCACCTCACCTTGCCTAGCTCCAAAATTTTCTTTTTGGGGGGAGGAGGGAGGCTCAGGAGGGGTGAACAGCAGCTCAGATAGTATGAATGGCAGCTATGAAGGCAGAGCACTGCTCCTGTAATCACCAACAGTCCTGAGCGGTAGCCACTCCCATTTTACAGATGGGAACACTGAGGCACTGCTAGGTCAGTAACACAGCTGGTTTGATAAAAGGCAAGTCTTGAACCCAAGCAGTCTGGCTTCCCAGTTCGGGTTCCTCTCCTGTGTGGCCAATAGTTCCACCAGGTGCTTTGGGAGGGAGTGCGCCCCCATCTGGAGAGCCGTGTAAGCAGCAGCCCAGCAGATCTCTCCTTGGATATTGGGGGAGGGGGCGAATCCTGTATCAGGAGGGACGATAGACCCTCTCTGAGAGCTAAGCTGTTGGCAGAGGAACTTTCCTTAAACTGGGGTCAGAGAGGGTGAGGAACTTTCCCAAGGTCACACAGCCAGTTGGTGGCAGGTATGAGACATAAAGCCTGCTGGAGTCTCTTGGGTGGGGTTCGAATTAATTCCTCAAACACTGCAGCTGATATAAAATTCAGCCCCAAAGCGTACCAGCGCCTCAGAGGGCCCAAATATCTTCCTGTCTGCAAGGCGGGGTTCTCCTCCAGGCCTGGTTTTAATCTGGTCTGGGCATCACCACTCAGCGGCCCAGTCCTGTGCCCTGGCTTCTCCTAGACTCACTCTGCTCATCTGTAGAATGGGCTCATGTCAGTAACTGCCCCAGAGGACTGTGAGGACCAGGAGGAACACGGTGAGGGCTCAGGCTCAGGCATAGTAGTACTAGATGGTGTCACTGTAGGTGATTTTTGTTTTATTCTTTTTATATCACTTTTCCCCCCAAGTTTGTATTTCACCAGCCAGGGGCAGGGAGGCTCCCTCAGCAGGTGGTGGAGGCCCGGGGCCTGCACAGGGTGGGTGCTCTTGGGCCTGGCCTCCAGGGCAGGAGAGAAGTCCTGAGGTCCTTTCTTAGAAACGCAGGCTCGCCTGGAGGGAGAAAAGTGCCACATAGATGCACATGTGCACACAACCTCACACACAACCTCACACACAATCTCACACACTTGCATCCTCAAACTCACACACAATCTCATACATAGTCTCTCTCTCTCTCTCTCTCTCTCTCTCTCTCTCTCTCTCTCTCTCTCTCATACACACACTCTCTCTCTCATACACACACTCCCTCACAGGCCCACTGCCACAGAAACACAGATCCTTCACAAGTCCTACTGTGTGCTCCACACGGGGATTCAGAATAATCCAGACCCAGAGAAACGCCTGCCCCCTGACAATGTGCCCCTGAACCCCATGCAGTTGCACACACAACCTTACTCCCCAACCCCCACACATGCAGGAGGCCCCTGTCAGTCTCCATACCCCGCTCTCCCCTCCACACACCCTCCCTGGTCCCAAAGCTTCCAGCCCCTTCCTGGGGGCTCAGAGAGCAAACAAGGCAGAGTGGAGATCCTGCCCTCCCCCTGGGCTCCACATACCCTCTCCCTTCTCCCCCTCCCCCACTAGCAGCCCCTCCCTGCCTCCCTATCCCCCCTGCTAGCAGCCCCTCCTGTCCCCCCTGCTGGCCTGAGCAACCTTTATGATGGGCAGGGAGCCTGCAGAGGCCCCAGGAAAAAACATTCTTCAAAGGGAGCTCGCGGCCCCTCCTCTGCGGCTGCACTCGGAGCCCCTGAGGACTGCCCTGGGGGCCGGCCTGGTCAGAATAGGGACAGAGGGGGCATCCGGGCAGTTGGGAGAGATGAAAGATGCCCTGGCCGGACCCCAGCAGGACAGTATTTCCTGAATATTTCTGCCTCTTGTTGGAGACCAAACACAAGGGGCCCACCAGGTGCACAGGCCTCTGTCCCTCCGGACCCCATCGGTCCACTGGCGGGCAGCCCTGGGTGGGGGTGGGGACCAGGGCCCCGGAGACTGCCATCTGCATGGCCGTCTTGGCTGCCTCTCCTCTCTGGGGGTCACCAGGGGCCGGGATCGATGCTGGGCCCAGCTGCCCAGCGGCGCCCCATTAAGAGCCCGGCCTGGCCTGGCTCTAATTGATTAAGCTGGGGCGGCTGCATGGGCCCAGGTGGCAGGGCCTGGGCAGCCTCTGGCTCCCTCACGGCACGGCCCGGCTGGGGACAGGGGAGTGGGAAAGAAAGAAGGCACGGGGCGGGGGTGTCTGGGAGCCCCAATTAGGCCAGGAGCGGTGCAGCCTGGGCTGCTCCTAATTTGGTTTGGGATAATGAGCTGGGAAAATGAGCTCCTGTCTGCCTAGAGTTTAAACCCCATCTGGACTGGGCCCTGGGAATAGCCTCTTCAATCCCTGCCCTATGGACTGGGGGGCAAAGAGCGGGGGGTGGGGTGAGGGCTGGAGGTGCAGCGGCTCCTCTGGTGGGCACAGCACTCGACAGTGTGCAAACGCTTTCTCCTTTGTGCCATCAAGGGCATCATCTCGGGGGAGTGTGTGTGTGGGTGGGTTAGCGTTACAGCCCCATTTTACAGATGGACAAACTGAGGCCCAGAGAGGAGACACGAAGTCCCAGTAGACTCCTGGCTGGATCTGAGACTCGGCCCTAGACCTTTGCACACAGGAGCTTGTTTTCCTTCCTGAGATATACTTTTGGCTTTGAGGGTTGGCAGGTTTGGCCAACGGAACCACCAGAATGCCCAGTTCCATTTTAATTTCAGATAAGCAGCGAGTAGAACGCACTGATGTTTAAAAGATGATTTGTTCCGGATTTTATCCGGCAACACTGTTCACCGTGTCGAAGGGCCTTGGGGGAATCTGGGGGGAGTGGGACAAAGGTTGGAGGCAGTCAGACTGGTTCCAGTCGGTTCTGGCACTTCCTTCCCGTGTGGTGGGGGTGGGCAGAGTAGGTCTCCCCGCACCACCTCCCAAGGTGTCCCCCTCCGTGGCCAAAGAGGCTGTAAGCTAGGATCTTGACACAGGGAGCTTATGTTGAATTATCTGGTGGGTGGGGCGTGGGGAGCAGTGGACACACGAGGGTCCTTATGAGAGGAAGGTGGGAGGGTGAGTCAGGGAAGGGGCTGTGCGAGGAGGGAAGCAGAGGTCAGAGGGATGTGCTTTGAAGACGGAGGATGGGGCCACGAGCCCAGGAGCCCAGGAGCCCCTCTGGAAGTGGAAAAGGCAGGGAGACAGTCTCTCCTAGAGCTCCCAGGAGGAACGGGACCCTGCTGACATCCTGACGGCAGCCCCCTCAGACTCTTGGAATTCCGACCTCCAGAACCGGGATACATCCGTGTTGTTTTCAGTCACCAAACGCGTGGTGATTTGTTACAGCGGCAACAGGGAGCTAATACGGTCGCCTCGGGTGAGTCGCTTACAATCCCTGGGCCTCTGTTTTCTCGCCTGTAGCCTGGGGGTGGTCCTCCTTTTCCCACGAGATTGATGTGAGGTTTGCCCAGGGCCGAGCAGCCAGATGTCCCCCCAGTGGCTGCGGTTAGTGTGAAACCTCACGGGGTTCTGAGGGCCCAGCTGCGGCCTCCTTCCCCAGGCCCCTCCTTCGGCCCAGCCGGAGGCGTCCCCAGGGATTTCTCTGTGCGACCGTGAAATGCAGGTGGGATGCTGATGATGGGCCCCTCCAGCCTCCGGTGCAGAGGCCTCCACTGCGCGCAGGTTCAAAGTCTCGAATGTGAAGAGCTCGCGCCTCCCGGAACCCCGAGACCACAGCCCCTGGGGACACGTGTCTGTGAATCCCAGGAGCCCCAGGTCCATGCCGCCCGGCCCTGGGTTTATGCTCTGACAGCCAGTTGGAAGCTCCAGGACCGAGATGTCAAGTCTGGAATTTTAATCCACAACAAAGCGGGCGGTTTTCTCACGTTTCACTGTGGAAATTCTGGACTCCGAGCGCCCAGGACACCCCCAGACACCCTGGTCTGGACGGAGCATCCAAGATCCAAGTGGATGGGGTGGCCTGGTCTGCGCGGCTTCCATATGCCACCCACTCCCGATTTCCCAAAGGATGGGGTACAGGCAAAGACCCCCGATGTCCTCATGTCATTGAGGGCCCCAGGACCCCCAGGAGAAGATGCTGGGGTGTGTGTGTTAAACCGGATAGTGGCTGAGAGAGCTTTATAAACAAACAAACAATGTCGGTTAAAGGAATTGCACACATCAGGCCATAAGGGGAGGGGAGGGGGAGGTTCTGGGGGTGAGGGGCTGAGGGAGGGGGGTGCCCTCTCACCTTACCCCGTGTGAAGGAGGCTCCCTCTGTTTGTGAGTACCCTAAGTTGAATGATGGCATGTTGGGGACTGTCTGTATTTGTTCCAGGCGCCTTGTCTTGCTCACCACACTCTCCTCAGCCCCTGGAACGGGCCTGGCAGAGGGTAGACCAGAACCCCACTTGCTAAATGAATGAATGAATGGTGAGCCTCTAGGGCAGCGGTTCTCAACCTGTGGGTCGCGACCCCTTTGGCGGTGGAACGACCCTTTCACAGGGGTCGCCTAAGACCATCCTGCATCTCAGATATTTACATGATGATTCATCACAGTAGCAACATGACAGTTGTGAAGTAGCAACGAAAATAATTTTATGGTTGGCTCACAACATGAGGAACTGTATTTAAAGGGCCAGAAGGTTGAGAACCGCTCCTTGAGGGGAAGACTCACTTTTTCAGACTTTGATGGCTACCACCTTCTCCCCCTGAACAGAAGAGGCCTGGGAGGAGACCACCCTCCTGGTCTGAGCCCCAGATCACACGCAGGAGAGTTGGAAAGGTGACCCCAAAGGTCATCCAGCTCATCTCTTTCGTGCCCATTTAGCAGATGAGGAAATTGAGGCCCGAGCAACCACGTGGGCTGTCCAAAGGCACTCTGCAACCCAGCGGCTGAGCAAGAACCGGCTTACAGGACGGACTCTTGCCTCTTGGCCGGGAGACCTCGGGGTCCGGGGGGCCCCAGTCGCCTTCCCGCAGCAGCGAGCCCTGTGTGCTTCTGTCACGTTACTTAATGGCGGGCAGGTAAGAACCCCTCAGTCTCCATCATCTGCGCACACAATAGGGAGGAGAACGAATTCAAATGTCACTCGCAACAATAAAGGAAAGTATTCTTAGCGCACGGCGTTCAGCGGGGCCAAGGCGAGGGCGCGGCGGCGTGTTCCCAGTGAGTCACCCGGGGAGCAGGAGCCGGGGGATCTCAATTATTCCCTGACAGCGTCAGCGGCGACGTGCGAGCGCCCAGGTTATTTTTATACTCGAGGCTGATGGATACGCGTGTGCAAAGGTGAGTGGGGCAGGGGTGTACATGCGGGTTCCGGGCACATGCAGGTGTGCGTGTGCATGAGTGCCCGGGAGAGGGTAGAGTGGCCTTGTGCAGGGGTGCATGTGTGCGTGCACACACGCGCAGGTGACATGCACAGGTTTGGGCATATAGTGAGACGTGTGCACCCCCTGGACAGTCAGCCCAGGAGGATGGGTTCCTTGTCTCGCTGGTGTCCAGCCTGGTGCCTGGCACAGAGCAGAAGCTTCATAAATGTCTGCCAAGCAGATAACAAATGCCGAGCCCTCGCTGGTGTGGCCGCTGTTCTGCACCCTGTCCCCCCTCTTCCCCCCACTCAAAGCCGCTATCTTCCTGACCTCCTCCTCTCCTTCATTGCGTCCCCTCAGTCCACGGTCCAAGCAGTGGCCTGGGGGCCTCTTAAAACTCAAGTTGGCCCGGCCGGCGTGGCTCAGTGGCTGAGCGTCAACCTATGAACCAGGAGGTCACGGTTCGATTCCCGGTCAGGGCACATGCCCGGGTTGAGGGCTGGATCCCCAGTGTGGGGCATGCAGGAGGCAGCCGATCAATGATTCTCTCTCATCATGGATGTTTCTCTCTCTCTCCCTCTCCCTTTCCTCTCTGAAATCAATAAAAAATACATAAAACAAAGACAACAAAAAACAAACAAACAAGAAGATCCCTCAAACTGGAGCAAGTCGCTCTCCTGATTAATGAAACAAAAACAGCCCTGTGGCTGCCCCATCGCGCCCAGAACAAAACCCCAAATCCTTTCCAGGACCTTCGAGATCCCGAGTGGGCTGGGCCTGCCTGCCTCATCTCCCACTGCCCCACTCCTGCCCCCTCAATTCTTCCCAGGGGCGGGGGGCGGGGGGTGGCCTTTTCCTGCCTCGCAGTCTCCGCTTAAATATGGCATCTCCCCTGGGAGGCCTTCCCTCCACTCTCATCTGCATTCCTCCCACCCCTGCCCTCGATTTTCTCACGTATCCCTTTCCCTGTTAGACTGTAAGCTCCGGGGCACAGAGTCACACCTGCTCCATTGCAGAGTGGCGCCAGCTGGCAGCGCAGCCCTGGGCGCAGGGTGGGCACCTACTAAGCTTGAGCGGGTGGCTGGTGAGCGGGCAGGTGGGGCATCCTCCTGGGCGAAGGTGCGGCCCAAAAGCTACCAGTCTGTTGAGCTGGGAGAAAACCTGCTCCCCGCACCGCCATTCCTCCTTCGCATGTAGCCCTAACCCCCACCTCTGCACGGTTTCTTACTTTATGCGGTTTCAAGGGTTCCCGTTTCATTTCCATTGGACATTATCTATTGCTGTTTGAATCGGAAACTTGCTGTACATGAAAAATAACCATCGGATTGGAAATGCCAGGGGCCGGTGGCCGCGGTGGCTTGCCCTGGCTCCCGAGCCCATGCCGGCGCCCTCTCTGTTAGCGGTGGAAGCGCCCAGCGAGGCTTTTGGTGCTGTAACCGGGAGCCGGCGCATCTGCGTCGCCCTGGCGGTCAATGCCGTCTGCCTCGCTGTCAGTGAACAGCCCCCTCCCACTCTGAAGCCCCTGCTTTCCTGCCCGGAACGCCCCAGCCCAGGAGCTGAACACTTGTCCATCCCCTCCCGGCCACCCCTGGCCACCCTTCACATCCTTGTCTCCAGGAGGCAACTCAACTCGGGGTCCGGAGGACCGGACTGGGGGCCGCTGGCCTCTGGCCTCTGCTCTCGGGGTGTCAGCTCGCTTCTCTAGCAAACGGGGCTCGGATCTGGCACGACTGCCTGGCTCTGGAGCCGCCCTGAGGATGAGCTGGACCCAGAGCTCGGCCCGCAGGCCCAGGGGACCAGTCTGGGCGGCAGAGTCTTTCCTGAGCCTCCGGCCGCCTCCCGGGACAGTTTGGAATTTTTATTTTTTGGCCTTTGTCTGCCAGAGAGCAGCGTGGGCCTCTTCGCATAATTTTCATTCCATGAGGCCGGAAAGGGAGTCTGCACAGGTGTTTCGGGGAGGGGGGAGGCGGAGCCAAGAGCCTGGGGCGGCCGTCTTTGGCGGGAGGCCAGCTGGGCCTGCCTTTCAGGACAGAGGGGCCGGAGCAGAGCAGCAGGACCGAGTGCCTTCTGTCCGCTCCTGCGGGCACTAGCTGCCGCACACTCCCTACCTTAGTGACTCCGGGAGGGAATTCACTGTTGCCACCCATTTCACAGATGCGAAAACTGAGGCCCGGAGAGGGAAGGCGCTGGCCCACGCTCACACAGCTGGGACGTGGCAGAGCCGGTCTTTGAACCCAGGTCTGCGTGGTTCCAAATGTGTGACCTTCACCAGGAGAGCTGTGCTTTTAGGTTTCTTTTCAAGCAACAGCAATGCTCAGGGAACTCAGGAGGCCCAGAGAGAGGAGGCAACGTATTGAGGATCACTCGGCTGCCCCCCCATCCCCCCCCCACCCCACCCCCATCACAGTGATTGGTGTCACTACCCTGTTGCTTCTCTGTCTTTTCTGGAAGAATCTCACGTGGTCTGCACCCCTGGCCCAGTAGGGGAGGGGGGTGACTCCTCAGCACCCGGGAACTGGGGGAACACTTGCTTCTGACCCCCTGTCCACCCCATGGCGTCAAGAGCCAGCTGACTGTGAGGGGCTGGAGGTGTTATTTTCCCCAGAGGAAGCTTCGGGCAGGGAAACCCTTGCTCGGATCCTGGGCTCCATTTCCCTCTGCCTCTAACGTGACTCAGCTCTAGGGAGGGAGGAGGAGGGAGAATTTATAATAAAATCCAGGGGGTTCCCTAAGGCCAAGGATTCCAGTGGCCACTTAGGCCTGCAGGGCCCTGCTGGCCTGCAGGGCCCTGCTGGCAGCCCTCCCTCTCCTTGTTCTCAGCCCTCTCCTTGTTCTCAGCAGTCCCGGCTCCCTCCCTTCCTGGCCCTCGGCCCCCTTCGCCCTCCCTGGGCTCCACCAACCTCTCCTCTCTTGGTTGTTCTCTCTCTCTCTCTCTCGCTCTCTCTCTCTCTCTCTCTCTCGCTCGCTCTCTCTCTCCTCTCTGCTTCCGTCTATTTCCCTGTCTCTCTGTGTTTTTTTTTTTAATATATTTTTATTGATTTCAGAGAGGGAAGGGAGAGGGAGAGAGAGAGGTAGAAACATCAATGATGAGAAAGAATCATTGATCGGCTGCCTCCTGCACGCCCCCTACTAGGGATCAAGCCCCTAACCCGGGCACGTGCCCTTGACCCTAACGAGCCAAATTGGCTCGGGCTGTCTGTTTTGTGTGTATGTGTGTACTTCCATTTCACTTCAAATGCTGAGCGTTTTACCTCAAAGGGTGAAATAGGAAAACAGATGCAATGGACACAACCTCATCTACATAAATAATCCAGTGTCTATTTTTGGGCGGGGCGGGGGAGGGCTCAAAGGGAAAAATATCTGTAACACACAAAACAAACATTTTACGAATTGAGGATAAGATAAGAAAAAGTGAACCTCTCAAATGCAAACGTGAAATCCAGCTCCCACTTTCCTCTCAAACCAGTTCTGACTCCAGCGGTTGGTCGGGGCTCCGCTGAGCCTCGTTCCTCATCTGAGAAATTGGAGAAAGACCATTCCACCCCCAGGGTCCATTAGGTGGGAAGCTTAGGAGTCAGTCCAGTGTGGAGGGTGGGCGCCCTTGCCTTGTACCGACCCCGAGCAGGTGCTCACGGGATGGTTCCAGCTGTGTGCCCTTGGGCAGGTGGCTTGCCCTCTCTGAGCCTTGGTTTCCTCATTTGCAAAATGAGCACAGGTTTGGGGTCCTGGCCTTGCCACCCAGGGGCGTCTCCCTCCTGACTCAGGAACCTGGGAGAGGTGGGGGGAGGGAGAGGGGGCAGATGAAGTTCACGGACGTGAGGCTGGGGAGGGGAGCCAGGAGAAGGGAAGGCACCGCTGCCCAGCCATCCTGGCCAGGTGTGGGGCAGGGACTCCTGACAGATGCCCCAGTCCTGGGTTCAAATCCTGACC
>NW_005871317.1:1502366-1527339 GCF_000147115.1 Myotis lucifugus
GCGTCTGCAGAAGGTGCTCAGGAAAAGAGTCCTGCGGTTGAATCTGACCTCAGCTCCACCAGCCAGATGTATGACACGTTTCCAGGTGAAGGCAGAGAGGTTCTAGGGGTGGCGGAGGGGAAGGGGGCGGGGGAGGTCAAATCCTGATCCAGGCCTCAGAGCCGTGAGGTGGCAAAGCAGGGACAGAACGCAGTCCCCTTGGATGAACCAGTTTTGGGGAGACCATGCCACCTGCTGCCTTCCAAGTGCGGCAGGGGGGTCGTCTGGTCCAGGCCAGGTCCCTGCGGGGTATTCTGGGTAACACGGAGGCTCAGAGAGAGTGAGCAGCTGGCCCAAGGCCACCCAGCAGGTTGCTAGGGGGCCTGGCTAGAGCCCAGCAGGCCCCACCCCGGGGGCTGGGACTGAGGCAGCTGGGATTCTTGCAGGCAGCACCCCTGCCCATTCTCCCCTCCCTTGACATTGGCTGGGGCACCCAGGCCTGTATTCCAGCCGGCAGGGCCGCAGGCCGCCGTGGGTGCGTGCAGTCCATTAGCGGGGCTCACTAAGTTCATCAATAATAGATCTGGCGGTGGCTGCGGGCTGCCCGTGCGTGGAGGGCGGAGAGCACCCATAAATCAGCCGGATGGGGGCTGACCAGGCCACCACAGCGCCACCCTCAGAAGTCCACTGGGTCCCAGGGCAGGGGCCCAGGCAGCTCTCCTGCCAGCCCTCCAGGCTCCCTTAGTCTCTGGCTCCTCCCTCTTTCCCTGTCCCCTGCCCCTTTTCCCCATCTCTCCCTCCTTATGTCACCTGGTCCACTGGGTCCCCTAACACTGCACTTGCTCCTCCTGAGCAAGCTCAATACTCCCCCCCCCTCCCCACCCCCCAAGCCAGCCAGCCCCTCCATTCCCCACCCCCAGAAATAGCTCTGCCCCTTCTCCCAGCCACATGTGGCCACCCCCAGTACTTGCAACATGTGCATGTTCCCTCACAACAGTCCCCTGGTTCTCCTGTCCCTGAGATCATGCCTATGCTCTTCACATGCCCACCTGTGTGCCAGGTACATGTTAGTCACAGACACACTCCTTTACATATGCATCATGCACACACAGGTGCATGCTGGTTAAATAAGCAGATCACAGGTAGGGAGAAGGTGCACCCGGCAGAGGAAACGGCATGTGCAAAGGCCCTGTGGTAGGAAAGGCCCATGTGCTCAGGGCCTGTGGTTACTGCAGCCACATTTGCGTTTTCCCCAAAGGGAACTTAGATAACAGGCAATTTTATAACCTGATGCAGAGTGTGACTCAGTCTCTTGCACAACCTCTGCCAAGCAAATGCTTCTCAGATCCAGGTCTTTCAGCTCCCGCCATCCACCTTGAGGTTTTCTTCCAGCTTCCCCTCATCCAGCCCCTCCTCCCCTGCCCCCCAGAGGGGCTCAGGTCTCCATGGTCAGGCCCAGGCACCCCAGCGTAGGTGGGAGTTGGGCTGAGGAAGGGAGAGCTCGGAGGGAAAAGGCCAGCCATAAATTCCCAGTGAGTTGCTGCTGGCAGCTCTCTGCCTGCTCTCAGAGGCCATAAAATTTTACTAGAAGGGCAGCCACACAGGATTAGAGCCGGCCAGGGTGTCGGCTCTCCATCACCTGCCAGGCTGCCCCGCCGAGGGCCATCCATTCTTCCTGCCTCCCCAGCCAGCTCAGGACTGGCCACCGCCTGCCCACCAGGGCACTTCAGTTCAGGAAGCGGTGCCCACCAGCCTCACGAGGCCTCTCAGGGAGCTGGCAGGGCAGATGCTCGCTTGACAGATGAGGAAACAAGCCCCAAGGGTGGCCCACTAACCAGGGCCACGCGATGGATTAGGTTGAGGTGGCAAACTTGAGCCTAGGACTCCCTAGTCCTGTAGCAAAAGAGTAGTCTTTCACCCTTGGTTTCTCTCTGTGTATTCATCCAGTCATCCACTCATCCACTCATTCTTGTTTCCAGCTATCCATCCATTCACTCTCCTATCCATCCATCCATCCATCCATCCATCCATCCATCCATCCATCCATCCATCCATCCACCCATCCATCCATCCATCCATCCATCCATCCATCCATCCATCCATCCATCTATCTATCCATCCATTCATCCATCCATCCACTCTCCTACCCATCCACCCATCTACCCATCAGTCCATCCATCCATCCATCCATCCATCCATCCATCCATCCATCCATCCTTCCGTTCACCCATCTAATACACATCAGATACATGCAAGGCAAGAGGTAAATAAAACACAGCCCTGCCCTCAAGGAAACAAACAGATGGTGACAAGGGAGAGGCCAGCACCGCCCCCCCCGCCCCCGCCCTGCAAGGCACCCACTGTGTGTAGAACGGTGTGCTGAGTTCAAGGGTGAGAGCATAAATGATGACCATGGCTCTGATCTTTCGTCCAGGGCTGGCTGAGTGCCGGAACGTGAGAACCATCCTGCGGCCACGCCCCGGGTTGGCATCAGGGACTGACCACCTGCCAGGCCTTCCACGGTGAGTCCAATCAGTCTGGTGGCATCTGATGTTTTGATTTGTTTGGCAGGAGGGAACTGAGGCTGGCGGGAGGCGGCAGTGGCGGGGAGCAGCGGGAGGCAGGTGGGGAGTGTGGGGCTCCGTCCCTGGGTGGCTGAGGAGCAGAGGCTTCTGGGAAGGGCTTGCGGTGGCACCGGGTAGGCTCCGCCTGGCTGCACAGGAAACATCTTTGCCTGGCAAACAGGATGGTCGTTTGACATCTGGGCCTTGGGGTGCACGGGTGTGAGGGGAGAGGGGCCCAGAATAGTTCCTGCCCTCCCTATGCCCCCTGCCCCCTGCCAGGCCCCTGCAGCCCCAATTCCCCTCCCCTGCCCCATACGGTGCCCACAGCTGGGAACCTTCACCAGCAAGGCCGCTTCCTCTGAGCACCCCCCCCACCCCCGCCGCCCCCAAGTCCTGTGCCCTCCCTCAGAGGGAAGTATAGGCTAAAGGAGGGGAAGTGGTTGGCCCTCCGTGGCCCTGCCAGTGCGTGGTGACCCCTGGTTAAACCCAGCCTCCAGCGCCAGGCCCGGGGGTGGGGCGGGGGGTGTCAGGGGCTGGGAATAGAGAAGGAGCGGCATTGGGGGTCTTCCCTCCTTCTGGCAAAACTGCCATCTCAGCAGATCTAGGTCCCCCTTCTCTTGGGGCTCCCAGCTCTCATCCCTGTAGCCCGGTCCCCAGGGCATTGCTCTCGCCACTGGGAGCAGCTGGTGACAGGCCCTTCAAAGGCATTTTGATGGCGGATTTCTGTCCCCTGGCGGCCTGGTGACACAGGGTGTGTGTGTGGTGACCCTACCTCCCGACAAACCCTGAGTCTCACCCACCCTGACTGCTCCCCCTCCCACGACACACAGTGCCAGTGAGGGGGCGAGAGGGGCCCTGGAAGCTTTCCCAAGCCGGGGGGCAGGGCACACTGACCACCGCCCCAGAGCGCCCCGTGTCGCCGGGCAGCCCAACCTCATGCTGTGCAATCTTGGGCAGAGCACAGACCCTCTCTGGGCCTCATGACGGGACCGGGAAGGACACCAGCTGGGAGGTTCTTCTTGCTCTCGAGTTTTCTGATTGGATGATTTTGAGTTTCCATCACCTTCAGGTTCAATGAGTTTGTTACATGCATATTCTGATTCTAAGATTCTTTGGTTCTCAGGCTCAGTCTTTCCGGCATTTTCTCACGTTGTCAAGTGTTCTGAGAAGCACTGCGTGGTGGGGGGGAGCAGGGGGCTGAGGTCTGGGAGGGTGATGATCCCCCAAGGTTACACTTCAGAGGTGTCCCTGCACGTCGGCCCTGCTCCTGTGTCCCCCAGTTATTTGCATGGTAGCTCCCTTTCTTCCCATCCTCCCTGCCTTCCTTTCGTGTTCACTTTCTCCTTTATTCAGTCACTTATTCATTCAACAAACACAATGCAGAAACAACCTCACAGGCAATTTGTGGGCCTTCACCTCAGACAACATAAAAATGTGTTTTTGTATTTTTTTTTAAATGTGAGGCAGGTGGGACTACACTAATATTGTCTTTTTGGCTTTTTACAAATATGTTTTTATTGATTTTTAGAGAGAGAGAAATAGAAACATCCATGAGAGAGGAACATCATTGATCAGCTGCCTCCTGCAAGCCCCACACTGGGGATGGAGCCTGCATCCCAGGCATGTGCCCTGACCGGGAATGGAACCGGCGACTTCTTGATTTCTGGGTGGACGCTCACTGCTGAGCAACACCGGCCAGGCCATAAAAATGTTTTCAACAAGGTATTGATATATCAGAAAAGACAGGTTCTTTGGAATTAGTCAGATTAATCTGCCTGACCATTTCTAGGCTGTGTGAGTTTGGGCAAATCACTTTCCCTTTCTGGGCCTCAGTTTCCGCATCTAACAAATGGGGATAGTGATGCTCACCCTGCTCCCTTCCTTGCCTGCTGGGGTGGTGGTGGGGTGAGTGCTCCTCCTCATGGGGACACTGGGCCCCAAGGAGACACTGCCACCAGGGCTACTATTTTTTCTTTGTTGTTGTGAATCCTCATCCGAGGATATTTTTCCATTGATTTTTGGAGAGTGGAAGAGAGAGGGAAAGACAGAGAGAGAAACATCAATGCGAGAGAGACACATCGATTGGTTGCCTCCGGCATGAGCCCTGACCAGGGCCTGGGCTGGAGAGGAGTTTGCAACCAAGGTACGTGCCCTTGACCGGAATCAAACCTGGGACTCTTTGGTCCACAGGCCGATGCTCTATCCACTGAACCACACTGGCTAGGAGGGCTACTATTCTGGTGGGGAGACAAAGTTGGGAATGGGGCCATCCTGGGAGCTCAGCGAGGAGCCCGAGGACTGAAGAGGCACCTTGGCCCCCTGGCCCAGCCTCAAAGGCCCATCTGGGCATGAGCCTCCGAGCTCCTGGGCCACAGACGCCGAGAAGCTGGGCGTGAAATCTGGGCGCACGCGGCGCAGCGAAGCCAGGCTGGGCGGACGCAGACCGTCCTTTTGATGTGCCTTTGGGGTGTGTAATTAACTGTAACTGAAATATTATTTGATCTTTTATGTGGAAAATCAAATTGTGTTGTGTCAGACATGAATAAACACACACCCTCCGTTCCTGCCGAGGCGGCGGCTCCTCCCCAGCCCGCCCCCCACCCCAGACTCCCGCCCCACCCCCTTGGCCACGGTGGAAACATAATTCTCGCCTTTTAAACTTTTTCCTTTTGTCTGCTGGTGAAAGGCTCCATTGTCCTGGGGGGAGGGCCTGGAGGGGGCTGGGGCCGAGCTGAGGGGCTGGGGCGGGAGTGTCCGGCCCACAGACAGGACTGGGGCTCGGGGGCTCAGCCTTGGGGGCTGCACGGCTCAGTCCCTGGCACTGGGAGACCTTGGGCAAAGCGCTTCAGCTGCCTGAGCCTCAGTTTCCCCACCTGGGTCCCTCAGGCCCCTGGGGGGGTGGGGGACGTGTCACATTTTATAGGTGACTGGCCATCCAGCTCCGATGGTGGAGTTTGAGGCCCTGGAGTTCCTTTACAGAGAGGTGGCAGCCTCTTTTCCGGCCCTGAAACCGCTCCCAGTGGATGAGCTGGGTCCTGCCTGACCTTTTCCTCCAGGGAAGCCAGCGAGAGAGATGGCAGGATGCTCGGGAGGGGAGGGGCACAGTATAGCGGTTAGGGATGGAGTCTGGAACCGGCAGGCCTGGGTTCAAGTCCTGCCTCTGCTATCACCGGCTGTGTGGCCTCTCTGAGCCTCAGTTTCCTCATCTGGAAAAGGGGGATGACCTCCCTCATTGGGGCGGTCATCCCCAATGCACCTTAGCCTTTGCACATTCTGTTCCACCTCCCTACGATGCCTTTCCCTCCCCTCAGCTCCTAGTTGACACTTATCCATGTGTCAGGGCTCAGCTTAGGCATCACTTAACTTTCGGGCGGACCTTTGCTGATCCATCTGAACTTGCTTGCCCTTCCCTCTGCTTTTCCTGGCAGCCTCCCATGACATCCCCCCCACCCCCCGGGCACTTACTCATTCTGCCTTACGCTCTGCACTGTGACTGCAGGGAGCTCCCCAAAGATGCCTCTGACGTTTGCGGCAGAGCGCCTGGAACAGCATCAGGCACAGAGTAGGTGCCCAGGAAGCTGCCGCAAACTCCGGCTTCATCGGGAGGGAGGCTTCCCTGGCCCAGACTGTGTCCAGGACCGTGCCCCGCCCGCCCCCCCCCCCCCCAGAGGTTCTATCAGTGCCTGCGGGGAACTCTGGTGCCGAGAGCGGGAGTCAGAGATGACCAAGTGAAGACACGGGAGCTGGGCCTGGGCCAGAGCAAACATCCGGGAATTAACAAAAATCAACAAAAAGAGAGGAGCCATAGTCATCGTCTGAACCTGTAATATTTACCTGCCGGGAGAGAGGGGAGTTGGAAGAGTGGTGTTGCTGCTGCAGGAGGGCCCCCGGGGTGGGGGAGTGGGGCTTCTCGCCTCCCCAGGCAGAAAGGCAGAGAGAGAGCCAGGAGAGGGTCCCGCCTCCAGCCCTCTCCCTGCACAGCTGGGGAAACTGAGGCCAGCGAGGGGACCGCTTCTCAAGGTCACGGGAGAGGAGAGCGCCCAGAACGGTTTCCACGTCCTGCCTTCTGGATCAAGCTCTTGTTGTTCTAAGAACAACACGGACCAGAACAGCAATAAAAGCGTTTGCTAAGCACATTCGAGGCGCCAGGTCTCGGACAAAGGCTTTCCACTCAGGTGTACCGTCCTCATTCCCTTTTTTTTTTTAATCCTCACCTGAGGGTATTTTTTCCATTGATTTTTAAGAGAGGGCGGAAGAGAGAGGGAAAGACAGAGGGAAATATCGATGTGAGAAAAACACACAATTGGTTGCCTCCTGCACGAGCCCCAACCAAGGCCTGGGCTGGGGAGGAGCCTGCAACCGAGGTACGTGCCCTCGACCGGAATTGAACCCGGAACCCTTCAGGACGCAGACTGATGCTCTCTCCACTAAGCCGAACCGGCCAAGGCCATCACCCCCATTTTATAGGGGCCACAGTATGGCTTTGGTGGGCCCCTTCCTCCATTAAAAATATTAAAAGTTATATTTTATGACTCTGTCGGTATAAAGATGAAAATAGTAACCCTATATGTTAAAACATTGTCTTCAAAAAGTTCTCCTCTGCCCTGGCTGGTTTGGCTCAAGGGATAGAGCGTCGGCCTGCGAACTGAAAGGTCCCAGGTTCGATTCCTGTCAAGGGCGCATGCCCAGGTTGTGGGCTCAATCCCCAGTGGGGGGCATGCAGGAGGCAGCCGGTCCATGATTCTCTCTCATCACGGATATTTCTATCTCTCCTTCCCTCTTCCTTCCTCTCTGAAATCAATAAAAATATATTTAAAAATTTTTTTTGTAAGTTATCCTCCTCCCCTCTCCCCCGATTTTAAAAGAAATGAAAATACTCTTAAAGCCCATAAAACTGTGTGGGCCCTAAGCTCTGTGACCACCGTACCTGATGGGTAAGTTGGTTCTGTACAGAAGGGAAACTGAGGCACCGGGGGGAAACAAAGGTCAAATTGGTGAGCACAGGGACCTTGTCTTACCCACTGCTGTATTCTCAGCTTCTGGAAAGTGCCTGGCAGATAGTAGGCGCTCAATAAATATTTGTTGATTATGTACATAAAGAGATGAAGGAAAAAAGAGGCAGAGATAGACAGAGACATAAAAGTACAACAGAGGATGCATGCAAGAGAAAGAGAGAGAGAGATGGAAGCATAAAAGGCAGAGAGAGAGAGCAGGTGAGAGACGCACAGACCTGTGAGACACGGTCAGGGCCTGGCACAGGGCAGCTGGCGTCCAGCTGGCCCGAAGGCAGAAAGACCTGGAGGCCCCAGCTGGGCCTACCACGGGGACGTGGGAGAGGGGCAGATTCTGGGCTCTGCAGCCTGTGAGCTGGGGTGGCACCAGCCCGGGAAGCGCTGATAGTCAAGGTGGACGAGGGCTGCGTCTAGCAGGAGCCCGGGCCCGCTGGGGCCTGCGGCGGCCGCGGTGGTGGGTGCCGGAAGCTCCCCTCGGCTGGCAATTTCCCTGCGGCAACAGAGAGTAATGAAACAGAGGAATGTCGGTGACATTTTTCTAAAGAGGAAAAATGTGGAGTTTCGAGTCAAACCGAAAGACTTATTGGGTTCGCAGCGAGGGTAGCGCTCACTTTGGAGAACAAACGGCTAGATAAGGGGACGCTGGAGTCCCTGGTAAAGCGCACTCCCGGCGGGCGTGCCGCTGCCTGCTCTGTTTTGACTACACGGTTCACATTGATTTTCCTCCAGTTCCTCAGCCATGGAGACGCGCACATCCCTGGGGATCTTAATCGGGGACGCTGTGCAGGTTCTTCCCAGCGCGGGGCCAGGGACGCAGGGCCTGGGGACTGCTGGGCCACAGCACTGGCTGGGAGTGCAGCACCTGGCACCTGGCACCACCGAGAAAATTGATAACAATATTCAGTGCGATTTACCCAGTATTTCCCATTATCCCACTGAGAAAATTCTCTCTTTCTCTCTCTCTGTCTTATTTCTGATCCAGCCCAGGGTGTCACGGGGCCCACCTATGTGGAGACGGCTTTCGGGGCTGAGGATAAAGTGGGGCTCTCCATCTGGGAACGGGGAATGCATGAGCGTTCAGGAAAGATTTCCAGGCAGAGGCGCTCTGAGTCCTGCTTGGGGGACAGGGAAGGGAATGTCGGAGGGAAAGGCATCACGTGGAAGGTGTCATGGCTTGTGCAGAGGCATAGAGTCTTGACAAGGAACTTGTCCGCCGCCTGGGAGGAGGGAGCTAGTCGGCACTGGGGGTGTCCGAAGCCAAGGCCATGTGGCATCAGAAAGTCACACTCAGAGAAAGAAGGCCCTAGACCAGCGGTTCTCAACCTGTGGGTCGCAACCCCTTTGGGGGTCGAACGACCCTTTCACAAGGGTCGCCTAAGACCATCGGAAAACACATATATAATTACATATTGTTTTTGTGATTAATCACTATGCTTTAATTATGTTCAATTTTTAACAATGAAATTGGGGGTCACCACAACATGAGGAACTGTATTAAAGGGTGGCGGCATTAGGAAGGTTGAGAACCACTGCCCTATAGGAACATCAAAGCCAATCCTCATTTACAGGTGGGGAAACTGAGGCCAGGGAACCGGGAGTGGGTGGGGGGAGTCTTGCTCACCATCCTATCACAGCCAGAGTGGAAAGCCAGGCCTCCGGGTCCAGCTCCTTTCCTCCAGGAATGACCTTGCAGTGCATTCTGGGGAAGAAAAGGAAGGTTCTTGGCCGACCAGGACGCACTGGGGGCCAAGGAGGGAAACGCCAGTTCCCCGACCCGCCCAGATCGCCTCCACGTCCCTGGAAGGGTGGGCATCACAGAGGCACGGCCTGCAGTTTCCTCAGCGGAAATGAGCTGCCACCTGTGGGGAGAATGTCTGGCGAGGAAGACTTGGAGCCTGGACTGAGGGCAAAGGAAGGTGAACCGGCAAATATCTAGGTCACTTCTTCTACCAGCTGCCCCAGCCCCCTGGGCCAGCCTTGCTCTCCATGGCCAGGGGTCATGGGAGGTCGCCAGGTTGGAAAAGTCTTTTCTTTCTGATCCCGTTCCAGCTCTATCCAGAAAGGCTGGGCGGGGCTGTTGTCTGGCCCCTTCATCAGCTGAGGTCCAGAAAGAATAATAGTCACAGAAACTGTCAACGCCACCCTTGATAGAGCATTTCCTCCAAGCCTAGCATTGCACATGGCCAGTCTTACAAAGTAGAAAAGGTTCCTAGTCCTCAGGAGTTAGGAACCCATGATTCTGCCCATTTCACAGATGAGAAAACTAAGGTTCCATTGTTTTCTGGATTCAAACCCAATTCTGCTGGCTTCAACGCTCCGAGGGATTAAATGTCTAGTGTCACAGAAAAGTCCCTTGGCCATGGTTAGTATTCTAGCTGCAGGTGCATGTTAGAAGCCGGCCGGCCCCAGCCTCTATTGGAGCGTGTCTGGGCGTCTCCGTTCCATGGTCTAACAACGTGGACAAGGCACAGTATCTGCCTGCAGGGGCTTGGTCTGGTGGGAAGGCAAGGCGGCCCTGGCATGTGCCTCACAGAACACCCCAAGATGTGCTCCCAGAGTCTCCCCAATGCACCCCAGGACAGGATGCTCAGTCCCTCCCTCACAGCGCTGGTTCACACTGGTTTGCAAGGCGCTTGCTTGATGCCCGTCCCTCTCATTAGATTAGAAACCCCTGAAGACGGAGTCTGCCACCCTAGCACAATGCCTGGTCCTCATCGGTCCTCCATCGATGCTTATTTAATGCTGTAAAACACCCCCCCCCCCCAACACACACACCCCACCCAGAGAAAGCCATGTCATGAAATGAGCCAGCATATGCAATGAGTAGATTAGGAGCAGGAAAGTGCTTAGAAAGGGTTATTCTACATGTTGACATAAGCGAGCCATGTTCTTTTCAGAAATACTAGAAAATGAAGACAAGGAAAAAAGTCACCCCCTCCAATAGCTGCTATTCGTATTTTGGTAAATAACCTTTTCTACTTTGTAAGCTCCGTTCAGGGATGCCTCGTTGTCCAGCTCCAATGGGCACCCTTCACAATGGATTCTGGGTGACTTGTTGCCCGGTGCACTGCCTGGGCTCTGCATATAGCAACCCTGGCTATGCATATGTCTGCCAGCACTTATTTATCAAAATGACACCAAAGCACATATATTGTTTGAAAAGTTGCATTTTTTATGAAAAACAACAACACTGTGGTATCTATATTATAAAAACCCAGTGGCCCTAACGCTGTAACGACCAAAGATAGGTCACCAGGAGGCTGCGTGCGTGGTGAGGCGTGCACGGGTGGGCGGAGACTTGACTCTGGGTCTCGCGCGGTTTCGCGCGCTGGGTCACCAGTTAACACATAAGATGTTATGTGTTAATATCTAGTTTTAAAATGTTTTTTTTTAAAATAAAAATTTAAATTATTAGGTTATTTTTTTCAATTTTATTCCATTTAAAACAATACCACCATGAATATGCTTTTTAGGCTCTTGTCCTTTTACGTTCTGAGGATAATTTCTAGGAATTCTGAGCCCGGGGGCATTTGATGTTTAAGGCTTACGATACGCATACCAAACTGTCCTCTGGAAAAGTTCCACCGATAAGGCAGGAAACCAAAGGGCTGGTAGACGTTGGATGAAGTGGTGGGAAGAGGAAAAGTAGATGGGTGACAGGGCGTTTGATCTGCTAGCGGTCTGCTAGGCTTTCTCTTTCTCTAGGAGGTTGAAGGAGGAGCCACCTGTCAGTGATTACGACTCCTGGCCTGTAGAAATAAAACCACGGCATCCCAGCTTCCACCTTAGGCTCTGTCCTGAGTTGCAACTTGATTTTGAGCGGGTTATTTCCCTCTCTGCAGCCTGGTTTCTTTCCCTGTAAACTAGCATTGGACTACAGCATTTGGAATGGTAAACAAGATCATCTTGTGGTTGATTGGTAATGCCTGCCTCGGAGGGCTGTGTTGAGACGGCCAGGCTGGAAAGGGTGCTGTGATCAATTAATAATGTCTGCCATGGGCATGGGAAGGGAGGGGATGGCACCTTTGCCATGTATTTGCTATTCCGGGATTGGACACTCTTAGAGGCGATCAAAGCTCTGAAAAGGCAGGGAGTTTTTCCTGATATCTTGTTCCTTATAGATTCCGAGGAACCATTTTTTGAGTTAGCCAAGCGCTCTCACCCCGGTCTGTCTCATTCTGGGTGGACTGTGATGGAGCTAAGAGGCAAATGACATCCCATTTCTGTCTCTCGACCCTGAACTGCATCTCACGACATCGTCTTCAGGCTGTGGAGGGAGGATTGGGGGATTTCCTGCGATTTCAGTATTCCATTCCGTTTTTATCATTTTAAGGTTCATGCGTTTCTAATTGTTATGAATACCATGGCAAAATTAATAGTTCTATGGTTGGTTTATTACATTTAGTAAAATTATGTGCATGCAGTGTTTGCCAAGAGAAGACGCGGCAGGCTCCTTAATCATGTAAAGATGATAATTTAGTTGTTACACTTGTTGAAATGATGGGATTAATTTTTTAAAAGTTTGCAAACTGGAGGAGAAATGTAAAACATTAATTTAGTTAGACAAGCAAGCCGACAACTGACAAATCCTTTCAGCCAAACCTGGTAATGAAGATGCTGCGGACCCAACGGGGAGGAGACTCGTTGAGGAAGCTTAGGGACGTTCAGGGAATTGGGAGTGTGATGATGGAGGGGGCTGTGTGACTTTTGGGGAGCCGTGTTCCCTCTCTGAGCCTTCATTGTTTTCTTCTATAAAATGTGACTAGATGCATGGTTTTCAAATCAGGGCCAGGGTTTCAGAAAACATCTTGGGGGGCTAAAGAAAGGGGGCTAAAGACGGGATGAGGGTTCAGTGGAGTGGATATCAGTTTTGGGGAGCGTGTCCACATTCCTTTTCTGGATACTAGCACCCTGATTTTACCATGGGGAATCTCTCTTCCCTGATTGTCATTAGTCCATGTGGTTCTGGAGGGTGGCCCTAACCTAGAGGGTGGCTCTGACTCAGGATTGGCCAGTGAGAGCGGCGTATTGCCCTGGCTATGGTGATTGGTTTAGAGCAGTCACATGACTCAATCAGAGTCAATGAACCTTTTTTTCCTAGCAGCATTGCTGCAACTATGTAGACTGAGTCTCTCTCTTTCCTCTGGTGTGGCTGAGCCAGGGGGATGGGAGACTAGAGCTTTGGGGACTAGAGTCTTTGTTATGATTTGGAAAGAGCCAGTCTGAGAATGAAGCCGACGCAAAGGAAAGTAGAACAAAAATGCAAGACAGATTTCCAATATCACCTTTCCAGTTGTACCCCATGTCTTGGACTTTTCAGCTAAAAAGAGCCTCTGTGTTCCTTTCATGGCTTCAGCGATCGTGAGCTGAGTTCCTGTAACTTACGAATCAGGGTCCCAACGAATGGGGTCTCGTCTCAGTTCAACTGGAGCTGACCTACATGGATCCATTTTAAACTCTGGAATTCCACTTTAAAATTCTGTTTGAACAACACGATCCTGTTACTGAAAAGAACTAGGACGAGGACTGGAGGATTCCCGAGGTCCCTTTTAGGTGCGACACCCTGGCATCCGTGGGTGATGACATGGGTGTGTGTGTCCCCAGTGTGGAGGGCGCTGGAGGAGGAAGGAGGCTCATTCTAGGCCGAGTTCACCGAGAAGGCACCATTGGAAGGGGGTTTTGAAGGGTCAGTAGGAGTTTTCCAGAGGGAACGCGGGAGCAAGCGGGGTTCCAGGCAGAGGAACAGCATGTGCAGACGGCCTGGAGACTGGCCGGCATTTGGGGCAGTCCGCACAATCTGGGGGGGCTGAAATAGGGGACCTGTGGGTGGTACAGATGGAGGTGGAGGAAACAAGGTGGAAAAGCAGGTGGGGGCCCACTGCGAAGGGGCATGGATGTCATTGTGGGGAGCTGGACTGTGGCAGGCAGGCCGAGGGCAGCCCCGGGGCGCTCTTGAGCAGGAGGGAAGCAGGGCCCATCGAAGGCCGGTGGCTGGGAACAGGACAGACCAGAGAAGGGAAGCGGTCTCCCGGGGCTGCTCTACCGAGACTCTGGTCCTTGGTGGGAGGCGGGAGGTGAGGAGCACCAGACATTCAGCTCCGGAGGGACCCCAGGTCCCCCGCAGCCTGCATTCCAGAGCTGCCGGGCCTCGCCATTCCCAGGCCTGGAGTCTGAGCTCTATTTTGAGGAGGGGGCCTGGGAGGCTGAGCGGTGGAGGCTGGGAGGTTGGGGAAGGCATTCTCGACTCCGCTGCCTGCATTTAACTGGGTGTGATTTACGGGGATGCTTCCCTGGTTCCCAGGGGAAACCAGTCTTTTCCCACCACACTGGGGACTTTGGCTCTCAGGATATTATAAAAAATTTTATAAGTTCTGAGGGCCTTGATGGTCCCTTCCCCCAAATTGGCTGTTATATTCTCCTTCAGGGGCTTTTACCCACGCGGTTCCATCTTCCTGGCTCACCCTTCCCAGCTTTTTCTCGCCCGAGGAGTGACAGCGACAATGATAACAACAGGAGACCCAGCAGCCTGGACAACAGCTATGAGCGTGTGTCCGCAGGCCTACTAGGCGCCACACTGAGTGCATTATGTGCATTTTCTCACAAAATTCTCTAGCAATCTGATGAGGTAAGAAGGCTTTACTATAAGGAAGTCCAGGGAGGTGAAGGGATTTGCCTAAGGCCCGTAGCCAAGAAGAGGGGGAGGTGGGATTTGAACCCAGGCCTCTCTGGGGTTGGGATATGCCTTGGATTTGGGGAGGACCGGCTGGGGATCTGTGGCCAGGAATCGGGGAAAGGGGAAGAGTGGGAGAAAGGGAGAGATGAGTCAGAGGGTGGGAGGAGAGGAAGAGGAGGAGAGAGAAACGTGAGTTTGAAGAGAGAAAGCAGAATTATTTCCAAGATGCCCGTCCGGCTCCAGGTACAAAGCTGAAGAAAAAGATAGACGCTGATGAGGGAAGACATGGGGGCTCTGTGTGAGGAGGAAGGTGAGCAGGTGACCCACGGCAGGCGAGAGCTGGGGTGCAGGGAGCTGGAGCCCCAGGGGCCCCAGTCGGGGAGGAGGCAGAGGGCATGATGCCTGATACTCAGGGCTTCTTCCCAGGAAGGGGCGGGCCAGTCCCGGCTGCTTCGGCTTCCCGAGCCTTCTGATCTGCGTTATGAAGCAGAAAGGGGTCTCGAGTGACACGTTACCTTTGACGTACTCACCTCGACCGAGGTACCGTCTTCAATGCAGAGAAGCTGCAAGGCAGGAAGATTGGATTGTAGAAGGAAAATTACTGCATTTAAAAAATAGATTAATTTTCAGGGCACCCCGAGTGGTGTGGCCTGAGGACCAGGCAAAGCTGAACCGCTCTGTTTTCCACTCTGTGCACTGTCTCCATGTCTGAGCGTCTGAGCTCACTGGGAGGTGCCGTCTAAACCCCCTAGTCCAGCGGTCGCCAACCAGTGGTCTGCAGACCACGGGTGGTCCGTGAGGTCCGAAAGGTTGGTGACCGCTGCCCTAGTTGGCACGGGAGGCCCTCTCGGCTTGGGGGTTGGCGGGGGGTGGGGGTGTCAAATGGTCACCTGACCACTTCTACCCCTGTAGGCACAAACTGGCAGGGTGACTCGCAAACAGGGCTGTGACCAAAGTCTACAAGCCCCATTTTACAGATGAGGAAACTGAGGCTCAGAGAGGGTAGGCTGGAATCTGAACATGGGTTGGCCTCCAGAGCTTGCCCTCATGCTTCCCTCGAGGCCTAAAAACTCCAGCTCTCACCCGAACGGGCCGGAGCAGCTCCCTGTTCTGTGTTCCCACATGCACCCCACCCCCTGGCTCTCTAGAACTATTTATAGTGCCCTGAGCCCAGCAGGCCTTTCAGACCTGCAGAGTTTTAACGATGCTCTTCCCACTGCTTGGAATGCCCTTTCCTCCATCTCTGGAAAACTCCTACACATTCTGCAAAACCCAGCGTGGGCATCAACTCCTCAAGGAGGCCCTTCATGACATACCCACCCCTCTATGTCCTCCCACAGGCGCCGGTTTATTGCCCTGTCTCTTCCTTTCAATCTTGGATACCGGCTATGCAGTAATTACTCACCCAGTCACACCCTTTAGTGAGAGATTAGCAGAGGAATTGGCTGGGGGAGCTCAGCAGGTTGATGTGTTGAGGCCTCCTATCCTCAGGACAGGGCTCTTGTCACATCCCTGAATTGCAGGACTAGTGATAGTAGTAGTGGCTGATGCCAGCTGCTTCATGCTGGGCCCCGTGCTCAACACAGTACCTTCACCATCTCATGAAATCCCCCCACCAACTCCATGAGGAGGGAACTCCTATTGTCCCATTTTACAGATGAGCAGGGCAAGGCAGGAGAGGTGAAGAGGTGGGCCTGAGGTTGGCTGCCAGTGAGGAGGTGAGCCTGATATCTACTGGTTTCCAGCTCCTGAGTCTTAGCTGAATCCCATGGGGGATGAGGAGGTGATTGACTGAGTGAATGAATGAATGACAGGCTGAATGAATGAACAAACGAACAAACGAACGAATGAATGAATGAAGTGATAGGCAGATGAAAAAAATCAATGGCTGCTTTATCTCTGCAACCACATGTGACTTGCTCCACAACCAGCCCCCTCAATGCTACCAACTCTGAGGCAAATGCTGTAACCCCCTCCCCAGCCAGGTGGCCCTAGGGGTGCTGGGCAGCCTCCATTTCCTGCCAGGCCCCATCTACCCCCTACCCATGACTCCTTTCATTGGGTCTAGACTCCAATGGATCCTGGGCCACGGCGGTGGGATGGAGACACCGGGTTCTGAGCCCTGGCAGGCACGTTTGTCCAGGTTGCCAGGGCCCCTGGGTAGGCACCACCCCAGCGCCCAGCCCTCCTGCAGCTAATGGACAGGGCTCCTTGCCTAGTGAGTTAAAACCCCCCTGGCCACTGCCTGCAACCTCCTGATCTGTAGCGAGAGGGAAGTAGGTCAGCGGGAGCCTCTCGCCCGCTACACGGGCCCATAATTCACATGGCGGAGGCGTCAGGGGTGTATTTTGACTGTAGGGCCGTACGCTCCCGGCCGCGGGTCTGTGAGTGCCATCCTGACAGTTAAATTGGTTGGAATTCAATTGTCTGTGACAAGAGGGCTGATTTCCCCAACCGCTTTCCTCCGGGGACTGCATGGCTCACCGGAGGGAGAGTGGGGAGGCCCGGGCTTGCAGGAGGCCGGCTTCTGGCCAGCTGCCCGCCACGGTGCCTTCCCCGGCGCCGGACACGCCGCTAGCCAGCAGCCGGCTCAAGGCCAGTGCAGGCCTTCCTGTGTGTGTGCACAAAGGGGGGGACAGAGGGCGGACACTCCGGGCTGTGTTGACACACTCTGATCCTTGGTGGCTTGGTTGCTGTCTTGCTGTGTGACCTTGGACAGGTCTTTTCCCCTCTCTGGGCCTCAGTCTCCCTTATTTTAAAATTTGAGGGTTCATTGTCTCTCTTCCCTCCCTCCCTCCCTCCCTCCCCCCCCTCCCTCCAGACCTTTATGAAATTCCTATGTGTAGTTCTTAGTGTGCTGGATGCTAAGAGTTAATAAGGCTTAGAAGGCTCCTCCCCTTCAAGGCAAGTTGATTGCATTGCTGTGTGGCCTCAGGCAAGACCCTCCCCCTCTCTGGGCCAGGACTCACCCACTGGGAGGCCTCCCTAGAGTACGATGCCGAGGCTCTGAATGATAAGGCCTTGTGGAGGCCACCTCTGTCCCCAAGCTCTCAGGAAACTTCTGGTGTGAACAGCCAGGCAGAGCCCAACAGCAGCATCTGATTGAAACCTGGCCGGGTCCAGCTCCCGCCTCCCAGCCCGGGTGACGTGGACACAGAAGTGCTCCGCCAAACCCGGGTGATTTATGTACCTGTCCCAAAGTTTGCACTTTCTCAGCATGGGAGGCAGAGGGGCCAGGAGGGGCCCGGGAAGAGGGTGTTTAATGAGGCAGGTAAATAGTAGGTGAGCGGTGGTGAGAGCCACAGGCGGGGCAGGGGTGGAGGGCGCGGAGGGCGGTGGGGGGGCTGGCGTGGTGGAGGTTCTCTCCGGCTGGGAAGCGTGAGGGGTCTTGATGATGTCGGGGCCTGTGGTTGCTGCTGGCCGACAACTCCAGGGGCATGTGTCTGAGATAAGAGAGTCTATCCCTCAGTTGGCTTTCTCTGAACTGAATTCCTGTCTTGTCCTCCATGGGGAGGAAGGAAGCTGGGCCTAGGGCTCAGAGTCTTGGATTCCAATCCTGCCCCACTAGCTGTGTGATAGTGGGCACTGGACCTGCCACTCTGACCCTCAGTTTCCTCCTCTGTGAACTGGGATGGATCCAGCGCAGCTGCGAGTTCAGCGGGGAGCCAGCGGCTCTGAGGCGACCGTGTTCGGTGCAGCAGAGCCCGGGAGCGCAAATCCAGGGGATGTGGGAGGGCGAGGCCTGGGAGTGGCTCACAGAGCCCACCCCACGCCTGGTAAACAGTGGGCGCTCATGGCATCAGCTCATGCCCAGTCTGGAGGCTTGAGAAATATCTCCCAGGGATCCTCAAAAGGAGGCTGCGATGTGATGATTGATATGACAGCGAGGAAAGGCATCCCGGGCAGAGGGAACAGCATGTGCGAAGGCCTGGAGGTGGGGCAGATCTGGGCTTGTCAGGAAACCGTGACATGTCCTGGGTGAGAGGAGAGAAGGGGCAGCAGTGTAGACAGTGAGGCCGAAGGTCACAGACAAGGGTGAGGAGGGGTGGGGAGGGGCACGGTCAGATTTGAGTTTTCTGTCTCTCCAATGTTTTGTTTAATTCCTCTATGCACTACCCACTTACGTAGTTTTATATACCCGTGTCCATGTCATGTCACCCATGTGTTTCTCTAGTGCTGACAGTTTTATTTCTTTCTTTTTCCTCGGCCCCCTCCAGCCTCTGCCCCTACCTCAGAGGAGCCTCCCGAGCAGGTCAGCCGAGTTAACAGCCCCGTCTTACATCTCTCACCGTTGTCACACCTGTCCCCGTGTGCCTATCATCATAATCAGACACATACAAGTCCACTTGTGAACTTGCGTGATTGGTTTCCTGTGATAGCTGCAGGCTCCCGTCACACACCCCGTTCTCCGTCGGGTTCTTCTCGCTCGGAGCATCTCCCGGGGATCTCTCCAGCCGATCGATCAGTCGGCGGAGCTCTGCTCCCGCTTGTCGAGGGGGTACCGTTCCCTGGCGTGACTCGCCCCACGCATCCTCCCTTCCCCGACTCAGGGCTTTGCTTTGGTTTTGCCTTTCTGATTTCTTGCTGCTGCAAATGATGCTGTGGGGAACATTCTCGCGCGCAAGGCCTTAAGTGTTATGCGTTTGCTTCTGTGGGAGAGAATCCCAGGAGGGGGATTTGCTGGGCCCTAAGGTAGATTTTACATTTTCAGGGATGTAGCGCAATCGCTTTTCTAAGAGGCTGTAACACTTCCCGTCTCCAGCGGTGATGATCGAGAGGGTATTTTTCTCCCCAGTCTCGTGGGGGCCGGGGATTTGGGGTTTCCAAGGATCTCTCTGGCCGCAGAGCGGGGAATGGATTAGGAGGCGAGATGCACTGATTTGGTTCATTATTTAATTAATATCTGCCAGACCGTGAACCCCATCGACTCATTGATTCATTCATTCAATCATTTGATAAACAGCTATGGAGAGTCTACTAGGAGGTAGGAACTAGGGAGATAGTGATAAAAATACTCAGATAATTCTCACGGAATTTACGTTTTTCAACAAAGGCATAAGAAAAAAAAATAAAAACATTATAAATGGGACCTGGGCAGTTTTCAGCCTTGCTCAGTCCGGTCTAAGGGCTGTGCATAGGGGCTGATTAGGTTCAATATTAAACAGATGTGTCTGCACCTGAAGTGGGGAGTGAGCTCCCTGTCACTGGAGGCATGCAAGCAGATCCTAGCCAACTTATTGCCACGGCTCCTGGCATCAGCGAGGGGGGTGGGTCAGGGGACTTCCAGGCCCCTCCCAGCTTTGGGTGTCTGATCACGGGCTCCACCTTGGCCAGGATCCCCTCCCGCAGAATTGCCCTCGGCCGAATGGCTCGGAGCCCATTTGCGCTCAGCCTTCCCGGCTCCCAGCATCACACTGGCTTCTGGCTCCTCAAACCTGCCGGGTACTGCCAGGCACCCCACCAGCCTCAGGCTAGTAGGGCCGCCCCCCCTCCATGCCTGCCCGCCTCCTCCTGGGCCTGTCCTGTGTCGGAGGCTGCTGTCCTGGGTTGCCGGGGCAACATTGGATCCGTGCTGCACACCGAGCCCCCCGGCTTTCCGCCCTTTGCATGCTCTGGACACGGCAGCTGCTCCTGCCTCCTGTCTGGGAGGGGCCTCTGGGGTGGAGACCCATTGATGTGGGTGATTGCAGGCACCCCGAGCCCATGGCAGGCCAGGTTTCCCCCTCTAGCTCCAGCTGGGGGACCTTCTGCTGGCTGGGCAGCAGGGAGTAAGAACCCAGGCCATGCAGCTGGGCCGCCTGGGTTCGAATCCTGCTCCAATCCTTCTCCATCATCTCCATCATCTCTCCGTGAGGATGCTCTGCCTGCCTCAGCATTTCCCCCCTAGTGGCCTCCTCTCTGATTCCTGGCAGAAGGCTGGGGGTCCCCGGTGACTGATGGGCCCACTTATTCCCGGAGACTCCCCCAGCCTCTCACCTGACCCTGCGCCTGAAGTGGGGCTGGTGTCAAGGAGCCTTGTCCTCCCAAAGCCCCTCTCCCTTGGGGACCCTGTGGGCGGGACCCAGCGGCCCCTGGCCCCTCCCTCAGCAGCACAGAGACTTACCCAGAGTGGGAGGTGGGGAACCGAGCAACACCCACGTGACTAACAATTCACCCTTTAGCTTCAGATGGGTCCCGTCCCATCCAAGGTTTGGTTTCGGTCAAACCAGTGACCGTGGAGGATCCTTTTTCTTTTCCTCCTTTTACGGGCAGCAACATTCTTACCTTCTTCCTTTGATCAAAATCGTATGCGGAACAATAGGAGCAAGACTGGGGCCGAGGAGGACGCGATGGGGAGCTGGAAAATTCTGCCGTGGAGACAAGCAGGATTAGGGCCTGGCGAGCGAGAAAAGAGGCCGAACGGGCAAGAGTTAGAACCTCTCACCAGGCCCCTGGTCCTAGCTGAGCTTGCCTCTCCCCGTCCCCTCCCTCAGGGCCCTGTCCTCTGTTAAGAGCGGTTGGTCCCACCGAGTGGAATGGCTTCGCATTTGAACAAAAGCTTCCAGAGACTTGACCTGAGCCCGTCCCCACACAGAGGGGCTCCCCCGTGGGGCGAGGGGCTGCGAGCTCTTTGGGGGGCAGGGGGGCCTCGGCCGAGTCTGAGCAGCACGTTTTGTTTACACCGCGAGGGGCTCTGACTTCACGGGGAGAGTATTTTGGGAGAGACTGTCTCTCCGACATCTGGACTGGGGTGGGGACCAGCTGTCGCTGCCGCCTCCGCCTTCACGCTGCTGTCACGGGCGGGTGGGGACGGGCCGCCAAGTGCTGGCAGGGGCTGAGCAGGAGGAACGCTGTCCCTCCCGCCGCTGTCTGTCTGTCTGTCTGTCCGCTGGTCTCCCTGGAAGATCCCAGGTGTGGATCCCGACTCCCGCTGCGGGGTCCTGGGTGAGAGGCTTCCCCTGGCGAGCCTGGGTCCTCATCTCTAAGATGGGGTGACGCGTGGGACCGCCTTGCACGGAGCAGGGGAGGCGACAGGAGACCACGCGCCCAGACGTTCGGGTCGACAATGTGGACGCGTTACTCCCGGCACCTGGGTCTGCACATGTAGGGACCAGGGACCCTCACGGGGAGGCCCCTGCCGGACTCTCGCCAGGGGGTTTGGTTGTGGGGCTTCTGCCCTTGAGACACACGCTCACTCTCTGAGGCACACGTGACATGGACACATCCATGTTGAGATGGACTCAGACAGAGGCATTCACATACATCTGTGCGCACACACACACACACACACACATGCGTGCAACACATACACTCCAATTCAGCCCAATGAGTATCTTTCTTGCCAGGCAGCCCTTTCCAACTTGGAGAAAGGCAGACGGGGCCATGTCCTCCTGGAATGGCTGTGGAGGCAAATTCTGCACTGAGCCCCAAACACATAACATGGAGCAAAGTCGTTCAGGCCGGGGAAGGGCACTCGGCACCATAGGCCACCACACGCTGAGGGTGTGACGCTGGGATAGAGTGTGATTCTGACCTGGGCCTCGCAGTAGATTCCAGGCAGGAGAAAGCATCCTGGCAGGAAGCAGTCAAGGAAGGCTTCCTGGAGGAGGAGCGGTTGAGCCGGGTTGCTTAGCCCATTCCTGCTAGAACGGAGCCCTGGGCTGAGCTGCCCTTCTGATAGTCTGCGTCACCTTCAGGACACCGACCCATCCTCATTGCTGCTGCCTGTGATGCGCATACGTGTGCGGTCTCACATACACACGGAACCCTGCAAACTTGATAAGGTTATCCCCATTGTACCGATGAGGAAATCGAGGCTCAGGTCTCCTGGCCCAAGTCAAAGAGCTAGGGAGTTGGAGCTGAGTTAGGAATGCCAAGTCCAATGCCAGGTTTTCAGGAGCCCTCACGGGGGTCCCCATCTCCAGCAGCTGCCTCTCTTCCCTTTCCCATCCCCAAACCCCACCTCGCTCAGGTGGGCTCTCTTTGAATGACAAGCTCTGGCATCATTATAGACAGACTCAGAGTCCAGGACCCTTCGGAAGGAGTTGGAGACCCGTGTTTCGGTCAAGTTCGGCCCCAGTGAGTCCTTCCATCTCATGGAGGCGCCCCTCACAGGGGCAGGGGGTGAGCAGTAACCCCATCTATTTTCAGATGAGGGCAGTTGGGGCTCTCCCAGCCTCCTGGACAGCTGTAACCTCCTGTGGGGACAATGGCGGGAGCCTCGAGGACGATGGTCATGACAGGAGCCTGGGTGCCAGGCTAGACTCGGGTTCCCATCCTGGCCCCGCCTCGTCCTAGAGCCCTTTGCCCGTAACGTGGGCGATGGAACAGCACCGGCCTGCTGCGCTGGGGGCTTTGCCCGGCTCTCTCGCTCGGGCGCCTCCTGTGTCTGGAATCTAGTAAATGCTCAATAAACATCGGTGGCAAGTGTGCGCCCTAGAGCTGTTGTGAGGGTTCAATAAGATAAAGCCTGTCGGGGGCCCGTTCCACAGGAGGCACTTAATGCACGATCACCGCTGTGTCCACGTAAAATGCTTGGGACGCTGTCTGGGAAGTGATGATGCGATTGATAGTCATGGGGAATATTACTGTTAGTTATTGGACGATGATTGGAGGTGTGCAATAAAAATCATCACACGGGGCATCAATGACAGGCCAGGCGTCATGCCAGGCACTTTATACGTCTCGTTCTCATTCAATGTTCCCGGGACGGAGAGGGACAGTGTGTCACCTCCATTTCACTGAGGAGCAAACGGAAGCTGAGAAAGAGAGAAGCCGGGATTTGGACCGAGCGCCACTACGGAATACCCAGGAACGGTTTCCCCGGCCTTGGTCCTTCCCGGGACCTCTTACCCATTTTCGCCCCATTATTGAGCCAAGGTCATTGTTCAAATCAACTTTACATGAACTCACTCCCAAAAAGACCTCAACCTCAGCCTTAGCAACAATACCCATGGCTCCCCAGGTTGGAAGCGGGGATATGTTTAGTAGGCACGAAAATGAAAATGTAAGAACTAGAGGCCCGATGCACGAAATTCGTGCAAGAGTAGGCCTTCCTTCCCCCGCCTGCCAGAACCGGCTTCCCTCTGGCACCCAGGACCCGGGCTTCCCTCGCAGCCCCGGCTTCGTCCGGAAGGTTGTCCGGATGGTCGTCCGGTCTAATTAGCATATTACGTTTTTATTATTAGTTTACCCCCTCAAAATATTTTTTTGCCTGCGTGTCACCTGCCACCATCTCTTGGCCATATGGGCGTTTAAAACTCATTTTGGGACTCATCTAGCTCAATGGTCTTATTTCATGGGACGAGGCCCAGAGAAGTTCAGTGATTTGCCCAAAGCCGCACAGCAAGCCCGACTCAGACCTCCTGCCTCCCAGGCCTGGGGGCATCGCCTGCCCCTGAAACAGCTGTGTGTGTGGTCAGGGGAGGCAGCTGCCTGACTCTGGTATGGGAGCAGGGGGAGCTTCATTCACTATCGTTTCAGGGTTGCTTTCTTGTTCCCATTTGAAAGTGGAGAGAACTGAGGCTCAGAGAGGCAAAGCAGCTCCTCAGAGGACACACAGCCAGTAAGGGGTGGAGCTGGGATTCGAACCCCAGACCCAGGTGTTGTGCTGCAGAGAAGGTGGCTGAGGACATGTGGGCCCAGGGAGAGGGATGCTGCTGCCCGGGGTGACGATGCGGTGGACACTGGCCAGCTGGGGGGCTGTCCATCTTGGGGTCCACCAACCTCTGCTTCCCAGCCTGACACGCAGCTTCCTGCCTCCTGGCTTGGTGAGGCCGCAGAGGCCGGTGCCGAAGCTGACGGGCCGCATATTTTTAACTGGGAGATGAATGTCCCAGCCCCGGAGCCTCCGCCAGCCCTACCTCCTTGGGCCCAGGAATGCGGCTTGCTTCCTGTCTTCAGTAGCCTCTCGTTTTCTCCCCAGCCCCGGCAGCCCCGTCTTCTCAAGTCGAGACGGCAAAAGGTCTTGGGAATTTTCGTGAAACTCTTAGACCTGGCTGCGAGCCAGGGGGAAACAGCTCTGAACGGGGCCGAGGCTGTCTGGGAGATGATAGAAATATGGCATTCCTGCGGCAGGCTGTTCCTGAATGTGCGGGGGGCGGCGGGCAGGCCCGTGAGCGAGCAGGCCGCCTGACGGCCAGATCTCCACAGCACCCGACCCAGCGGGCAGGAGAATGAGGAGGACTGTGGCCAGGGAAGCAGCATTCGCTGTGGGCCCAGCCTTCAGCGGCCTCAGGTGTTATCCCAGCAAAGCCTCCGGAGCTGGATGCGGCAGGTGCCGTCAGCGGCCCGTCATCTCAGACGAAGAGACTGAGGCTCAGAGAGGTGCAGTGACTGGCCCAAGGTCACACAGCAGGGAGCGGTGAGCTGGGATTTGCGCCCAGTCTTTACCATCGTATCACCTTTATGCACACCTGGACATACGCGCCCACCCACGTGTACGCATACCAACTCCCACGGACACAATCCACGCATACACACAATCACATGCACACACACTTACACCCACATGCGTAGACATACAGCTTTCATACACAACACACACATACTGACGTGCACACACACACGGGCACAATACATGCACACGCGAGCACAACGGTCACAACAATGGTGACACATACCAATACGCACACATGCATACACACACTCACACACGTGCACATACCCCCTAACTCGTACACACATTCCGCGACGCGAAACCAAGGTGTCTGGAGCGGGGCCAGGACTCTGTCCCTGGGATCCTGGGAGCCTCAGCTTCCTCCGCC
>NW_005871317.1:1527620-1530245 GCF_000147115.1 Myotis lucifugus
CCTCGCCGTCCCCCCTCTGCCCTTGCTCTTCGTTCCTACACATCAGCCCAGCTCCCATCCAAGCTGAGACTATCCCCCCTTTTCTCTCTCTCCGTACTCGCATCCTCCTCACATACGCTCCCCACTGGCATCCCAACCCGCCGTCCTAACGCTTCCGTTACCCGCCTTATACCCTCCCCCTCCCTAACCCGCCACTTCAGTCTCGCGGTGGAGACGTACTCCGATTCTCGACTGCCCTGTCCTTTTTTTTTTAATCTTTCTTTTCACCACCTCTTTCCCCGACGCAAGGGAACCGTCACCCCTCAAGGTCACTGGGGTTCATCACGTGGGGACGGCAGGCCGGGTATGGGGGGTGGGGGGGCTGAGTTTCGTGCTCCAAGTGGGACCCTTGAGTCTGAGTTCACCCTGAAGCCACTGTGAGACTCGGGACTGACCCTCTGCCTCCTCTGAGCCTCAGTTTCCACATCCGGGCATAAGGGCCAGCGCGGCCAGCTTGGCTTCACGAGGGCGTCAGGGGACTGACGACACTTAGAACGGAATCTCGCAGATCGCTTAGATCTCCGGCGGCAGATGCGGTAACGGAGGCCCGTGAGCAGGCTGCGAGCCAGGGGCAGAACGGGGCTCAGAAACCAGGCCCCGCAGATCTCGGACGGATCCCATTCCGTGTTACACCCAAGCGGCCCCTTCAGCGGCAGGACGCAGCGGAGCGCGGGAATGAAAAGATGGTTCTTTCTGCCAGGGCCCCTTTGGACATTTTCCCAGGGATTACTGACCAGCAAGATAGAATGTCTCTGAGAAGTTGGCCCCCAAGCCAGCACCCTCTACAGAACACTCGCCTGTCCCCCGACCTGGGGTTTTGCTGCCTCATCCCAGGCTCTCCAACCCGGTTTTGCCATTTCAGAGGCTTGGGAGCGAGGCAAACCCAGCCTAACAGCCCTGCTGTAGGGCCCTTTCTTCCTCAGGGAGGCAAGGAGATCACAGTGGCAGGAATAGGGGCTCCCAGAGAGGCAAATGGGAGTTCAATTCCTGGCCAAGTCTCTCACCAGCTGAGTGACGTTGAGCATAACCGCGTGAACTCCCGGAGCCTCAGTTTTCTCATCTGTACAATGGGAAGACCACATGTCGCGAGGCTTCAAAGAAAGAACAGATGTGTGGCGCGTAGTGGGGCTGGCCCAGGAAGCTCTTGGCCGGTGGCCTTGGGCATGAAGCCTGTTTTCCAGTGAGACGAAGGGACACGCCCGAGGTAGCCCGGATCAGGGGGAGCGGCCAGGGCGGGCTGACCCACAGCTTGGCTGGGTGATGCGATGTCGTTTTTCCAGGCCTTCCCCCTGGAACAGACCCCAGGTCCTCTGCGGACACTGTGCTTGCCTCCCCTGACTTCTCAGACAAAAATCCCCGAAACTCACCGCGGTGCCGCTCGCTCAGGCCCAGGCCGATAAGGAGCTGACCGGGGCTGTTATTTTAAGGCCTGTCACGGCGATTCCCTCCAAAGGCGGAATTGGCCTCGGCTCCCTGGCTGGTGGCAGAGCTCCGGGCTGGCTTTCAAGGGCAAGGTACAGGCAGAGGGAGGCAGCTGCTGCCAGGGGAGGGGGAGAGCTAAATTCACACTCTCCGAGGGGCAGGCCTTCCTCCTCTCCCGCCCTCCTCCTCCAGCAGCCTGAGCATCGCCTGTGTACTCCCTGGGCCTCCTGGGTAATCCTTTTACAGAGAAGGAAGCCAGGGCTCAGAGAGGGACAGAGCTATTCCCGAGGCCACACAGCACTGGTCTCCCAGACACCCAGCTCCGAACCCCCTTTCCGGCTACCAGGCCTCTGCAGCCCCTTTCCTTTGTCTGCTGCTCTTCTCTCCCAAACGCTTCCTTCTCCCCCCTTCCCGCGTCTTTCCTTCCTTTCCCCGGCTCCTCCCTTCCCCGTTTCCTCTTCTCTTCTGGTTCTTCTTCTGGAAATCTCAGGCCTGACTCGCTTTCCCCGTCGTGATCATCATCGCGATAAGACGGAGAAAACATGTCAGGGGAGACGGGTGTGAGCGTAGCAGCAGCATCTTGGAGCTTTTCCTGTGGCCCAGGCTGTGAGTGAAGTCTGTCTGGTGGGTAACAGCGTCCAATAACCCTGGGAGGTGAGCACTTACTGCGCCACCTTCTAGGCAAGGATGGGGAACCCAGGGAGCCAGCTGCCGGCCAAGGCCACCCCTGATGCTGCGGGGGGTGGGGGGTTCTGTCTAGCTGACACGAGACCCCACACTTTATGTTGTATTAGATGCACACACACACACACACACACATTTTCAACATTAAGGTTTAACTTACTATCAAGGGCACAACGTTTAAGTGAGGGCCTCAGCGCACATACACGCCCACCATCCAGCGCACATCAACTCCCAGTTAACCCCAAACAGAGGCCCCGGCCAGACCTGGGCTGGAATCCCTATTGTGTCACCTCCAGCAAGTTGCTTCACCTCTTTGAGCCTCAGTTTCTCAGTCTGTGAAATGGAGCTACCATCCCTTCCGTTACAGGGCAGGGACAGAGGGACACTGTCCGAGGTTACACGCACCCACAGAAAACTGGGGCTCGTTGTCAGTATTATTAATACCCCAGAGCCTTGTCTGCCCCCCCCCCCGCCCCCTTC
>NW_005871317.1:1530549-1542041 GCF_000147115.1 Myotis lucifugus
ATTATAAAATGACTCCCGTCGCCATGGCAACATAAAAGGAGCCGATCTCATTACCGAGGCCCGGACACATTATTTTCTCCAAGGAATTTCTTCTCTTCTTTTCATTATTTCCCTCCAAAGGTCAGTTATCCTCTCAGGCGGGGCGGGGGGCGGCGGGGGGGCCCGCCAAAGGTGAGCCGGATTCATGGCAGAATTCCCCTGGCGGAATTTACAATCATTTTGCCTTTTTCCCTGCTCTAACGCCATTGGAGAGATTTTCTTGCAGCCAGAGAGGTTCTCTTTAACCCCTGCAGCCCTGGCAGGCGGGCGGCGCAGCAGCTGATGGGGCGGGCGGGCCCTGCCGAGCCGCCCTGGGAACTCCCGCCCCTGTCAGTGCCTCCTGCCAATGGTCCCCTGAGGCCAGTTGACTTTGTGTCCTGGGGGCCGGGGAATCTGGGGTTGGCCCCATTTGCCATGAAGAACTGGCAAGTAAATTCACTGTTCTTAGTCCTCCCACTGAGGAAAACACCTCTTCGAAAGTCAATGCCAACGATAATAATAATTCATAGGAAGATCTGGAATGCGGTGTGGTGGAGTGGTGAAGAATTTGGCTCTAGAGCCAGGCGGGCCTGGATTCCAATCCTGGCATTGCCACTGTCGGGCTGTACGGCCTTGGGCAAGTTGCTCCATCTCTCTGAGCCTCGGTGATCAAACAAGGCTCATACTAGTACCTGCCTTACAGGTGTGGGGTGAGGATGGAGTGAGACATGTATGGAAAGCATGAAGCAGAGTGCCTGGCACACAAGAAACAATAAACATTGACGATTGTTTATCTTTAGGTCCGCATATGTGCCAGTTACCGTGTGTATCAGTCACCTATTGCTGTGTAACAAATAGGCCCCTAGATTTAGTAGCTTAAAACAACTTATTATCTTTCATCGTGTCTATGGACCAGGAATTTGGGAGTAGTTGGGTTGGGTGGTTCTGGCTCAAGATTACTCTTGCTGTTGTAGTCAGATGTCTGAGGCTGTAGTCTTCTGAAATCTTGACCAGGACTGGAAGATCTCATTCTATGAGGGCTCACTCCTGGCTAGCTGCTGGACAGGGGCCTCGGTTCCTCTAGGACTCCACATGGGTCTAGCCCAGTGATGGCGAACCTTTTGAGCTCTGCGTGTCAGCATTTTGAAAAACTCTAACTTAACTCTGGTGCCGTGTCACATATAGAAATTTTTTGATATTTGCAACCATAGTAAAGCAAAGACTTACATTTTTGATATTTATTTTATATATTTAAATACCATTTAACAAAGAAAAATCAACCAAAAAAATGAGTTCACGTGTCACCTCTGACACGCATGTCATAGGTTTGCCATCACTGGTCTAGCCTCAAGGCTGCTTGAGCATCCTCACAATGTGGCGTCTGGCCTCCCCCGGAAGGAGCAAGGGCGTGAATAGCTGACTCCAAGGATTATCGGGGCCGATCTTGGAGCCTGGCTACCAAACGACACCACCTCCTTGATGTATCTGATCTCATTGAATCTTCATAATGAAGGTTTGAGGCCCATTTCACAGAGGGGAAAATTGAGGCTCAGAGAAGGCAAATGACTTGTCCAAGGCTTGGAGACGATCCAGTCTGGTTCCAGGCCCAGATTCTTTCTCCCAGACCCGTTTCCTATGGACCTAGTCCCCTTCCTGGTCAGATTTTGCTGGCCTGAAGGGGCAGAGATCTGCAGGGGAAAGAAAACTCCAGGCAGCCTGAGTCTGCCTTGCAGCTGGTCGGGGCAGAGCAGTGCACAGACACTCAACAAGGGAAGGCAGTCAAAACACTCCCCCCGACGAAGCCAGTCGAATAAGTGTGTTTGTAAAACTGACGGCGTTTTTGTTGACAGGCAAATGTCTATATTACACGGCAACAAATGGCTGGAAGATGCAAGAACGCAGTCAATCATCGGGGATTTTTTTTTCCTCTTTAAGAAAGAAAAGCGCTCCCACCACCAAGCAGCATGAGGGATGTTTGCAGATCTTCGCCCTAAGCTAGCAAGGTCCTGGGGCACAGCGTAAAGATCCAGGAGCAGCACACGCCTCTGTGTGAACTGAAGGCCTTCCCTAAAGGTTGTCAGGGTCTCTTCGGGAAGCGGGAATTCCTGACCCGAGGGAGGAGGGCCACGCTGAGGTGTCCTGGGGATGAGGGTGCCAGAACACCAGATTGGTTGTCAGCGACTTGCTTCTTGGCTCTGAATTTCTGGCTGACTTCACTGATGCGGGCTTTTCTGGGGCCACTCTGAAAAACACGTGGGGTGCCTGCGATTTCCTTGACCAGCACACTCCTGGTCATGTTTCAGGTCTGCCTGATAGCACTCTTTCAACTTTGGAAGTCATTGGTTCATTGATTCATTCATTCATCCATCCATTCATTCATTCATGTAGTGTCTTATTGAGCATCTACTATACGAAAGGGGAGACAGCAGTTCTGTGACAGGCGTGTTAATCCCTGTCCCCATGGAATCTGTAGTCCCAGGGGGAGATGGATCAAACAAGCCAAGACATAAGTGAGTAAATAGCTATAAGTTTTAAGAGAATAAGCAAGGGGTTTATCCCGGCCGGTATGGCTCGGTAGTTGAGTGTCGACCTATGAACCAGGAGGTCACGGTTCGATTCCTGTTTAGGGCACATGCCCGGGTTGCAGGCTCGGTCCCCCATGTGCGGTGTGCAGGAGGCAGGTGATCAATGGTTCTCTCTCATCACTGATAATTTTATCTCTCCCTCCCTCTCCCCTCTTCTCTGAAGTCAATAAAAAAATAAAAAAATAAATAAGTAAAAACAAGGGGTTTTGATGAGGAATGAGAGGGCAGCCACTTTACCCTGGAGGGCTAGTCTGGGAAGATCTTCCTGAAGATAGGACTTTTCATTTGAGATTCAAAGTTGAGAGGAGACGGACTACATAAAAAATCGAGGAATGTCATTCCAGGCAGGGAGGATGGCATGCACAAAGGTCCTGGGGCAGGCTTAAGCTACGAGTGTTCAAGGCAAATATTAATCAAGCACCTGTGAGGGTGAAATGTGCACCGGTTAAGGGCATCATCTCTGGGTTAGGAGTGTCTGGGTTGGAACCACATCCCTGCTACTAGGTGTGTGGCCCTGGGCAGGTCCCTGACCTGAGTGTCAGTTTCTGCATCTCTAACGACAGAGGGTTATTGGACGACTCAATCAGATAGACGATAGCCATGTCTCCCATTGTCATTATCGAGGGGGTGCATCGGGGGGCCCTTAGAATCCAGGAAGAAAATTGCTCCCCTCCCCCCCGTAGAGCTCCCGATGACTTGCTAAGAGCAGATGAAGAGCTGTGAACAGTGACCGAACCCCCTCTTATTTTGCTTGGCCATTCGAGGAGCTTTGGACCAATGCCTATCACCTGTTTCTTGCTGAGAACCGATCAAGGAACAGGAAGAGACCGTTGCATGAGGTGTGTGCCTGAGGCTTCTCTCCGGAGCCAAACTATCCTCCCTGGGACCCCCGACTTCCTGCTGCTGGGGACTCACACCCCAGGCTCCTGAGAACCTTTGCTGGGGGGATCTTGCTAACCCTCCTCTGCTCCTTCGTAACAGCTGCCGGGTCCGTCCGTCTGAGGGGCCCCATTCATCAGGCAGGTGCGTCAACGACCCAGATGCATCTCTTAGGTAATTTTTTTGTTTTTTTAATGGATGTCAAGCGTTCGTCCTCACGAAGGCCCCTGAACACAGGAGCCTCGGCGCCGGCGCATTCCGCGTACGCAAAACACCACGCGCGCGTTGAAATTTGCTTCTTTTTGATTTCGTCTCTTGCTGGCGGGAAGGACTGGATTTTATAACAGGTCAATTTCAGACCATTTGATATTGATATAGGAAGATCCGGAGGGATTATGGAATGCATTTTTCATCCCGCTGCGATAGGATCATCTAAGGAAAATGGGATTGACTGTTAAGTACAAATTGAAAAAGACATGGTCATTTAAGATAACTCCTTATCTGTATACAAGGAAATAGTATCAGGGAAATAGACCACCAGTTGACAGAAATAAATTTCACCTTCGGTTCCCCCTCCACACGCCTCCGCCACTTCTGTCCGCACTCGTCTGGGATTATTCAATTATTCCGAGAGCCCTTTCCTGGGGCCCCTTTCAGAAGAGGCACCTGTGGGGAGCTGCTTCCCTCCGGGAGGAGAGATGAGATGGGAGGGGCTGGGACCCTGCATGGGACGAGCTTGGGGGAACTGGGGATGGGGAAGGGTTCGCTCCTTAGCAGAGCCCCTGGCGGCTTGCAAAGAGCAGGTGAAGAGCTGAGAACAATGCCCACAGGCCTTGATTTGCAGGCGTTAGGCTCACTCACTTGCACCCAGCTGCTCACGCTGTGACCACTGGAGTGGCCTGAGCCAGGCAGGGTCCCCTCCAGCTGACCCGGAAAACCGCGCGGCCACCGAGGAGCCCGTGGCCTGGGGGACGGGCTGGGAATGTCCACACGAGCACAGCAGACCCCTCTTCCTGGCTCACGTCACTTTGACATGACCTGGTTACACGGTCTTCAGGAGTGGCCCGTTTGCCTGGTGGGGTTGGGGCTGCTCCCCTCTCTACCCCTGTATAGTCAAGGGACTACAGGAGGTGAGTGGTGATAGCTCCTGTGGTTTTCATTTCCACTTCTCTGATAGCGAATGATCTCCTGATCTGTGGTTTAAAAAAAAAATGTTTTGAACCACCATGGGGTCCCACTGGCCCATTTCACAGATGAGAGAAACTGAGGCCCAGAGATTGAAACGGATGTGCCCAGCTGCAGCTGGGTCCCTGCCTCCTGGCCGCATGGTCTTCTGAGAAGAGAGAGAAGAAAGAAGCTCTTCAAAAGGACGCTGCCTTTTACCTGGAGGTGCGGAAGGCACTGTTTTGGTGTGATATGTTCCATCGCTCTGTGTTCTTGCCCATACAGAACGCTGGCTTCAGGGTGTCTATAGGAAAGAAGTTGTCACAACAGAACTTTGCTGGATGGCCATTGGACCATGCTATAAAGACCACCCTCTTTATAGACCTAGAGCTCCCGTAAGCTGCTCTGAGTTGGACAGTGGGGTCTGGCCAATTTGGGGGGTGGGGGGGCAGAGGAGATGTACCCTCATGCTAAGCGTGAGTCACTGATTTCCTCCCTGAGAGACGAAGGTGGCCATCTGTGAGGGTTGAGGCCAGAGCTGGGCCAGGGGCCAGGCCGAGCCCTGGGTCAGCATTTAAGTCCCTCGGGCGGGTACCCCCTCCCTTCTGCCCCGCCCCTCGCCCTCTGCTCCTCACCTCGAGGCTATCTGGCCCCTCACAAAACCTCTTCTCCTCTCCTTAGCCGCCTCGATCTGTTGAGTGTCTTATTTTATCTTTGGAGCAAGCTGCACCCAGGAGACCCGGAGGGTTGCGGGGGGCGGGGGGGGGGAGCGGGTGGGAGGGACACAGCATCTGTGAAGGAAGGGCGGCTGCAAAGAGACAACACGGCAATTTTTTTGAAGCGCGGTAATAAATGCTACTCAAAAAAAGAGAGAGAAAGAAAAACCCACCCCACAATCTCTGAGAAACACAGCCCATTGAAATGACAAGCCGAAAATCATTCGCTAAGCGCCCGAACCGTTCCCTTTGTCCCCCAAATCCTTCTGTTGACAGTTACCTTTCAATCCCGCAATTGTGCAGAGCGGGCTGGTTTCTATTCAATGTTCTATTCACTCTGCGTATTAATGAAAAGGGGGGGGGAGGCAAAAAAAAAAAACTTGTAAGAATGGTGTTTAATAGGCTGATAGACAAGCTGTCTGGAGCCCCTGGCCGAGCCCCTCTTATCAGCGGCTCACACTGGGGCCGACTGGGTCGCCCTGTCCCGGCTCAGCTTGGAGCGCCCGCCCGGTTTCTTGGCCCCTGCGATGGAAATGCTGGGATGGATGGATGGATTGATTGATTTTTCTGATGATTATTTTTTTTAAAGGCTCGATGATCTTTCCTCTTTACCAGGAGAAGGGGGCGGACACCTGTAGGCCATGACTTGACCCTGGGAGTCATACATGCACCAAGACATTTGTTGAGCACCTACTGTGTTCCGAGGGGCTGTACTGGGTGCTGGGGTCAGGCATGGGTGAGGCGGGGAGCTTCTAACCTGGACAGAGATCCTCAAACCAGGAATTTTGCCCCTGTCAGGAAGGTCAGCATGGGCCCCACTAATTCCTGGGAGACGGTGAGCCCCAATGATTTCCTCTAGGTGCCCCCCAGGAAAGGGGTCCCTGAGACCATCTGGCCCATCTGCACACCGATGGGCTGAGTTTGGGCGTCGTCATGCCTGCTGGGAGGCAGGAAGCTGGGTCCAGGGACCTCCCCGGTCAGTTCTGTTCACAGGCTGTGTGGGATCTTACCCGTGGGGGTAACTTGGGGCGTGTCCATTCACCTCTTTGAGCCACAGTCTCCTTGACCGTCCCATGGGGATGGTGACATCGCCGAGGAAGAGCTGCTGGGAGGATGTTTCAGACTGAATGTGCGGGTCCCTCCTAAATTCTTATATCGAAGCCCTAACCTCCAAGGTACTTGGGGCCTTTGGCAGGTGATGAGGTCACGGGGGTGGGCATGTAGTCTGGTGGGATTAGTGCCCTTAAAAGGAGAGGTACCAGTAAGTACTTCTCCCCCCTCTCTCCACCCTCTTCCTCCCCCCGACCCCCGCCCTCACTCCCGACCATGAGGACAGTGAGAAGGCGGCTGTCTGCAAGCCAGAAAGAGAGCCCTCACCAGAACTTGGCCACGCTGGCACCCTGATCTCAGACTTTGAGAACTGGGAGGCAATAAAAGTCCGTTGTTTAAACCACCCACTCAATGGTATTTTGTGACTACAGACCAAGTTGACTAGCACAGAGGAGAAAGGGAGGTCTGCAAGCCAAAGGCCTGGCCCGGGCCCCCTTTCTTCCCCTCCCTCCTCCCCTCCCTCCCTCACTCCCAACCTCCCTCTCTCCCTCCCTCTCTCCCTTGCTTTCCTTATTTTCCTTCATGGATTCTGGAAGTCCAAGAGGGGGGCTGTGCTGTGCTGGGCTGGGCTGGGCTGGGGTGGAGGGAGAGCTCAGGATAGCAGAGGGCTTTCATGTAGAGGATATATTTGTGACACTGAAACCCGCTCCCGGGATGAGTGGTGAGCTCCCCGCCATCGAAGGGTTGTGAGAGGAAGCTGGATGACAAGTTGGTGAGAATGTTACAGCAGATGTAGAGATGGACCATCTGGGCTGGGGGTGAGGGTGGGGGGGCGGAGGGGGCCTGGACCTGCCTGCCAAGCCAGCCTGGAGCGATCACTACGTCTGTACTTGCCCGGCCTGTTCTGTCCCCAGTGACACACCTGTTGGCATCATTTTGCCTCCAGCCCTCAGGCCCCACTCCCAGGAGGCATCCTGGAATCTGCTCCTTCCCTCCACCGCACACCCAGTCTTTGGCGAGTCCTGACAACTCTGCCTTTAATATATTTTTTAATTGATTTTTTTTTAGAGAGAGAGGAAGGGAGAGGGAGAGGAAGGGAGAAGGAGAGAGGGAGAGAGAGAGAATCATTGATGTGAGAGAGAATCATCAATCTGTTGCCTCCCACACACACCCCATTTGGGGATTGAACCCACAACCGGGGCACGCGTCCTGACGGGGAATCGAATCGGTGACCTTTCGGTGCAGGGGATGACACCCAACCCATTGAGCCACAGCAGCCAGGGCCCCACAATTCTGCCTTGAAAGCATCCGGAGCTCTCGTCTCTGTCATCACCATTCTCCTCTGGCGCCGGCAGCAACCCTTTCGCGGGCCTCCCTGTTTCTCCTCCAGGCCCCTTTTCTTCGCAGAGCAGAGGTACGCCCTGGACCTGTTTGTTAGATCTGCCCAGGCTGCTCAGAACTCTCCAGTGGCTTCGATCATGAGCCCCCCAAACCCCATTACAGCATCTCCTGCCTGTCCCCACCCTTTTGGCTCCATTCCCACCACCCTGGAACTTGTGTCGGCCCTTATGTATGCCAACTTGTATTGTTCCCTTTGCACTGGCTGTTCCCTCTGCCTGGGACACCCTTCCCCCAGGGCCTCACAGGGCTGCCCCTCTCTCCATCCAGGTAAGAAAAAGTAAATGAATACAAGTGACGATGTCAAGGACTATGAGGAAATACGGAGCAGGGTGAGGGGTTGCGGGTGATGCATTGTCAGAGAGACAATCCGAGAGGACTTCATGGAGGAGGCAACAAGAGTGAAGGCCTGAATGAGGAGACAGGTGGGGGCACTGGTGAGGCAGGGAAGAAGGCACCAGATGGAAGAGGGCCTTGTGGGTCTTATGGGAGGATGGGCCTAATCTTTGGCCCCTTAGGGAAGCTTGGAAATGTTTTAAAGAAAGACAGCACTGTGATAAGTTTGAGTGCATGTCAAGAGGATGAAAGAATGAATGAGTGAGTGGGTGGGTGAGTGAGTAGTCCATGTTGTGGTCCAATGGGGTTCAGTGTCTTGCCTTCTTTATCCTCCTCCCCCAAATCAGTCCCACCCCTTGGGAGGATATCACCTCCATCATCTTGGATCCCTGCCTTCTCCTGGGGCCTCAGCTCCACAGCCAGGATGAGTTCAGCCCCAGTGGTGAGCTTTTTTTTTTGGGGGGGGGGGGAGCTAAGCAGGAAACCCTCCCGGTACACAATGAGTGCCCGCCCCCTAGTCTCCTGGGGTTGGGGTGATAGATAATCCAGACAGTCATTTGTGTTTTAGGTCCCACATGGCCCTCTCCCCGCCCCGCCCCTCCATGGTGATCGCTGACAAGGCGGATTTTAATAGATTCCCATTGGTAGAGCTATTTGCATCCTGATGCAATTATGAGGCAAGACACAGCTTCCTCTGAGCGGCCCCGATTATGTGGGGAGGATTTGATATACCCCTGAGGGGTGCGGGGGGCTCTGAGGCTGGGCAGAGTGGTCCAGGCAGGGCTGAGCCCCATACCCCTGCTTTCCAGAGAAAATGTCCAGACTGGCGCAGCCCCCATGCTCCGCGCTTGGGCGGATCTGGCTTCGTTTGCTCAGCCCAGGGTGGGGAGTGGTGCTGATGCTCACGGAAATGCAGTCAGGGCAGTGTCTTCTCAATCTCTGCCTCCATGTCAGGCACTGTGCTTGTGTCCCCTCCCTCCCCTCCTCCATGAAGTCCTCCCTGATTGTCTCTTGGCCTCCAGGAACTTCTATTTTCATAGGGACACAGACAAGAAGAAGTTAACAATGAAGTAAACAAGATAACACCTGGGAATAATGCAGCAGGTGAAGTGACACTGTCAGGGGGTGTTTCTCTAGATTGAGTGGGGAAGGAAGGTGAGGGAGGTTGATGGCAAAAATGTGCCCCAGCCCTTCATGGCTCCCTGCAGTCACTCCCCCTTGCAAGGTGCCTTTGGAGCTCACTCCATCAGGTGGGGTCTATTTCCTAACCCTGGAATCTGAGCTTGGCCACATGACTTGTTTTGGCCAATAGGATGTGGTGTAAGTGATTTAGGGCCAACTTCAACCCGAGGCCTCACGGGATCTTGCCCGTTTCTGCTTGCTCTCTTGAACCCTTGCTGCCGCCACCTCCTGGATTGTCCGGACTTTCCTGCTGGAGGACAAGAGGGACACAGAGCTGAGACGAGCCATCCAAGGTCAACCTGAACCAGGTAGAACCCACCTGGCCTGTCAGCTGAGCTCAAATGCAGTGATTATTTCATTCGCCCCATCAGTAGAACTGCCCACCCAACCTGCAGATTTGTGAGCTAAACAAGTGCATGTGGTTTTAAGCCTTGATGTTTTGAGTTGTTTTGTTATGCAGCAGTAGCTGACAGATACAAAAGGTCAGTCTGAGCAAAGGACACGTCAGCGGAGACTCAAAGGGCGAGAAAGAGGTTGTGGTGAGAAAGCTGCAGGAAGAGAATTTCAGGGAGAGGGAACAGCAAGCACAAAGGCCCTGAGGTGAGAAATGGGGAGGCCTGTTTCAGGCACAGGAAGGAGGCCTCTGGGGCTGAGGTGTGGCGAGTAGGAAGGCTAGAATGGGATATGGATGAGAGATGCACAGGGGCTAAATCACATGGACGATGGAGATGTTCTCCGTGTTTGAAGGATAGTAGTCACAGACTCGATTTCTCATCCTAGGTATCTAGAAGTAGCAACGTGAACTGAGGCTAGTGACGCTGCCGCTTATTTTAACCATGTGGGTGATGGGATGTCGCAGAATGGGCGGCATTTGGTAAAAATATGAACTTGGTCTGAATGGGTTCTAAGAACGGGTGTCTGTCCTGCATGTGTGCAGGCAGGGGAAGGATAGCCTTTGAACTTGCTATTCTTTCCACCTGGGACGCGAGCTGTCTTCCTGACAGCCCGGGCAGCCTTGTGAGTTATTTTTTAATTCAGGTTTTGAATCAGTATCCCATTCAGATGGATCAAAATTTATTAAGGTACAGAAAGGCAGGGACTGAAAAGATCCCTCCCACGCCTGCCCTCCAGCCTCCAACGCGCCTCCTCACCTGCAAACCCCGTGTTCCATTTGCATGAGTCCTTTCAGAGACATTTTATACAAATGTAAGCAAATGCTTAACAAGATTCTCCACCTGCTGCCTTTTACCCAAGCTTTCCTGTACTCCACCCACCTTTATTCGCTCGCCCTAACCTGGAGATCTTCCATCTTGGTGGAAATAAAGTGCTTCCATGTTTATTTTATACTAGAGGCCCAATGCACGGAATTTGTGCAAGAGTAGGCCTTCCTTCCCTGGGCTGCCGGCAGGCACCTGGGACCTGGGCTTCCCTTGCAGCTCCAGCTTCATCTGTGGAGGTTTCCCCTCAGCTCCCAGGCCCTTTGGAGGGTTTCCCCTCAGCTCCCAGGTGCCTTGGTGGTTTCCCCTCAGCTCCCAGGCTCTGTGGCGGGTTTCCCCTCAGCTCCCAGGCGCTGTGGCCGGTTTCCCCTCAGCTCCCAGGCTCTGTGGCGGGTTTCCCCTCAGCTCCCAGGCCCTTTGGCGGGTTTCCCCTCAGCTCCCAGGCCCTTTGGCGGGTTTCCCCTCAGCTCCCAGGCGCCTTGGCGGGTTTCCCCTCAGCTCCCAGGCGCCGTGGCGGGTTTTCCCTCAGCTCCCAGGCGCTGTGGCGGGTTTCCCCTCAGCTCCCAGGCGCCGTGGCGGGTTTCCCCTCAGCTCCCAGGCGCCGTGGCGGGTTTTCCCTCAGCTCCCAGGCGCTGTGGCGGGGTTTCCCCTCAGCTCCCAGGCGCCGTGGCGGGTTTTCCAGCCACTCCTGCTGGGTTTCCCCTCAGCTCCCAGGTGCCTTTAGTGGGTTGCCCTCAGCTCCCAGGCGCCTTGGCGGGTTTCTCCTCAGCTCCCAGGCTCTGTGGCCGGTTTCCCCTCAGTTCCCAGGCGCCTTTAGTGGGTTTCCCCTCAGCTCCCAGGCGCCTTGGCGGTTTCCCCTCAGCTCCCAGGCGCCTTGGCGGTTTTCCCTCAGCTCCCAGGCGCCTTGCGGTTTCCCCTCAGCTCCAGGCGCCTTGGCGGGGTTTCTC
>NW_005871317.1:1543447-1550785 GCF_000147115.1 Myotis lucifugus
GTCGGGTTTCCCTCAGCTCCCAGGCGCGGTTGTGGTTTACCACCTAACTCCCAGGCGGTGTGACGGCTTTTCTCTCAACTCCCAGGCGGCGGTGGCGGGTTTTCTCTCAGCTCCCAGGCGGCGCTGTGTCGGGTTTTCCAGCCACTCCTGCTGGGTTTCCCCTCAGCTCCCAGGTGCCTTTAGTGGGTTGCCCTCAGCTCCCAGGCGCCGTGGCGGGTTTCCCCTCAGCTCCCAGGCGCCGTGGCGGGTTTCCCCTCAGCTCCCAGGCGCCGTGGCGGGTTTCCCCTCAGCTCCCAGGCGCCGTGGCGGGTTTCCCCTCAGCTCCCAGGCTCCATGGCCGGTTTCCCCTCAGCTCCCAGGCGCCTTGGCGGGTTTCCCCTCAGCTCCCAGGCGCCTTGGCGGGTTTTCCCTCAGCTCCCAGGCGCTGTGGCGGGTTTTCCCTCAGCTCCCAGGCGCTGTGGCGGGTTTCCCCTCAGCTCCCAGGCGCCTTGGCGGGTTTTCCCTCAGCTCCCAGGCGCTGTGGCGGGTTTTCCCTCAGCTCCCAGGCTCTGTGGCGGTTTCCCCTCAGCTCCCAGGCTCTGCCCATTCCCCTTTGAGCCGCTGCCCCTCCTCGCAGCTGCTGTGGCTGGGCTTGCCCTCCCACCTCCCACCTCCGCAGCCTTGGCTCCGTTTCTGTCCTGGAGGCTTGTACTTAGCTCCCTTCTGTACCGCTTGGCCTCCATGTTGTCCTCAGTCTTCCCTCGCAACTGGTATAAGCAAATTAACCGCCATCTTTTAGCTTCTATAATGGAAACATTGCATCTTTTGGAGCTGTTGCTTCAGGAGCTCAGAGCCAGGCGGCAGCAGGCGGGGAACCTTGGCTTCCTCTGTCACTGGAGCAAGCAAGCCTCATGTTCCGCTCCAAGCTGCCTGGCTGCCGGCCGCCATCTTGGCTGACAGTTAATTTGCATATCGCCCTGATTAGCCAATGAAAAGGGTAGCGGTCGTACGCTAATTACCATGTTTCTCTTTTATTAGTGTAGATGGCTGCATTGTATTCCATTGTGTGGCTGGACCATCATTTGCTTATCTAGTCTCCCATCGATGGGTATCTAGGTTGTTTATAATTTTTGTTTCTTTTGCCATTACTTAAGTGCTTCTTTGACTAACTTTAAACATGCGCCTGCATGTATGGGAGAAATTCCTGGACATCAAGGTGCCAATTGATTATATCGATGGATCGTTTTTCTTCCCTATTACCAACCCCCGCCTCCCCACCCAGGATATTGATGGATACTCTCACCAGCAAAATATGAGAGTGGCCTCCTGGCTGAATCTTCATCATTTTTAAGATCATAAACAGCAGCCACCTCCTCCAGGAAGCCCTCCCAGATCTTCCAGCTGGCTTAGGAGTCTTGTCTGGGCCCCCTGTTCAGCACTGAGCATGTGGCACCCAGTATTGCAATGGCTTATTTTCTTTTCTGTCCCTGTCATCAGATTGGGAGCTCCCTGAGACCAACCCTTCCTTATTAAGGGGTCTTCAAGCCCTACTCAGTCCTTAGCACAGGGCTCAAGGCTGAGTAAACACCAGTTTCCTTCCTGCATGCCCTCAGGGTAGGCAGCCTCTACTTGCACATTGGGCCCTTTGTCCCAGGGAAAAAGCTGCCTTCGGCCTCTGCCCTAGACACCTGCAGGCCACCTCATGTGCCAGCACCAAGCCCCTTCTCCCAGCCGCCGGGGCCTCCGCCCTCTCCCTTGAACAAATAATAATTGTTAGAAAAAGGCCTGTGGATAAATTATTATCGTGACCCTCATTCCAGTGCAAAAAACTTTTGCTAGCTGCCAAGTGAAAAGTCAAAATTTGCATTTAAATAGAAAATGTTAGGCCAGCTGAACAGGGAGGCCAGTGCCCCGCGAGGCCTCTCCCTGGCGGGGAGCACCCGGCCCAGCACCCTCCCCGGGAACCCAGCTAGCGCAGGGGGAACATTCGGAGCCTGAGCTGAACGGATGTTTACGGTGATTGGTGGCCCCTTGGGGCCTACAATTTCCAGTCCCTGCTCCAGTTCTGCAAGGGGCCTGCGATCCAGCCAGATACATCTCTCTGGTGCCCTCTATTCAACCTACCTTAAACTTGCATCTACCTCCTCCCGCCCCACAGTGAGCAGATAATCACAAACATGAAAGGCGGGCAGCAACTTCAAAGCTATGTCAAGCGGAATGATTTAGAGCTCGACGGACAGGGTGTGGGGCCTCGCTACGCGCGATGTCACTTAACTTCTCTGAGCCTCAGTTTCCCTGTTTGTAAGTGACAGATTAGAATGCCTTTCTGGCTGGGTGTTATTATATAATCCACCCAATTTATTGTCATTCCTAAATGTAGTGGTGTCTGTTGTCAGTTCAATTCAGTAATGCTGGCATTCCACTTTGGCATCCTGGCCGGTGCTTGGATACCTCCCATGACAGGACGCTCACTTCCACACAGACCAGCGTGTTCTGTTTACCTGCACCTCTGTCGCACACGCTGGCTTCTCCTTTTCCAGGAAGGTCCCTATAATCGTGAGAAGGTCTGGGTGCTGCGTTGTCATAGTCTGTGACCCCCTTTTCTGGAGAAACCCCAAAACTTCTCTTCACCGAAGAATCTGCCCAAACGCCCAGGAGGTTCACTCCCCGGGGCATGCAGGAAGCTGATAGCAACTCCCCCAATACAGAAAGTAAAGCGCAAAGGAAGGAAAGAATCACAGCTGATATGCAGTGAGGAGCCTGGGCTCAGACAGACTTGAACTTGTATCTCACTTCTCCCTGGGTCACCTTGGGTAAACCAGCTTCCTGGAGCCTCAGTTTCCTCCTTTTAAATGGGTCTGTCCTGAGGACGAACGGAGATCACGCATGTCCAGGCCTACAGCACCCTGGCCTGAACCAGTTGGCCATCAGTAAAATCTCAGGGCCAGCTTGCAGTCCGCTTAAATGTAAATTTGCACGAGGTCAAAATAAGGTATTTCTACTCCATTTGGCAATTGTATTTTTAACGCCCACTCGGCGCCCAGTGGCAGCATATGGGCGTCTGTCATCGATGCGGTTGAATGCATCTTGGAGAAGGCAGGAACCATGTCTGCATGGCAACCATTGCAGCACTGCCTGGCACATAGTAGGTGCTCAATAAACACGTTCGTCAAGTGGATTTCAGGTTTTCTACATGCAAGACACTCAGCCTCTATTTTTTTTTTTTTTCAGCCTCTCATTTTCTGAGGGGCGAGGCCGGCAGCAGGCAGGCCCCACAGCTTGTCTGGGATCTAAGACACGAATATAAACTGCTGCTGAGGTTTATCACGTGCTCCTTGAGGGCCAGGTTTACATGATCATCCTACTTAGAACCCCAGCCCCTGAACCAGACAGGCATTCTCGTCCCCATTTTCCAGCTCAGGGAACTGATGCTCAGAGAAGTCAAGAAAGCAGCCCAGGGACACACAGCAAAGAAGCATTGGCGTTGGGGCATCAGCCACAGTATCTGTTGGAATTTAAAGTTGTCCTCAGAAAGGAAAAAAAGGTTATAGTATTTTTATGTACTTCACATTGAAATAGCAAAATGTGTAATATTCAGAAATAGAGTTAAGAGACACAACATTCAGAAATAGAGGTAAGAGGCAGCTATAAATGTTGAACGTAGCAGCCTCGGGGAAGCAGTATGGGAGTGAGCGGGTGGGGGATGGGGCGGGAAATCACTTTTGGCTAAAAAGCCATTTAGTAACATTGAGTCTAATCCACCCATTTGACGGATAAGAAAACCGAGGTCCAGACGGGCTGATAGGGAGAGTCTGGAGGCAGGCAGGACTCGTGAACTCTTGTTCCTGGACTATGTGCCTGGGTCTATGCGCTAGGGGCCATTTAGAGGTCATTCTATCAGATTCCACAGGCCACGTTGATCAAGTTGAATTGGGGGGATGTAGCCTGACACAGGCTGGGTTTTTTTTTCTGAGGGTCTGGGGACTGGACGATGGCTAGAAGTTGCTCATCCTCCCCTGTGGGAACCCCAGACAGGTCCCATCTCGTTAGCAACAGGCTTGATCCCCAAAGATGGTTCTAGAGAAAGAAAGAGGCCTGTCTTGATGTCGCTGATGGGGTGGATCAGCCCCAGGACACTGGTCTTGGACCACCGAGGGACTGACTGTCTGTCTGTCCATTCGTCCATCCTGAGGCAGTAACCTGAGTCGTGTGCAGGGCTGGGAAACCCGGCTAATTGCAGGCTCGGGGAAAACCAAGCAGAGATTAGCCCACAGCGAGGAGCAAGGGCGGGCGGCCGGGGGCTGGGGCAGGATGGTACCTGATTAGTTAAATTGCCAGCACCTGCTTGCTTTTATTGCAAACATAAACACGGCGTGCAGACGCTCGCCGGCAGCCTGATGCTTTCCGCGTTCGCCACATCTGCGAGGTCCAGGGTCGGGCAGGCGGAGGCTCAGGCCTGGACAAAAACGTGGAGGCAGGGGGGCCTGGGTGAGAAGGCACTGGATTAGGAATCAGGGGAGCGAATTTACACTTGGAGGCGCCTCCTCTGTGGCGGGCACTGCGGGAGGCCTTTCTATCCCGTGCAAAGCCAGCTGCCCCCCCAAAGCCTTCCTGTGAAATAGTATGATGATGGTTGAGACTCTGAGCAGTTAGGCAACGTCCTCCGCGAGAGCCAGCCTGGAGGCAGCCAGTGCGGGATTCGAACTCAGGCCCTCCATCCCCGAAGCCCCTACTCTCTACTACCTGGGGGTTCCTCCTGAGCTCAGAGACCTTGGCATTTGTAAGGCCCAGCAACTAGCTGGCAATTGCATGAGGGCTTGAGACAGGAAGACACTGTCTGGCCTTCTCCGTTTCCTCTTCCCGTTCCTCAGTTTCTCCAGCTGTAAAATGGTCAGCTAGTCACCCACCCTGTGCTCCTGAACCCCGAGAAAAGAGGTTGGAGTGTGGGAGCTTGGACCTTGAATGTGTCTGAGGTCAAGTCCAACGCCGGCTGAGAATACCCAGAGTTCTCAGAGGTTCTTTTGTGCTGCTCATCACTTGGGCATGAATCCGAGGCCTGCAGGACTCCTCCCCGCCCCAACGCGTGGGCAGGACCCCACTCACGGGGGGGGGGGGACCCCACCACTCAAGGGCGGTATTTACTTCAGCCATAGCCCAGCAATTGGCCCACGAGACAAACAGCCGAGGGAACGATTTCAAATTAACTCCGTCTCCATTGCAGGTGCTTTTATTAAGATAAACTATTTGGGGGATGTTTACAGGAGAGAGCCCTTCGGTGCCGACAGAAGGTCAGGGGGAGAGTCCGCAGGCCTGCGCGACTGTCAGTCAAAGCTGGCGGCGCTTCTCCGCATTCAAATGTGCGCCTCTCCCCCTGGGTGACAGACGCCTCAAGCCTGTGATGGGCTTTGTCAGAACTGCATTTGTCCGGGCGGCTTCTGGCTCGTTCTTGGCAGATGCGGGTGATCGGGGAGAGCGTGTGTTCAAATTCCCTCCCGTGGTTCTCGGAAATAAAGTGGGGGTACTTCTCCCGCACCGCACTCCATCTCACGGAGGACAAAGAAAAAATGTGCCCTCAAACTGGGAGAAGGGCAAATTTCATTCATTCATTCATTCACTCATTCATTCATCCATCCTCGTGTATTAATTCACTGTTTTTTTAAAAATATATTTTATTGACTTTTTACAGAGAGGAAGGAAGAGGGATAGAGAGTTAGAAACATCGATGAGAGAGAAACATCGATCAGCTGCATCCTGCACTCCCCGCCCCCCCCCTGGGGATGTGCCTGAAACCAAGGTACATGCCCTTGACCGGAATAGAACCCGGGACCCTTCAGTCCGCAGCCCGAAGCTCTATCCACTGAGCCAAACCAGCTAGGGGGACTGGTTTGTTAATTCACATCATCTTATCCATTTCCCTAATCACTTGGGTGTTGTTTTTCTTATTGGAAGCCTGACTTCTTAGGTGTGCTTAATGGGCACCAGAGCCTCAGTTGCTGCACCTGGGAAATGGGGTGATGCGAATCCAGGGTTGCACTAGGGCTAATTGGGTTAATTCCAGTGAATCGGTTTCCTGCCTGGCACAGGGCAAATGCCCACGTGATAGGACTGGTGCTATGGGCATGGTGGTGGGGCCCAACTCCTTCCCCCGGGCTTAGGTTGCTGTTTACCGCCACATGAGGAGAGCGCGAGGCACGTGGATTGAGCCCAGGGTACCTGGTTCCAGGCCCTCTGGCCTGCTCTTCTGCTAACTCTTAGCACACGTGCTGCCTGGCTGCTGACCCAGCCCTGAGCCATCAGTCCGTGGTCCGTGGTCGCGTGGGGTTTGCTGAGTGTAGACCCAAACTCAGATCCTTACGGTTTCCTCTTGGACTTGTCCAGGGTGGGGCTGCCTTCTCTCAGCACAGGCCTCCAGTGGTGGTCCTCCTGCCATCTTTCCCAACGGGCAATGCCTGGGCCTGAAGGACCCCCTTTCTCTTCAGCCTCGGCCGAGCCCCGCTCTTTCCTCTGGGCCTGGGCTTTCTCTGTGGGCATCGGGTGGGCTCTGGGCCTCCTGCAGACTCCAACACCCTGATTTTGGGAAGAGAGAGGCTAGGTGTCGCTACAACTCCAGGACCCCCTTTTTGGAATGCTCGGGGGGCCTGGGTCACACACAGTTGACATTAACCAGTGCCCGGAAACCCTCCGACCCCGCCTTCCTGTCCCCAAGGATCTTTCCTGGAGCCACGGGTAGCGGGGGCACCCATCCCTACCCCTGAGTTGCTTTCAGAACCTGGAGATCCCCCCCACCCCCCACATCCCCTCCTCTTTCCCAAACAAGTCACCCGCCAGCACCAAAGACGCTAACCTCTGGAGTTCTCTGAGGGTAGCACAGGCCTCCGTTTCTCCTGCGCCGGGTTCTTGCTCTCAGCCTGGGGGCCCTACTGAGCTGGGCCGCTTCCCCTTCACTGTGGGTAACGTGTCACTAACACGGTCTGGGTGTGGGGCAGGGTATGGGGGGGGGTGAGTATATTCATGCACCGTGATGGGCTACAGCACATGCGGGTCGGGGAGCCGGATGGGACCGGCAGGCAGAGGGAAGGAGATGCTCCCAGCTGAGTGGAGAACGGCTTTGCTAGAGCTTCACTAGGCACAGAGTGGAGGCCCCGGAGAGTGGAGAGCCCACAGGGTCGTCTTGGCCAGGACACGGTCACGGGCCCGGCGAAGAAATGAGCATGTCCCTCTCCCCTCGGAGAAGGGAAGAGAGATCACGTTAGACTCGCCGGGTTCAGAGCCTGAGCAGGTCTCCTGGGCCTCTCGGAGAGGTTGTGGATCCAGATGTGGCGGGGGAAGGCGAGGGGGCGGGGCGCCGGGCAAGGGGGG
>NW_005871317.1:1550885-1555725 GCF_000147115.1 Myotis lucifugus
GATGACATGAAATGTGGGCAAACATGAAAGCGGAGTTGTGAGGACATGTCTGTCCGAGCGACCCGGGATTAATCCGACGTGAAGGACGCGGGCCCAGGCTGGCACCACATGGAAGCATTTTGTGTGGGTTTTGATGTCCCGCCAGCTGAAGGGGGCTTCGCAGCTCGGGCTGAACGGGCCCTCCGCCCCCATCCCTCCCAGCCTCGCGGCCCCCTCCCCACCCGGGACTGGCTGTCTCTGGGCCAGGGGTTAAGTCAAGAGCACCAGAAAATTCCTCCTCCCGCCAGCCTGCCCTCTGCCCGCCCCCCCCACCCGAGACCTGAATGTCCACACAAAGCCAGGCGCTGAGGGTCCCCTGCCGGCCCCCGAGGCGGGGCTGGGGGGGGGCGGCTGTGGCAGGGAGAGTCTGTGAGCCATTTTCCATATTTCAGATGTTACCAGGGCTGGGCTCAGCCACATGCTGGGCATTTGGCAGGCAACGGCTGTCTACCAGGGCCCCGCTGGGATGGGCACCGATTGGGAATCTTGGCATTTTATGCGGACAGTGGGGGCTGGGAGGGCATGTGGGGGACCCCAGGGTCACCGACCGAGGTCTCTCGCTCAGGGACAGCCTTCTTTTTGAGCTCAACCCGGGAAGAAACACCATGTTGACATCTCCAGGCTGTGCCGAATGCTGGGCGTAGAGTGAAAGGGGTGACCCAGGTACGACATTAGGCGGGTTTACCAGGTGGGTTCCCCCCTCCTCTGAGCCTCAGTTTCCTCATCTGTAAAATGGGGAGAGCAGTTAGCCACCCCCCCACCCCCTTCATAGGATAATTGTGACCATTAAGTACCCGAATGTTTACACAATGTTAGCATCTCATAAACACCCAATAAATGGCAGCCCCGGCCTCCAGCATTATGGGAGACAGCGGGCACTCCGACAGCGCCGGGATAATGTTCAGCCTTAGAACGGATATCCTGTTTATTAGTATTTTGGAACCGTGTCGTTAACGGTGAGGAGCGCGATGCGACCTGTCTGCCGCTGAAATCCGGGCAAGGGTTTCTTTCTGTCAATTCAGGCCGTGGCTCCGCCTCAGCCCCGGGGCCCCTGCGCGGCTGGTGACCTGGGGCCCCATCACGTGCCCGCGGGCGGGCTGCCAGGGCGTCTGGAAGCCCGGAGCCCCAGCGATCAGAGCACGGGAGCGTATTTCACGCCGTCCCCCTGACCCCTGGAGGTCCTTGGGGAGACAGGAAGGAAGGGGCTCTGTTTGGGTGGGGGCGGGGCCGGGAGGGGCTCTCTGGGGGAGAAGGGGAGTTGATGAAATTTCAGGATGTGCCGAGGTCAGCTTCCAGCCGGCGTGTCTAGGTTCGAGAAAAGTGATCGCCACCCCGAACACGCTTCTTAATGAAGCCCAGCCCGCGCGGACAAGCCGGTGCCTTCCTGCCGTTTTCCCTGTAGGAGGACATTCTCCATCCTGAGTACCGCCGGCCACAGAAGGAAATTCACATCCATGTATAGGTTCTAGTGGCACAGGGTTCGAGAGCTGGAAGCGAGGGAAGACGCCTGAGGTGTGTGCTCGACGGAAGTCGTGTTCCGTAACCGAGCCTCTGACCGAGCAGCAAGAGCAGGTGAAGAGAGGTGAACAGTGGTCCCACCTGTCACTCTTGGTGTGAGGGCTTTCAGGGAACAAGGAAGCCAGCCTGTCCTGGGGAGTAGGATTAAACCGTCTGCAGCAATAAATATGACAGGATTTTCAAAGGAGATAGAGATGGGGAGCGGGGAGCGGGCAGGGGGGGGGGCTGGAAGGTGGACCTCAGCCGGTTGTCAGTGAGGTTTGCTCCAGCTGGGCTGGGCCACAGGACCTGGGCGTGAGGTCCAAGAGGCTCATTGCCCGACGAAGTCAAATGCTGAAGCTTGTCTTTTTTAAAAAAAAAACACACCATATTTTTATTGATTTCAGAGAGGAAGGGAGAGGGAGAGAGAGATAGAAGGATCAATGATGAGAATCATCGAATGGCTGCCTCCTGCAGGCCCCCTACTGGGGATCGAGCCCACAACCCAGGCATGTGCCCCGACCGGGAATCGAACCGTGACCTCCTGGCCCCAAGGTCAATGCTCAACCGCTGAGCCCCCGTAGCCAGGCGCGAAGCTTGCCTTGCAATAGCATGCTGTGGAGGAGGATGGTCCAGGAGTCTGCACCCCTGTGGGTACAACATCGAAGAGAGGGAAAGCCAGGCCGCTGGGCCGCCTCCCTGCAGGAGGCGCTGGCCCTTCCACCCGGAAGGGAGATGGCAAGGCGTTTCCAGTGACTCTGCTCACTAGCAAATGGAGCTCAGTCTCTGCTCCAGAGCTAAGCAACTCGTGGAGGAGACAAGCTGGGGGAGGGTGGTGCTGAGGGAGCAGGCACATTGGTGCTTCTAGAATAAAACTTCAGAGACACGGAGGTGTCTCACAGAGCTGTGCAATTGGGCGAAGTGGCCACTGCAGAGTCCCTGTAGACAAGGGAGGTCCAGTCCGGCCAGCCCGGTGTGGCTCAATGGTTGAGCGTCAACCTATGAACCAGGAGGTCTCGGTTCGATTCCCGCTCAGGGCACATGCCCGGGTTGCAGACTCGATCCCCAGTATGGGGCGTGCGGGAGGCAGCCGATCTATGATTCTCTCTCATCACTGATGTTTCTATTTCTCTCTCCCTCTCCCTTCCTCTCTGAAATCAATAAAAATATGCTTAAAAAAAAAGGAAAGGGAGGTCCAAACCCACAAAGGCCCTGGGAGGGCGTCTCCCTGGGAAAGGCCCCTAGGACCCCTGTTTCCCTGCGCACTGGGCTCCCCCTGGAAGACCCCGAGGCCCAGGCATTTGCACCTGGACTTGCCGGGCTGTGCGAGTGGCCGTGCGGTGCCCCGCTGCGCTCGGGGATGCTCTAAGCCGGCACGCACGTATGTGTCTGTTTCTGATCTGCCCTGGAGCACGATGGGACATCAGGAGGTTCTGGGAGGTCAGGTGACTTGGCCAAGGCGCTTGGCTGCTGCGAGGCAAAGCTCGGCCTTAACCCAGGCCTTTCTGACTCCAAAGACCAAACGCTTTTCAAGAATTTATTTTCACAGACCTGTTGTATCTACGTAAACCAAGATGCATACTGTCAGCGTCAGACAGAAAACAGAAGGACACGAACGAACGGCAGCCTCCCACCGCCGAGCTTGGGGACGAAATGTCACCCCCGCTGCCCACCGTGCCCCCCGCCCCTTCGCCTCCCTGCTGCCCGGGGACCCCTCTCCCGAGTCCAGGTCTGACTTTCGACTCGTGTAGGATCCCTGCCTGTTTTCTTAGCTCTCTGTAAACGGGATCCCACCCCGTACTGTCTCCTTTCTTCCCTCATTCTATTTCTGCGAGGCCTTCACGCGGCTCTGTGTGTTGTGATGAGTCAATGAATCCTTTTCAGTGTTTATTTTGAGACAGTTGAGCACCCACAAGACATTGAAAAACTAATACAGAGCGTTTCCGTGTACCCTTCCCCCCAAATAATCGTACCTTGTAGGGTCTCAGGACAGTGCCCAAGCCCAGGCAATGACGTGGGTACCATACTATTACCTCAGGCGAGGCCTTACGGGGAGATGTTCCCATGCGCGCTCTGGGGCATGGGTCTACGAAATTTTGTGTAGCTTTGAATAATCATCATAACAATCGGGGTACAGAACTATTCTGTCGGCCCCAAAGAAACTACTTTGTAGAATAATTTCTTTCCAGTGCTGCGGGGAATTCATCCCTGGACCATCTCACAACTGATCTGTCCAATCCCCAGGCCCTGGGTATCAAAGACAGGGCTCAGAACTCTCTTTCTAAAAAAAAAATTTATGTTTTCCAGTTTTATTGAGGTATCATTGCCATACGTCCCTGTATAAGTTTCAGGTGTACGGCATGCTGGCTTGACTTACATACATTGTGAAATGATTCCCACAGTAGGTTTAGTTAACACCCATCACCTCATATAGAGGCAGTAAAAAGAAAAAGTTTCTCCCTGCGATCTACGTACTCTCTTAACAACTTTCCTGTATGCCTCACAGCAGCAGTAACGACACTCACCAAGCTGTACGTTATGTTACATACTGGTACTTATTTATCTCATAACCGAAGTCTGTACCTTCTCACCATTTTCCTCCAATGGCCTCTTCCCCACCCCGGCCGCCAGGCACCACCAATCTGATCTTTCCGTCCCTGAGTTTGGCGACCGGCACTCCCTTGGACACAATGGCTACGAGCAGGCGTGCACCCATCTCCTGGAGCACGCCGTGCAGAATTCTCCTTGCGTGTATTTCGAGGAGTGGAATCGCTGGGTCAGGGGGCGTGTGCACCTGCCGCTTGAGGACACATCACCAAATTGTTTTCCAAGTGGCTGCAACAGCTCACCCTCTCGCCGGCAGCGTGCTACGCTATCTCCCAAGAGGCTCCGACCCGGCCACGATAAGAGCATCGCTAACAGAGCTGCTCACAAAACTTCACATTCCCTACCCTGGTTAACCCTTGCAGGCCCCCATGACATAGGCATGAGTGATCACCCCACTTCTGTACAGATAAGCCGGGGCTGAAGTCACTTGCCCAAGTGTATAGAATGTGCAAGGGCTGGGCTGTAGATTTCACACTTACTATCTTCCTGATCATGGTCAAATTCATCCCTTGATTAGTTCTTACCATGAATCAGGCGCTATGCAAAGGGCTTCCCGTGTCGTAACTCTTTTTAGAGATGAAACAGAGGTTAAGTAACTCGCCCAAGTTCGCCCAGCCAGGAGTGGCCAGGGCTGGGACTTGAACCCAGGTGGCCCCCTTGGTATCTTCTCTGTCTAACCTTCTTGCTCAAGGAGGTA
>NW_005871317.1:1556016-1580131 GCF_000147115.1 Myotis lucifugus
GAAGGAGTCTGGTCTGGAGCCCCAGAATGTAGCCCCCGGCCCCCCCCCCCGGGAGCCCCCACGGGAAAGGGGAGCACCCCCAAAGCTCACTCCCATTATGCTATTAACGGGGGGGTCTGAGGGTGCGGCCCTTGGGTCTACTTGACAAAACGCAGCCCCCAGAGCGGAGCCCTGATCCCTTTAACCAGGCGGAATTGAGCTTGCACTTCTAGCGGCTTCTCTGTTATTACGGGCTTAGCGTGGCTGAAGAACCAACAGCAATAAATACGCCACCAATTTGCTCTCAATGTTCTTATTTGCAGCACGCCATGCAGAAAAAATATTAACAAAAAAACAAACTCCTCGCTCATAACAGGCTGATGAGGGCCTCTTTAGAGTGGCAATGTTTGCCTCCAACTCCCCTCCCTTTTCTTTCTTTTAAAAGAAGCTATAATATGAGCCTGGCGGTGCAGTAACACTCTCCTGGGGCACGGAGCTAAGAGAGGTGGGGGACTTGGGGAAAGACAGGCCCGTAAGGAGAACAGTGAGAAATGGAGAATCCTCCTTAGGGGACCAGAGGCGGGGGTGGAGGACAGAGTGGGAGATGGGGGAAGGTCTGTCGGCTGAATGGGAATTGCCCAAGGGCCCCAGAGAATTGCCACTCCAGGGGTGAAAGGGGGCGAATCCCAGGGTCTGGATACCAGGAAAAGCCATTACTGCTCTCAGGGTCTCAATTTCCGAATCTGTAAAATGGGTTGGTTCAATGGCTTTTTCCAGCTCCATCACCCTGTACTTATTTGCCAGGCTATTGTTAAGGTCTTTCTGATCTTTTTTTTTCTGGGTCCTGATCTAGCAAGGCTCTGAGGGCCTGGGCACTGCGCTGTGATTCTGGGAACGCCAAGATCCTCGCGGCTCCAGAATTCTGTCTTGTCTTGTTCTCTGATTTGAAGCCCATAGGTGTACATGAGGATGCAATTGTAGTAACAGTAACAGCAGCTAAAATCGCCTGTGTAGCCGGGCCGGCTTTGTGGGCATGTGATCTGTGCAGCCAGGACCCTGTGCGCTGCAGTCACTGAGGTGAAATTCACACTGTGTGAACAGGGGGCCCTGTATTTCCCATTTTGCACTGGGCCCTGTAAATTCGGTAGCCAGTTCTGGGTGTATCATTTAAGAAGAAGAAAGAAACAAAAAACTCTGAGGCAAGGCGACTTGGTCCAAATCCTGGCTCAGCCCCTTCCCAGCTAGGGGACTCAGGGCACAGATCATTTTCAAAGCACGTTTATGAACGAGGACACGAACGACGCTGGCCCCCAAGCCACCGAGGTGGCTGTCTGCACTGACCCAGGCGCCCAATGTCACCCCTTCCCGGGTGCAGACCAGGAACTTCTCTGACCCTGAAAAAGGATTTTTGTTGGTCTGTTTTGGCAACTGATGGCTGAGGAGGGTGGTGGAGAGAGAGCTGGACTCTCAGTCCTCTTTCTCTTCTTTAAAGAGAAACCCAAGTAGGCGATTTTTTCACTTCCCCGAGCCTCAGTTTCCTCATCTGTAAAATGGGGAGAGTATCACCTCCCTTGCAGAGTTGTCCTATAGATGGAACGAAATGATTTATAGAAGGGGCTCCGCGCAGGGACTGCAGGGCTAGCGTGAAGCAATAAAACATTCTTCGGGTTATTATGACTAAAAGCTCCATAATCAGTTCCAGCCAGCCATTATTTTAGAGGAGCAGGGCGCTACTAGCCAGAGTCCCCTTCTTCTTAAAGAAAAAAAGTCATATTTGCCCGCCCGGTGTGGGTCCGTGGTTGAGCGTCCACCTATGAACCAGGAGGTCACGGTTCGATTCGCCATCAGGACACATGCCCGGTTGTGGACTCGATCTCCAGTAGGGGGCGGGCAGGAGGCAGCCGATCCATGATTCTCTCTCATCATTGATGTTTCCATCTCTCTCTCCCTCTCCCTTCCTCTCTCTGAAATCCATAAAACATTTTTTTAAAAAGCCATCTGAGCAAGAGAGCCTGAAGGTGGAGTCACCAGGAGGCTGAGACCCCTGTGGCCACCCCTGCGTTCCAAAGAGCATCCCCACCCCAGGTCTCGCTGGCTCCTCACAGTCCCTCCGAGGAAGGCGGGGCAGCTGCAGCTCCATTTTCCAGGAGGACCAGGGTCCCAGACACTGCTGTGCGCACCCAGGAGGCGCAGACCTGTTCCTGATGCTGCCCTAGACTCCCGGGGTGGGGGTGGGGGTGGAAGGTTAGGGGCGGCTGGTTATGTGCATCCAACCTCAGAGTCATGGAGGCTGCAGAGGTGTCAGGGAGCCAGGTGCTGCTCCAGCGGGGGGCCCACAGGGCGGGTGGGGCCTGGGCCGGGGGAGATGGAACGTGTCCAGGGGGCAGGGGGAGCAGGTCCGCTGGTGGCCCCGGTGCCTCCACCCTTGGCGGGAACAGATTGGGGATGACAAAGACGCAGGGAGGGACAGAGGAGGCAGACTCCCTGGGATGCGAGGGCCAGGGGCAGGGGTGAGGGGGCAGGAGAAGGGGGGCCTCACAAAGGCAGCGAGGGGGGGAGGGGAGGGGAGGGCTGGAGGAGGACCTGCTGTCTCCCCATGTGTTTTGAGTTGGGGGCTGGCTGAGGCTGGGGCCCTGTTTGCTTTGGAAGTTGCCTCTAGTTAACTCCTTCCTGCCTGGCAGACCGTCCGTCCGTCCGTTCGTGGCTGCCTGGGGATGGAGGGTGCTGGAGCCGGGAGGGGTGGCCAGGTTGGGGGGGCCCTGGCTCTGTGTCCTTACCTGGTACTCCAGGGGCTGTTGGGATGATGAAAACAAAGACCTTGACAAGGGCTGGGATGAAATGCCTCCTTAAAGCGCGGGCCCTGGGCACTTCCCTGGCCTCACCCTGGCCGGGCTGTGGCACTCGGGCTGCTCAGATATTCACCCTGATTCGAATTTCTGCACGCGGTGTGCACGCTCATGCACACATATTCACGCTGCACACCCATTTCTCTCTAGTCTGCACCCAGACTAGGAGATACTGGGGAGGTGAGATTTGGGCCCTTCAATGCGATCGGCCATAAAGGGGAGGAGGAGGAGAAGTGAGGAAGAGCTACCATTTCTTCCACAAACACGGTCCCACCACCACATCCTATCATATGATTTTCCTACTTCACAGCACATGAGACAATCCCCGAATAGCTTCTCCAGACTAGCCTCACTCTTCCAACCGCTGCCTGGTAACTTCCGTCTTCACAGCCAGCTGCTGTGGCGCGGACACATGACGATGCTGAGGCTCAGAGAGGCGCAGTGACCTGCCCAAGGCCACACAGCAGTCTTTGGGAGCCAGAACCTGGGTCTGCTCTTGGGCCTCACATTCACACATTTTTTCACTTCTTTCCCGAGAACCATCCCAGGGGCCAGTTTGGGCGATTCCCAAGGTCACCAGTGGTTAGTTGCTGAAGCGCAAGAAAGGCTGGGTTACAGAGTCAAATTCTCCCCACCTCCTGATCTCAATGATCATGGAGCAAAGTTCTCCTTGCTCCCCGCTCCCCCCCCCCCAAGACATACACACAGGGACAAGCAAGTGAGACAGAGATGGAGGTAACAATAGATATGAAGACACAGGAATAAAGGTGGATTCACAGTCCAATCTGCGTGGCTCGGTGGTTGAGCGTCAACCTAGGAACCAGGAGGTCAGGGTTCGATTCCCGGTCAGGGCACATGCCCAGGTTGCGGGCTCGATCCCCAGTAGGGGGCATGCAGAAGGCAGCTGATCAAGGATTCTCCCTTATCATTGATGTCTCTCTCTCTCTCTTCCTCTCCCTTCCTGTCTGAAATCAATTAAAAAAATATTAAAAAAATAAAAAGGTGGATTCCCAGACTTCTGCGTGGAGGAGCTGGAGAGACCCAAGGAAGACAGAAGCAGGAAAGAGAAGAGAAGGGGAGGGATGAGAGGTACCCCCACCCCCTCTGTGGCTGATATCTGGGGGACCAGCCAGCATGTGGGTAGGGACTGGGCTGGGGAGGGCTGCTGGCTCCGTTCCTGTTGGTCTGAAGCCACGAGTCTGGCTTGTTTGTATAGTTCTCCAGGCTTCTTCCCCGTATCTTGGTGTTTTTTGGCTCCAAACTGGCCCCCTCCCAGCCAGGGAGGAGATAGCTGCGCTCGGGCCAGGCCTCTGGGGCGCTGGGAAGGACGTCAGGAAATAGCCGGGGCATGACGCACCTCCCCGCCCGCCGCTGTCCCAGCTCATTCTCGGGAAGCGGAGGAAAGGCGCGGGGCTGCTGAGGGAGGCCGGGACATGTGGCGGTGCTTCCTGTGTTCTCCCCAACCCATCCTTTCCCCGAGACGCTGCCCCTGGGCCTGCGGAACCCGGCCTTCTCGTGGGTGTGTGTCCCGCAAGTCTACACAGGCCCGCGCCCGTGTGTGCACGCCTATGGGCCCTCAACTCCGTGAGCCGACTGACAAAGAGACCTAGGAGCTCCTTCTTCCCTTTCCACATGCTCCTTACTCTTGTAACTCCGAAAGAAAGAAAGAGAAGAGAGAAAGGAAGGAAGGAAGGAAGGAAGGAAGGAAGGAAGGAAGGAAGGAAGGAAGGAAGGAAGGAAGGAAGGAGTTGGCCTAGATGCCTCTTCTTCCAGGAAGCCCTCCCAGATAGCCCAGTGACCCCTTTGTCTCCTTCACATCTGCACCTGCCACGCTAATCACAGGATCCAGTATGCAGTGAGAATAAATAAATGAACGGGGGCTACACTTTTGCACTAGCCCTGAGAACAACTGTGGTCTGGAGAGGACCATGATCTTCCCAAAGTCACGAGTGTCGCCCGTGGCTCCATGACCACTGGAACCCGGTGTTCCTGACCCTCAGTGTGAAGTGTATTTCAGGTCCTCACGCAAGATGCTCCAAGGAGCCAACCCGTCCCCGAGCAGTGACTTTATATTTTTACTTCCTTGGAATGAGCGACCAAGAAGGAGCCTTTATTTCCCCGACATTAGGGATGAAGAAGCCATGGTGCGATGAGGTGGGGAGCTCGCTCAGGGACATTCTGTGGCAGCTCCCGCATGGGGCCTCCGGGGCCGCTCCCCACGCCCCATTCCTTGTTCAAGGGCAAACAGGGAGCAGGCCAGTCTCTGGTCCGGGCAGAGCCTTTCCTCACCTTGACCAGGAACCCCGAGCAGAGTAGGGCTCACGTGCTATTTTCGGCTTCTGTAGCAGGAGGCCAGTGGCCTTCGATGGAGTCAGACTTAAAACCGACTCTCGGGGGAACTTTCTGCCAAGTCGAGCCCGCTCCTTCCGGAACCCACAGAGGCCCCTTGTGCCGGCGCTGGGAAGAGCCACCAGGCGCGGGGCCGGGGAAGCAAAAGGCCCTCTGTCCCGCTGTCAACAGCCATTTCCCCTGGACGCTGGCGGAGCTGTTGTTGGAAAGCGGGAGGAACGTGGAGAGCTTCCCAGAGGGTGGGGCGCCCTTTGCAGCTCATTGAAGGTCACCTGCTCTGAATGCCCCGTTCTTACTTCCCACATCCACGCACACCCACACCTGTGCCCGCTCATGTGCATGCGCACACATGTGAATGTGCACCCGCACGCACGCGTGCACACTAGACCGGAAGACCTGGGGACCCCAGACCTGTCTTCATCTCTCTCTGGAGTCCCTCAGGGACTCCCCATTAGCAGTTACTTTCGTCTGTTAAAGGGGGTGACATTTTTTTAAAAATATATTTTTATTGATTTCAAAGAGGAAGGGGGAGGGAGTGAGAGAGAACCATCGATCAGCTGCCTTCTGCATGCCCCACACTGGGGATCAAGCCCACAGCCTGAGCATGTGCCCTGATCGGGAATCAAACTGTGACCTCCTGGTTCATAGGTCGATGCTCAACCACTGAGCCACACCGGCCGGGGCAAAGCGGGTAACGTTTGTAATGATGAGTCCAGGATGCACTGTGACATGCCTCACTGCTCGCTAACATCACCTGAAGTCGTTATGGGACCTTGTTGACCCCCACCCCATCCCTCCCTCCATGGCAGCAGCTGCCCCAGCCTTTGCTCTTAGGAGACTGACTTACTGCACATTCTCCTAGGAGACATCTGAGTGGTCCAATGAAATCTTCCCAGCCAGACCCCATAAGGCCCTGGCCAACCAATGGGCAGCTCACCCTAGGCCAAATGCCCATCGCTTTGCCCAATCAGTGTGGCCAGGTGTAGGTCACATGACCCAAAACAAAGGCTACAGAGGGAGGTGGGTTTGGTGGACGGGGGTCCAACCAGAAATGAGTGAGGGGGGGGTCTGGGTCTGTGAATCCAACCGGGAGCAGTCAGTGAGGAGCAGAGACTCAAACCCCACTCTGCCTCCCCCAGCAGGGTGCCTGCGGACAAGTCCCTGGAATGAAGCTCTGTTGTGTCATCTGCAAGGCGACATAATAGTAAGAATAGCGCTGTTTTCCCAGGACCACTGTGCACAAGCAGCTGTGTGATTTGAGCCAGGCTGTTGGCACAGAGCCTGGCACCAGTACATTATCAGTAAGTCGTCCCTTGGTATCCATGGGGGATTTGTTCCAGGGTCCCCACGTGCACCAGACTATGGATGCTCAAGTCCCTTATGTAAAACTAGAGGCCCGGTGCATGAAATTTGTGCATGGGTAGGGTCCCTAGGCCTGGCCGGCAATCAGGGCCCAATGGGGCCTTCCAGCTGCAAGCTGGGGCCTTCCTTCATTCTGCGCTGCCCCCTGGTGGTCAGTGCATGTCATAGCGAGCGATCCAAACTCCCGGTTTCCGGTCGAACTTCCGAGGGGACACTTTGCATATTAGCCTTTTATATATATAGGTGGTATAGTATTTGCATAGTACATCCTCCTGTATGCTTTAAATCTCTAGATTACTTACAGTACCTAATCCAATGTAAATGCTCTGTAAATAGTTTATACTGTATTGTTGAAGAAATAATGACAAGAAAAAAAGTCTGTACATGTTCAGTATAGATGCAACCATCGCAGGCCTAACTACACAGTATATACGTCAGCAACAAGGCAAGGTTCTTTTTATGAGTATTTTTGATGTGTGGCCGGTGGAGTCCACCAAGGCAGAGGCCACGGATACGAGGGCCCACTGCTCTGCAGATTCCATTTGCCTCCTGGCTTCAGACACCGAGGGGCTTGGACTTCCCCCTCTCAGCCCTTCACGGAAGACGACTTGCCCAGCGCTGACGACAGTGTGAACCGAGAGAGTTCATCTAATTTTAAGTCCCAGTGTGCCACCGGTTTATTTTGGTCCAGGACCTGTTGCTCGGCACCTGTTGGCATCTTGGAATGCAAAGTCCTTCTATTTTTAAGCGCCAGCAGGGGCGGGTCTGATTTCAGAGGCTCCTGTGCTGGGGGCTCCCCGGGGACGCAGGCTCCGCCGTCTGGGACGCCGGGGGGCGAGGCGGGCAGGGATGGAGGTGGCGATGCGGTCGAGAGGGGCTCACGCGGCTGGTACCCGTCTATGAAACCGCTACTTCTCCGGAGCTTTCATTCCCGCGGGCGTTTTCCATGTGCCATCAGATCTGCTTTCACCTTGAAGTTTCTATCCGTCAACACTTACTGTTTACTATGCACCGGGCGTTGGGGCTGCAGGAATGAGCCTGACACAGCCCCGTCAGCCCAAAGCGGAATAACGCTGGAGACTTCGGCACATAAGCTATTAGCTTTTTCTTTTCTCTTTTCTTTCTTTTTTTTCAGGAGAGGGGTTAGTTTTATGCAGGTGTAATTCACTTACAGTAAAGTTCACAATCTGTTTTTTCTAAAATATATATTTATTGATTTCAGAGAGGAAGGGAGAGGGAGAGGAAGAGAAACATCAATGATGAGAGAGAATCATTGATCGGCTGCCTCCTGCACGTCCTCCACTGGGGATTGAGCCCACAACTCAGGCACGTGCCCTTGACTGGAATTTAACTAGGGACCCTTCAGTCTGCAGGCCGACGCTCTATCCACTGAGCCAAACCAGCTAGGCTCTTTTTTAAAAATATATATGTTTTATTGACTTTAGAGAGGAAGGAGAGAGAGAGAGAGAGAGAGGAGAGAGAGAAGAGAAACATCCATGTGAGAGAGAAACATTGATTGGTTGCCTCCTGTACAGGCTCAGATCGGGGATCAAGTCTGTAGGTATGTGCCCTGACCTGGAATCGAACCCGCTACCTTTTGGTGTTCAGGATGATGCTCCAAGCCACTGAGCCACCCGACCAGGCCGAGGTTGGCATTAGTAACTCCAGTTCATAGAAGCAAACACAGAGGCTGGGAAAAGGCGCAGCCACGAGCCTGGAGTCGCACACAGGGATCTGCCGCGTGGAAACCCGGGTCCAATGCCCCACCGCCCCTGCTTTTGGGTCACCTGGGGCGAGCCAAGCGCCCTTCGCTAGAGCCTCCGTGGCCCAGGGGCAGAAGCGGAGGCAGGGAGCGGACTCATCAGTGGCTCTCAAACTTGAACATGCACCCGGAGGCCCCAGGAGGGCTTGTTAAAACAGATCGCTGGGTCCACGCCCAGCAATCAATCGCTGGCTCATTAGCTCAGGGATGGGGCCCAGAATGTGCATGGCTGACGAGTTGCCGGGTGAGGCTGTGGCTGCTGGCGTGGGGACCACACCCGGGGAGCCAGTGGGCTGGAGGGACCCAGATCCTGGGGAGCAGGGACACTGAGTGGTTTCATGCTGCGCCCACCTGCGCCACCCCTGCCATCGATGGGCCCCAGCGAGCTTTTGGAGGGGCCGGCAAGCCCAGAGCAGCAAATTCAAATGCGACGCTGCTGAGAAGATGATGGAGAGCGTTGGGATCGATATTCCCGCGAAGAACCGGAGAGCAGGGCTGGGTGGCGGTCAGGGGGACAGCTCCCCCGGAGCCTCTGGCCCCCATCAGGCCGCAGGATTCTCACCGCCTCTGCTGGGTTGCTTGTCTAATCTATCGGCTCTCCCCCCGGAGCCTCCCAACTTGCTGTTGGTAAACAAAGCCTTTATTTCACAGGCCAGGGGAGGGGGGGGATTTCAGGCCTTTATAATTAAGTGTCTCCGTGAAGGGCAGCCGCTGAAGCCTGGCGCTGGGTGCCCGTCGGGCGGGTGATGGATGGTAACAACACATCATCCCCATGGCAGCCTGGCTGTGAGCTATGGGGGTCGTATATCACGAGGGGCGTCTGGTCTTCCCTGTACATGGGTGCAGGAAGCTTGGGATCGAGCGGGGGGTGGGAGTGAAGAGGGGTCTGGGGTAATCGGGGGTGTGTGTATGGGGGGGTTCTCTCATGGGGAAGATGAGGAAGCGGGAGGGGGGGGCCAGAGCAGGCTGGGGTGAGCCCCCAAGCCTAGTCACTCCTGCCTCCCACACTCTGACTCATCCCCCATCACTTGGGGAGAAATTCTAAAGCCAGACTCTATTCTGCCCTTTTCCTTACTCCTTATGTCTCAGCCTTCGACAGCATTCCTGTTGATTCTGCCCCTAAATGGCTGTGGAATTCATCTGTTCTTCTCCACCTCCTGGTCACCGTCCTCATCCAAGCCATCCCCTCTCTTTCTCTCTTGCTCTGCTCTCCCACTGTCAGTGGGATGTCTTTCCCACCCCTGCAGGTAGCCATGTGGCTTGCTTTGGGCAATAGGATGAAGCAGAAGTGTAGTGGTGTGTCCATGCCAAGTCTAGGCCTCAAGAAGTCTTGCAACTCCTACTTATGCCTTTCTGCTGCTGCTATCACTATGCTGGTCCCAGGAGGACCGGACACATGGAACCAAGCTGGACATAGAGCAGTGCACCCTCTGACTGACCCCCCAGGAGTGTGAACTATCATACTAGATGCGAGTTCTTATACAAGTTCTCGCAGCAAGTTTGGGGGATGTCTGTTAGGCAGCACTAGCTAACCGATACATACAGCCTACAGTCACTGCTTGATGTGAGCCATCAGATTTTTAAATTTTTATTTTTTTAAAATATATTTTTATTGATTTCAGAGAGGAAGTGGGAGAGATAGAAACAGCAATGATGAGAGAGAAGCATTGATCAGCTGCCTTCTGCATGGCCCCTACTGGGGATCCAGCCCACAACCCAGGCATGTGCCCTGACCAGGAATTGAACCGTGACCTCCTGGTTCATAGGTCTATGCTCAACCTCTGAGCCACACCGGTTGGGCTGGTTCATTTAACCCATGCCACAACCCGGTGAGGTAGATGCTGGGATGGCCCAGATTTTATAGATGAGACCACAGAGGTGCAGAGAGGCGAAGCAACTTGCTGTGAGGACTCAAACCCAGCTTGGTCTCATGCTAGAGCCCAAGTTTGGGCCCCGTTAATAAGAGAAATTCATCTACCCTCAAAGAACCTTCTGGCTTCCCATCCCAGGGAACCACTATGGGGACCATAAGGGGTGAGGCGACAATCTCATCTCAGAGAGCAAGAGACTGAGGGCCAGAGAGGCAAGGGGAGCGGTCCCATGGAGCAGAACTAACCCCCACACAGTGCCTCTGGGAGGGACACCCAGGATTTCACAGAAGGGAGGGCCACGCATTCCTGAGGGCCTGCCATGAATCAGAAACAGCGCACTTTACCAGCAGCCCATTGGTTGTGCCCATCTTACAGATGTGGAAACTGAGGAAAGGCAAATTGGCTTGCCTGATGTCTCACAGACCACAAGGTCACCCGCAGGAGGTCTGATGCCCAAGTCTGCTGCTCAGACCACAGTGCCCCACAGCCTCACCTGAAGACGGGGCTGTGGCCGTCACCACAAGGAATGTCTCCCCCCACCTCCTCCCACTCGGAGACACCCTGTGATGCCTCAGGGCTGCTCTGATCCCCTAAGGACCTCCCATGGCCCAGTCTTTGCTCGCGCAGTTCCCTCCACCTGGGGTACCTCCCTCTTCTTGGTCTGTCCTTCAGACGCCAGGGCAGGGGCCCCTTTGTGACCTCTGTGACCCTCCCCAAAGCTGGCCAGGCTCCTAAAGGGGATCCCCCTCATGATCCCCGACGCCTTCACCGGGCGTCCGGGCTCGGCTGAGAGACGCGCAGTCCTTGCCCCAGGTCCACTCTGGGCCTCCGAACCCCGCTTCCCTCACGGCCTATTCCCCTGGGCCCTGAGCTCCCCCCTGGTTATCCTGTCCTCCCCCCGCCCGCCCCTGCCAATCAGATATCCTCCATGCCTGGCACCCACGGCCTCCGAATGAATGGGCGAGAGCGAGGAGGCCCTGCTGCAGGCCCCAGGCCGGGCTGCGTGGGAGCCGGGCTGGGGGTGGCTCCGTGAATGGCCGCCCTGTCTGAGCTGCTGACTGCCCCTCACTCCGGGCCATGCGGTCATGTCTTGGATGGGGCTTAGGTAATGGGGTAGCAGGGGTGGAGCGGGGACCCTAGCAAGGCCCGCCTGGCCCGGCTGCAGGCTGAGCCGACTTTTCCAGGTCTGCAGAGCGGCGAGCCCTCCCACCGTCTGGCCCAGCTGCCAATGCAAACACGGGGTCCCTTCTCTTCAGGGCTCTGGCTGTTGAAACTGGGGTCAGGACACAGCACACAGGGTTTCCTTTACCTGGCCTGTGAGGAGTTAACCCTCTGCACGCCGCCCCCCCCCCCTTCCTGGCCTCGGGCCTGGGACACCACAGAAGGGCTGTTCAGAGCAGTGACTCAGTTTCCCCCAGAGCTCCACAAGGCATCTGGGCCCCCCCAGTGCAGAGATTGGGCTTTGTGCTTCTCTGAGTGTTCCTTGTCCCACCTCCTCACCTGATGGATGGGGAAACTGAGGCCCAGAAAGGAAAAGGTGGCCTTCTGCGGGGTTCCGGGGGCCCTGGTTTCTCCCCACTTTCTGGCCTGTGCATTGAGTGTGGAAGCAGAAATTCTGGATACACAGAGAGTTAGAGACCATCAGGGACTATTCTGCCGTGGGGGCACTGGGGCTCAGAGAGGACAAGGGCCTTCCCTAAGGCCCAGAGCTGGTTGGCTGCAGGGCTGGGGTGACGATGATGATGATGATGGTGGTAAAGATGCTAAGAGCCAACAGTTCTCCTGTTTGCCAGGTGCCAGGGCCTGTCCTAAGTGCTTTCTGTTTTGAACTCACTGACTCCCTATGATGGCCCCAGGATGTAGGAATTTATTAGTACCCCCGTTTGACAGATAAGGAAACTGAGGCACACACCTGTGAAGCTGAAGGTCCCACAGCTCATCTGTAGTGGAATCTGGATTTGCTCCCCACCGGCCTGACCTCTGAGTCAAGGCTTCCACCGGTTGCCTCTGTCTCCTACCCAACCAACCCCCTTCCCAGCTTAGTCCTGGTCCACTCTGACCTCACGCTCCTCATCTGTTGAGTGGGGATAAGAATCTGACCTCCCCACCTTGCCAGGCTGCTCTCCTAAAGGGAAAGCCACTGGCACACCATGCAGGCGGTGGGCTCTTCCTCTCATTTGCATGGGCCCCTAAAGCTGGCTTTCAGGATGGTGCCTCCACCCCCTTCTCACTGCCCATCTGTGCCACTCCCAGCCCCTCAGCCTTCTGTGAGCCTCCCTGCACACCCTCCACCCACTTCCACCTTCAGCAGTTTGGGGCACCTGCTCTGTGCAAAATCAGGCGTTTGTCACTATTTTAGTGCCTCATCCAAAGCCAGGGAGCAGGTCCCAGTCAAAGCCAAAGAAACTGTGTCTCAGAGAGGTGCAGACAGCTGTCCAAGTTCACCCAGCCCTCAATAGCCAAACCGCAACTCACACCAGGACCCCCAGTCCATGCCTGCTCCCCTCTTTTTTGTATTGTTTTTTTGTTTGTTTGTTAATCCTCACCCGAGGATATTTTTCCATCGATTTTTAGAGAGAGTGGAAGGGAGAGGGAGAGACAGAGAGAAACATCGATGTGAGAGAGACACATCGATTGCTTGCCTCCTGCACGCACCCGGCCCAGGGCCGGGGAACCTGCAACCAAGGTATGTGCCTTTGACCGGAATCGAACCCAGGACCCTTCAGCCCAAGGGCTGCTGCTCTAACCACTGAGCAACTGGCTAGGGCTCCCCTCTTGCAAGTGGTCAAGAAAAACTCCCAGCTTTTGCTCATTGTTCTTCCCTTCCCTTCCCACCCCACCCCCAACCCCGGTTCCAACTTGGGGGCAAAACTCAACTAACTAAAGGAGCCAAAGAAAGGGGAGGGGGGAGAAATATCTTGGCTCAGCGTCCCTGCTCTGTTCCTTCCAGGGACCTGGGATTCTTTTCTGGCAAACCTTCAGGAGGTGGGGGCCCAGCGAGGGAGGAGGTTTCGCCCTTGCACGCTTTGTGGCTAACTCTGGGGAGCAGGGGAGCCTTTCTGAGGCCGCTGCCTGGAGGCCAGGCCCCTGCGGCAGCCCCCTCCCCTTCCCAGGCAGGGCCCAGGGGGGGCCTGGGCGCCTGTCAATGCATCTTAGCAATAGGAATGTGCCCTCTGACCCCGCCTTCGCCTCCCCGTGAGTTTCAGAGAAGGTTCTTTTTTTCCAAACCGCTGCCCCTCGGCCTTGTGGAAACAAATGGAGCTTGATTCAGTCTGTGTGTGGCTTGAAAAGCCGCGGGTTGGGGGGTTACTTTAAAAAAAAAAGGAGTCTTTGGGAACCCCTGCAACGTGTGAAGGACTTTTATTTTCGCTGGGAGGGTCCAGCCGGTGCTAGGAATGCGCTGGGATGCGAGAGGAAAGGGATCGGGGCCGTCGGGGGAGAAAGAGGCCCTGGCTGGGCCGCCCATCCGATAGCCCGGATTGGGTTTCTCACCAGCTTCTCATTATATCCCACGTCCTAGCGAACCGGGCTCCCTGGAGGACCGGAGGGCCCCACTGACTTGGAAGGTCAGAGGCTACATTTTCTAGAACACGCCGAAGCCGCGGGAGGAGCTGATGGAAAAGTCGGAGAGGCGAGATCTGGCTGCTTCTCCCCCAACAAGACCAGAAGGCTGCTCAGCGGGCCAGGGGCCTCTCTCAGCTCCCCTGGCCTTCCTGGCCCTGGGTCCCGTGAGGGCTCCCCCAGCGAACCCCTTAGGGGCTGAGTCAGGGGCCTCCTCGAAGGAGGTCGCCTCCCTTGGGGTGTCATTCTCCTCATTTTCATAACGAGCCACAGGGATCCCACCCTCTTGACTGGGGATCAAGGCTCAGCAAACTCTTTCTGCAAAGGGCCCGAGAGGAACCATCCCTCCCATCGTAGGTGGGGTCTATGCCCACCCTGGATGCTGGTCTGGGCCCTGTGACTCACGTTAGCCAGTAGGATGTGGCAGAAGTGATGCTGGGCAGGGGGCGGGCTCTGGGCTTCGGCCTCAAGAGGCCCAGAGGCGTCCACTTTCACTCTTGCGCTGCCCTGAGCACCCAGGGAGGAAGCCTGAGCTATCCTGTCCGCAGAGACGGGCCACCTGCTGGGGACTGGGATGCCCCAGCCTCAGCCAGCCCCACAGCCTCGGGCATGTGGGTGGAGCCTTCTGGGATCTCCAGCCCAGCCCTGCTCCCGGCTGGATGCAGCCCTGTGAGTGGCTTCCTAGGATGGGCCTGGGTGTGTGGGACCCTCGATGGGCGCTCACCACTACACGGCATGGCCTCCTGGCGGCCTCCAGCCCTCCTGTGTGTCCAGCCGCTGCAGAGAACGAGTCAGGGGTTTAAGGGCCTTCCAGGGAGAAGACCAGCTCACCTCCTCCTCCTTCCCATGCATTCTTTTTTTATTTTTTTAAATATTTTTATTGATTTCAGAGAGGAAGGGAGAGAGAGAGAGAGAAACATCAATGATGAGAGAGAATCCTTCATTGGCTGCCTCCTGCATGTGCACACTGGGGATCAAGCCACAACCCGGGCATGTGCCTTGACTAGGAATCGAACCATGACTCCCTGTTTCATAGGTTGACGCTCAATCACTGAGCCGTGCTGTCCGGGCAAGCATTCCGCCTCAGCTAGACCTCCTTCCTGTCGCCTTTTGGCCTGAGGGCTCTTTTTGCCACCTCCTCTCTCCAAAGCCAAGTATAAGATTCCGCAGTTTTCCTGAGGTCCCCACTTTGCCATTGTTGGTAGCAAAAACGGAGATCTAGACACTTATTTCAAAGTGGACGGTTTGGAGGAGGGCGAGTTCACCCATCATCTCTCCATCTACTGCCCTTTGGCAGCGGAGCCTGGACATTCGTGGTTTCCCCCCAAAAATGTATACACGCACTTTGAGTAATTATTAAGGCAGCGTTTATTAAAATACATTTCATTTGCAAAATTGAGCTCTCAGCTGTTCAAGTGTGTATACATTTTTGTGGGGGGGGGGGGACACCCTGTATAACAAACAAGCATAAAAATTGCCATTTATGACTGCGCTGTTTTCCAGGCTGAATTATATTCCTATTTTTATTCTGATTCAAATGAAATGAGAACATGTTTGTGGGGCTGTCAACGTAGTCAGGGCCCTAGGCACCACCTCCTGTGCCCGATGGAGACGTCAAGCCTGCCTGCCTGGCATAAATCAAAGAATCCCACAATGGAGCTTAAGTTACAGCCACGACGACTTCTGTGAGGGAGGAGTCCTGAGTGTTGTGAGGATTTGTAGCCGGGGTTTGGCCCAACATGAGACCTTGGAGGAGTGTCTCCAAGGAAGTTCCTTCTGAGCTGAGAGATCAGGAAGGAGTGTCCCAGGCTGTGCAAAGGCCCTGGGGCAGGATCAGAGGGCATGAGGCACACAGAGAGTAAATAGTGCTGTTTAACCTGACCTCCTTGGGGCTCCAGCCTGGGACAATGCTCCAACCAACTGAGCCACCCAGCCAGGGCTCGACTTTTCTTTTAGTAACCTTTTCTATTTTGCAATTATAGACTCAAGAGAAGTTGCAAAAATAATACAAAGAGCCCTGTGTCACCCTTCCCCCGGCTTCCCCCAATGGTGACATCTTGCATAGATATAGCACCATCTCCAAATCAGGAAATCGGCGTTGGTACAAGATCATTCACTAGGACCACAGGACCTTCCTGAGTTTGCATCAGTTTGCACGTGAACTTGTGTGTGTGTAGTTGTGTGCAACTTGAGGCCATGTGTGGATGCCCTTGACTAGCCCCACAAGCAAGCTATAGAGCTGCTCCATCTCCATGCTACCCCTCGTGCTACCCCTTCATTGTGGGCCTGTCCCCTACCCTGTCCCCACCCCAGGCAACCACTGTTCTGTCCTCCAACTCTAGCTTTGCCCCACTTGAGAAAGTGTTCTTGAATATTCCTTTTCAAGAGTGCCACTGTCCTCTGTGAGGCCGTGGGATACCCTCAACTGTGCCTTCATCTCTGTCGACAAAAGAGAGGCTCTAAGACAGATGGGGAAACTGAGACCCAACAGGGGAACCCGGCTGGCCTCAAGCCATATAGCCAGCGGACCCACCATCCCCACTTGCTCCCTCCTGGAGGCCCCAAGGATTCCCTCCGCCCAGTGAAAGCATAAACAGACAGTCTGACCAGGTGACAAATCTTCAAACAACTGGTCGACCTCCCACCCATCTAGTTGCGTGGGTGGCATCTGCCTTCTGGGCTCTCCCAGACATGGGGTGTGGGTCCCTCCCAGCTGAGGACCGTCTTTCCAGAGACGCACACCCCGGGGCCCCCAGCAGTGCCGGTGGAAAAAGCGATATCCCGATGCCAGTTTGGAGAGAGCCCACAGGTAGGCCCGGCCCCGGTCCAGGTGAGCTGGGGCCGCCAGCCCTGCGCACAGACAGGCCTCTCAGAGCCGGGCAGGGGCTCAGACACGAATGTCAATAAACGCCGCTGTCGGAGAGCTGACCCACGCCCTTGCTGGAATTAAGAGCTTATTCATAACTCTCTCCCGCCACCAAAATACACTTTGGAGAGGACTAAAGTAAATAGTGCCGTTTAACCTGACCTCCTCGGGGCTCCTGGTCCTGCCCAGGCCCTGCCACTCAGAGGGGAAATTTGGCACCTTTCCCCACAGACCACTTGGACCACCCCCAAAGTCTCCCCCTTAGAGAAATAATCAGATCATCTTCACAGTCCGACGAGGGGGCGCGGGGTGTGGGGGGCGGGTGGTGATGGATGGGGTTGGAGAGGAGGTGACAGCCCACTATTGATTGAGGGCACGTTGCGGAATCTGGATCCTATTCCAAGAGCAGTGGGAAGCCATGGAAAGGGTTTTAAGTGGGGGGATGATGTGAGATGATTTATGTTTTTGAAAATATGGCTCTGACCGCCGCCGTGCGGAGGACTGACTGTAGAGGGCAGGCCTGGGAGCTGGGAGGCTACCGGATCCGCTCTAAGGAGAGGTGACAGCGCTGGGGCAGGGTGGGGGCTGAGAAGATGGAGGGAGGTGGTCAGGCCCGGGGTGGATTTCAACAGGATGAGGAGGTAGCCACAGGGGATGGAGGATCCGTGTTTAGCTAGAGGAAGAGGAAGGATAGGGGCTTTTGTGGAGGGGACAAGAAGGGGGCGTAGCATTAAGATGCAATTCTGCGTGGACGTGTTGAGCCTGAGATAGCCAGGAATCTCCCAGGTGGAGTTTAACGGGCCACTAGGTACAGGTACGTGGACTTCACTCTGGGATGGGGATTGAGCATCTCAACCCCATCCAGACGGGTTTGAGTCCCATGAGGAGAGGAGATGACCTAGGCTGTGAAAATAGAATTAGGGACGCCAGGACACCCATGGCAGGTAGGAGGGACACCTGGCTTAGGAGACCCATGACCAGGCGCTCAAGCCTGGGGAGAATGATCCAAGACAGAAGGAGGTGTCTGCAGAACCTGGCACCTCTGAGGGGTCTCATGGGCTGAGGCCTGGAAAGACCCGTTGGAACTGAGCGGCTTGGAAAGCTCTGGGGACCCCTCCCTCTCTGGAGCATATTCAGTGATGGGAGGGTGGGGCAGGAAGGCCATGGGAACAGCAACCATAATCAAAGAGCCCAGAAACAGGCTCCCGTGCCCATGACCACGTCGTCCGTGGTGGAGGAGGCACCCCCAGTCAGCAGACAAGGGGTGGACCGTCTGCGGCAGAACGCCGGCGTAGAGGATCCAGCAGGAACATGATATGAGCCATCTCACCGGTAAAAGACACGGAGGCACCGCCGCTGTCGCTACCGAGTGAAAGAAGCCAATCTGAAAAGGCTGCAGACGGTACGGTTCCAACGTTATGACATCCTGGAAAAGCCGAAACCATGGAGACGCTGGAGAGATCCGTGGCTGCCAGGAACTGGGGGAGGGTGGGAGGAGCAGGCCCAAGCACGGAGGATCGGGAGGGCAGCGAGAGCACGCCGTACGATAACGTGATGACGGGCCCATGTCATTGCACATTTGTCCAAACAAAGGATGTTCAAAAAAGAATAGGATTAAAAAATAATAATAATAAGTAAATGTAAAAGCTAGGGCCTCCAGAGAGCATAAAAGTGGCTTAAAAAAAACATAAGAAAGAAAAGTTTGGCTTTGGAGGAAGAAGGAACCGTCAGCATGGCTGGAGGGGGAGCCGGGAGGAGGGGTGCGGGTCTCCCCTTGTTTGGTGGGAGGTGTCCTTGAGCTGATGGGAATGGTCAGTGGAGGGGGACGTTGACAGTGGAGGACACGGGGGACGGCGGGAGGCACAAGGCCCGAGCGGGGGAGGGAGAAGGACACGGTTCCCAGTGGCCACCGAGGCCCCTACCTGGTGCCCCTCACGGAGGGACTCCCACCCCTCACCCTTGCAGGCTCCTGCGGTGGAGATAAATAATAATGCCTGCCACGCCTGTCAGGGGTGTTTGAACAACATATTAATCACTTTAACAAATATTAGCTCGGAACAGCAATAAACAGTCTCTCGAATCTCCTCTTTCCGGCTGTATAACAATGAAAAATATGCTAATAGGGGCGCCTAATTGATAGTGTTTGAGTAACTTCCTTTATGACAATAAGTGTTTCTGGTGGCATCACTCAGCGTCATCACTGGTGTCCCCCACACCCCTCTTCCTGCAGAATTCTACCCTCTGCAAACTCTCCAGATTAACAGAGTCATAGGCCTCATGGTGGCCCATTCAGGGAGATTTTGGGGACGGGCCCACGAGGGAGCTGGCACTTGGGCTGTGGCTCTTATGGGCTAGCACCTCCCACGCGATGCCTCCTTTAATCTTCCTAGCAGTTCGAAACGGCCAGGATTGTGGTCCCATTTCACAGATGGGAAAACCGAGGCCGTGAGGCATGAAGAGACTCACTTGGGTTTCCTGAGTGGTACCACCAGATTCTTCTGCAGACTTGAATCAGGAGCCTGTGTGCACTTTCTCCACCCCGAAGCCAGAACTCCTGACAGAAACTTCTGGAAACATCCATTGGCATCGCTCAACCTTAATCCCACACAGACAACTCACGGTTCGATTCCATGGACAATTGGGCAAGGTGATCCTTGAAAGTTCCTGGGAGCTTCCCCTTCGGTGCCAAGCACAGATGGCCACCCCTGTGCTGGTCATGCAGGGTCTTCCCCCTCGCGTATGTCACCTCCTGCAAAACCAACCATTTCATTTCCTCTCCCTTTCTCCTTCCCTTGGTTCAATACATTCCGGACCCTTGCACCATGCACAGGGTGAGATGGCTCCTGGGGTGATGGAGGTTAATATCTGCCTCACCCCGGGGTCCTGCACCCCTCCTTTCCCCTCCTTCTGCCTGCACGTGTATCAGCCACTCATGCTGCTGGTGTGACCCTAAGACTTGTTCAAGTCCATTGTCTCTTCTCCGTCTTTGCTGCCATGCCCAAGTCCAGCTACAGTCGATTCTACCCAGGCTCCTACCATAGCCCCCCACAATCCTACCCTGGGCCCTGGAGACAGATGACTTGGGGACCCATGGCCCCTTTAGTCCCCAAATAAAAACAGCATCCAGGTCCCTTCCCGACCCCATGAGTGACGAGGCTTTAGGTTATGGGTTGGCAAACGTTTTCTGCAACGGACCGGCTAGTAAATATTTTCGGCGCTGTGGGCCAGAGTCTCTCGGTAGCTACGTATATGAAGGGGGTGCCTGTGTGCCAATAAAACTTTATTTATGGGCGCTGAAAGTTAAATCCGATCAAGTGTTTACGTGCCATGAATTTTTCTTTTAGTTTTTTACAGCCATTTAAACATGGTTAACGACGGTTACAGTATATGGACCCAGGGGGCATCGTTTGACAACCTTTGTTCTGACTGATTTATTTTTCCTTAAAAAAGGAGGGGGTGGTATTGGCTTCCTGCGGCACCGGAGTGACCTAGGCCGATGAGGCCGGTTGGAAAGGGAAGAGGCACTTGGAGGAATAAAATCACCCACCAATGATCAGGGTGATGCTGGGAGGGCCAGGGCCAACGGGCTTCGAAGGCGGACAACATTCCGCGTCTTCCTCTGGGTGCTGGTTACATGGGTTGTTGACTGTGAAAATCCGTGAGCTGGACTCCGATGCCGGGCGCCTGCGTGGGTGTGTCTATTTCACTTTAGTAAAAAGTACAGGAAATGAAAGGGCTGATGACGCCTGTGCTGGCGGGATTCTGGGTACCCAGCTGTCCCAAGCCTCGCCGGGAGGTACACAGAGCCACCCCCATGGAAAAGCAAAAAAAAAAAAAAAAAAAAAAGCACAGCTCATATGACCCACTGATGTCATCCATCAGGATTGGACCCCCAGCACGTTCGCACATTCGTGTGCAGAGATGCGTGTGCAAGATAGTATTTCAGCATTAACGGGAGCAGGAGAGACTGAGAAAAATTAAACCCAGACGAACCCGATAAAGGATGCTGCCTCATGAACGGAATACAGGCAGTCATGGAGAAGAAGGGAGACCTTCTCCTTCTGCTCAGATGGGATGTTCTCCCGGTGCATCATGCAGTGGGAGAAAAAAAAAAAGAGTGGATACTGAGAGCTGCCCTTCATTCGTATATGAAACAGGAACACGCATGCGCACGCCTATAGGTTTGTATATAAACAAGGAAACTTGCTGGAAAGATACAGAAGCAGGATGGGCCTGGCCTCGGCTCAGGATGGGAGCTGGGCTGTTTTAGCTCCTTTTTTTTTTTTCTTTTGTCATGTGCCTGGTGACTTTACATCAAGGACAAAGAAAAGTGAAAAAAAAGTCGGGGGGGGGTGGTTTCCATACATTGAGTACCTACTACGCCCCCAATATTTCCCACCCCCCAGTGAGTCCGCTGGTCCATCCCAGGAGGCCCCTCAGAGAACTTGAGACAGCTCAGCTGCTCTGCAGACCCAGCGGGCTCCTTGCTGGTCCGAGGGGCGCAGCAAGGCCGGCTGCAAGTGGAACAAAGGGCGGGACAAAGGACCCTTTGTGCTTTTCTCCGGCCCCAGCAGAGCCCCAAGACCGGGCCTCTCCAGTTACAGTCCCCCAGGGCTTTCCTGCTCAGCCCACTGAGCCCCGGGGCAAATGCTGGACCAGGATCACCTGTCAGGCGCGGGGGAGGGTCCCCTTGGTCTCAGAGTTACCACAGCCTCCCCTTCTTCATCTCAGCCTCCGAAACATCAAGTCCCTGGTGGTGTGGTTTGAACCAAGCAGTTGGTTGGAAGCCTGAGACACAGGCTGAGTGACCTGAGCAAACAGCTTCACCTCGCCAAGCCTCAGTTTCCTCATCCGGAAGATGGGGTGATAGCTGTGCCCACCTACTCTCCAGGTTGTGGTGAGGATTCAATGAGATGATGTGTGCGAGCCATTGGCTCAAGAAATGATACCTTTGAAAACTGGGAGAGAGTGGAGATGAAGAAAAGGTGCAACTGCAGTTGCTAGAATGATGGCAGCCAGAGTTACCATAAGACCTAGCAATGCCACCCCTTGGTATCTAGCCAAGAAGAATGAACACAGACATTCACACAAAAAACTTACGCACCAATGTTCATAGTAGCATTCCTCACAAGAGCTAAAAGGTGGAAACAACCTACATACCCATTAATGGATGAATGGATCAACCAATGGTGGTATATCCATACAGTGGAATATTATTCAGTCATGAAAAAGGAATGAGGTGTGGACACAGGCCACAATGTGGATGAACCTTGAAAACATCCTGCTACCAGTAAATGAAAGAAGTTACACACAGCAGGCCACATATTGTATGGTTCTATTTATGTACACTGTCCAGAATAGAAAAATCTATAGAGACAGAAAGTCAAGTAGTGGTTGCCAGGGGCTGGGTAGGAGGGTGATAGCTAAGTGGTACACAGTTTCCTTTGGAGGATGATAAAAATATTCTAACCTTGGCAGTGAAGATGGATGTACATACCTGTGAATAGATAGTAAAAAACAAACATTAAATTCTGCATGGTAAATGGCATGTGAATTATATCCCAATAAAGCTTTTTCTTTACATTTAAATATATATATTTTTCTTTCTCGAATAGTTTTAGATTTCCAGAAAGGTTGCAAAGATAATGCAGAGAGAAGAGCTTCTGCATACCCTCCACCCAGCCCCCCCCTAACTGTAAACATCTTACACTCCTAAGGGCACACTTGTCACAATGGAGGAGCCAATCTTGAGGCCTGAGCCCTCTCTTGTGGGAGGAGCAGTCAGAAGAGAAGCAGAGCTGCCTTCCCCGGGGACCCCCACCCCAGGATGGGAGCTGAGCGGCAGGCGGGCTCAGGACCCAGCCTGCGCTCCTGCGATTTCAGTTCCAGGAAACTGACGTCCGTGTCCCACATACTTGAGTTCAGGCCAAGAGATTCCTGATCGTATTTGGAGAGAAGCTTGTTTGCCTGACTCACTCACAAAGAACTCCTCCACCTGCGCTCCAGCCTCCTCCCTCCCCATCTGGCCCTGAGTCACCTCGCTCCTTGGCCTGGAGGCCCCAGGATATTTACCGATGGGGCCCCGACCTGTTTGGGGAAGGAGACACCTGGGGGAGCAGCTGGCTTGGGGGTGCTCTCTTCCCTAGACAGGAAGAGGCACCCTGTTGGGAGTGGCCCCAGGGTGAGAGGAGACTGGGAGAGGGCTGGGGAGGTGGGGTAGGGCAGAAGGCAGGATGCCCGGGATCTGGAATCAGCTGGGGCTTTTCGGGTCTGCTGAGCTCTATTCCGCCGTGATCTGCTGTGTGACCCTGGGGAAGTCACCGCCTCTCTCTGGGCTCTGTCCCTACAGAGTGAAGGGCTCAGGGCTGGTCTCCTGTTTCCCATATTGGACACTCTCTGAGTCCAAAGCAGTGTCATAAGAGGCAGGTGCTTTTCTCTGTCTCTCTCCCTCCCTCCCTCTGCTCATTCACTCATTCCCGCCACCCCGTGCCCAGCCTTGCGCCGTGTGCCGAGGGTGCAGTGATGGTGAACACGGGCCCTGCCTCGGGAGCCCGGTCTGGCAGCAGACAGACATCTCACAGCCAGTTACAAGAGAAGGCGGCATCAGGCATGTTATCAGCGGCCGGCATCTCTCCCGGAGGCTCACCCCTGTGCCAGGCCCTGGGTGTGCCTGACTTCCCTAAATTCCCAGCATTTTCCGGGAGGTCAGGTCCTTGGTCATGTCCATTTCCCAGGTGAAGAAACTGAGACGTGAAGGGACAAGGGCCAGCTAGACCAGGAAGGAAGGTCTGGGATTGGGATGGACCAAGCTCAAGGCCCCAGCTCAGAACCACTTGTGGAATTAACTTCCTCTTAGAACAGGAGAGCGCAGCGGGCATTTGAGGAGCCGAGAGAGAGGAGGCATCTAACCTGGCCCTGCTGGGGGGGGTGGAGGGGGAAAAGGCATGGGTGCCCTCTGCCTACGGAGCCCTTCCTCTCTCCCGCCCGCAATGGGACTCAGCTTGTTATAATGACATCCCGAATGCTGGCTGATATTTGTTGATGTTGACCCTCCTTAGCTCTGATTGGTTGGCTTGACTCAAGGGCTTGATCCTAACCAATCATTGCTGGATTAATGGATTCTGCCGATTGGCCAGCTATGGGGACACGCCCAAGACCTTGCACTGGTGGGCGTGGCCAGAGCCATCCAATCCGCGTTGAAAGTCAAGGAAGGGGGCTGCCAATCCAGGTGCTCTTAGCAGAGAAGGTGAGAACAGAGATTTATGTAAATCGGCTCATTTATGTAAATCGGGTCCAGGGTTTTATGTAAATCGGCTCATTAGTTTCCCTCAAGGAGGCGGAGGCACAGAGAGGCTGAGAGACGTGACCCACAGCCCATAGTTTGTAAGTGGCCATGCTGGAGCTGGAACCCTAAACGTCTGGCTCTAGACTCTGTGTTTTCAACAAACTGCCTCTGAGATTAAAGTCAGAGCTAAAATCAATGGACCTGCTTGAAAGTGGAGGTGGGGGGGGGGGGGTA
>NW_005871317.1:1580387-1586619 GCF_000147115.1 Myotis lucifugus
TAGGGCCCTACTGTGGACTCACCAGACGGCAGAGACGGGCTAGGCCCGGCGGGCCCCTGCCGTTTGACCTTGGCTGTGTGGCTATCGGGGACGGGATCACGGCGGGGTCTGAAAAAACAGGTCGTAATCACACTGGTCCCAGCCCCAGCTGCCACTTGTCAGCTCTGCACAGGGGACCCAAGTTCAAGTGCCTTCTTGAGGACACAGCTCAGAGAAGGCCTCAGGGTCAACAGCCCAGCTTCTTCTCTTGACTCTGCATGTGTGTGTGTGTGTGTGTGTGTGTGTGTGTGTGAGAGAGAGAGAGAGAGAGAGAGAGAGAGAGAGAGAGAGAGAGAGAGATGGTTTAGAATCTACCTATCTACCCTCATTAACATTCTTGGTCCCCCTGAAAATACTTCTCTTGCTTTAATGTATCCAGTTTGATTGTCGCTTTCATACCCACTGCGATGTCCCCAAACTAGCACGTTTCAGCCCAAATGTCCGTTCGGTGGCCTTGGTTAAACGCATTCTGGAAATGACTCCAGAACCAATCTTCCCTGTTTATTTTTCCTCCTCTCCTCTCTCGTCTCCCTCTCCTCCCACCATCTGGCCTCGGACCAACCTGTATTGTGCCTTTTACCGTTTGTCAGCCCCGTGTTAACATCCCCGGGGAGACAGAATGGACTTGTCCTTGGTTTGAAGGAGCTCCCAGCCTTTTAGGGGAGACAGATGAGCCATCCTCATGTAGTGGTGGCCCTTGAGGGCAGGAGGGAGGGAGGTCATCCCTGCTGGAAGAACTTTGCCAGGCGGACGGCAGAGGTTGGGGGCGGGGGGGCGGGGAGGGGAAGACATCCTTTGCAGAGGGCTCAGCACCAGCAAAGGCAGAGGGGTGTGGAGAAGAGTCAGTTCAATACCTGGGGGAGTCACAGCAGTCGAGACAGGAGGCATGGCCAGGGCTCAGACTGACCGCTAAAGGCTTTGTCACAGCAAAGAGAGGACCTATGGGCGATCCAGGGCCAAGAGAGCACTGGACCAGGAGTCCAGAGATGCTGTCCAGGCTCTCCACTTCGAGGCTGACTTGGCCGGTCATGGGTCCTCTCTGAACCTCGGTCTTTTCATCTGTACAAACAGGTTTCTCCCATTGGTCTTGATGACTCAAACGCCTGATGTATTTCGGTGAGATCCCTTTTCCTCACCTTCCCTGGAATCCCTCGGCCGCTCTACAGAGAGAAATTGATCTTCCTGATCCTGGTGAGTCCATCCATCGAAGCTCTGAGGGGTGCTCCCGGGTGGCACGGAACACCACCTAATTGATTTTTATTTTATTTTCACAGCCGTGGGGCAATTAGGAAAGCCGGTTGCAATTATCAAAACATAACTTCCAAGTATTTCATTATTAAAATATTCCTACGGCCTATTATTAATTCATTAGATAAATTTGGATTATACCAGTATCATTCAATAATTAATGTGCAGGCATGGGTCTGGGGAACTTGGCCACCCTGAGTCACGTGGCCACTGCAGCAGGCTATGGGAGGCTGGGATCGAGGAGGATAGAGGTGGGAGAGAATAAAACAAATAAGAGGAATAATAGGTCCTCATGGAGACTGGGTAACCAGCTGCTCTCTGACATTTATTCAACCATTAATTCAATACACATGTATTGCCTGCCTACTATGTGCAAAGACCTTTGAGTACCTTACCATCCAAATATTAACTATTACAAGAAGGTGCCTGGGGTTTTCTTCCACTTACCTATACATTTGTCCACCCATCTCACCATCCATCTGCCCACCCACTCACCAGTTCATTCATTCATTTGTTATCCACTCACTTCATCCAGCATCCATCCATCCATCCATCCATCCAGCCACCCACTTATCTATCCATCTACCAAACCACCCATCCCCCTACTCATCCATTCATTTACCATCCACTCAATTCATCCAAACGTCCATCTATTCATTTATTTATCCATCCATCATCTCATTCACCCATTCATCCACCTACCCATCCATTTATTTATCATCCACTTATCCATCCACTTATTCATCCATCCATCCATCCTCCATTCATCTACCCATCTACGCATCCACTATCCCTCCATTTGTTGATCGAGCGGTTTCTATGTTCCACGCATGGGAAGTAGATCAAGGAACAAAATATGAGTTCCACTCTCAGGAAACTCCCCTTCAATGTGGGGGACAGGGGACAGGCATGCAGACCAGTGTTCTGATGGGGAACAATGTGGGGGAGGGGCTGTGGGAGCCCAGGAAGAGCCTGGCTTTGCTTTGAGGGGAGGGGCAGTGGTCAGGGAGAGCCTCCAGGGGAAGAGCTGAGGCCGAAGGGGCAGAGTAGGGTTGGGGCAGCCAAGCCAGGAAGAATGGCTTATGGAGCCCTCCGCCTGAGATGGCTCGGTGTGCACTGGTGGCCGGAGGAGTGGAGAGGTCATCGGGGTCCGATCTGGAGGCCTCTCGGCCTTGTTAGCTTTTCAGATTTCATTTTGAGAGTGATGGCTGTTCAGCAGAGAGCAACATGGTTGGATCTGTACTTTTAAAATGTTTCTCCAGTTGGAGTTTGTAGAATTGGCCGGAAGGAGCATGACTGGAGGCAGAGAAGTTGGGGAGCAGGTGGGACAGGCATTCGTGGGAGCAATCCTGGTGGCCTTTGCTAGGGTGCGGGCAGGGGGCAGAGAGAAGAGAGACACTGGACGGGAGGGACACTGAGGAGTCAGCATCCTGGCTATGGGGGTAAAGGGAGGAAGCACCAAGGGTGCCACTGGTCCAGCAAGATTGGCTCAGTCCAGTCAGCTTTTCTAGGGGCCGGTGTGCGGGCTCTGTGTAGGGAACCAGTGGTCCCTGACTTGATCATTCATGAAGCGGCCTGGTGCGTGCAGACATTTAACTACAGACAGTCTGGAGTGCAGAAGCACCAGGAGCAAGGTGGACACTGAAGCTGTGGAGGTCAGCAGAGGTCATATCACGGAGGGTCTCAATGGTCAGGTAAGGAGGTTAGATGCTTCTTGAGCGTACTTGGAGCCAGGGAAGACTTGCCGCCAGAAACTGGCATGACTAGAGGTCAGGTTAAGGAAGATGGATGATATGGGCCGAAGATGGGCTTGCTGGTAGGACCTAGAGGCCAGGGCATGCTAAGCAATCCTGCTGCTGGCGTTTAGGGAAGAGATTGACTGGGCCTCTCAGGAAAGCATGCCTCCTCCACTTGCTTGCTGTGCCATTTTGAGCAAGTGGCTTAAAACCTCTCTGGGCCTCTGGAAAATGAGAATCATCATGGTTCCCATCTAGAGGACTGGATGCCGTAACGCAGGAAAAGCGTTCAGCGTCGGAACAGGGCCTAATGCATCACAGCTTGCACTGGGGCGGGGGGATGGCAGTGACCTTAGACAGGTGGGACTCAGTTTCCTCACCTGTCAAACAGAGATCACAGCAGTGCCTGCTTCACGGGGTGGCCTGGGATTCCATGATCTGACACACACGGCGCCCTGGAATAGAGACAGGGATCCCAATCGCTATGGGATCTGTGGCTTCGGTTGCAAAATGAAAACGCGGGGCCTCGTTCAGAAATAATTAAGGATTTCAAGACGGCAACAGCACAGCAGTAAACCCAGCACAGGCCCTTCCCTGTCAACTTGACAGGTTGACAAAGGAAATTCTAGGCAAAGGGAACAGCGTGTACGGAGGCTTGCAAGGAGCCCAGAACAGAACATCTGAACCAGGGGTTGTCTCTGAAAACCCGCGCCCGCCAGGACCCAGGCCATTTGCAGGAGCCCCGGACACCGGGTCCCCCCCTTTGGCGATCTCCACCCCTGATTCTGAGCGAGGGCTCAGCTGGACCCAATGTGTCCCTCCCCAGGCCTTAGACCTGAGTTGGTTTCCACGGACACATAGCTCATTAGGGGCAGGGCCTGAGCTGGGCCTGGTGTCCGGGACTCCTCACGGGGACCCCTGCTGACGGTGCGCACTCGCAGATGACCGGGAGCGGAAACAATTCAATGACGTTGAAAAAACCCACGCCAGCCGGCCGTCTTGTCATCATCATGCCTCCGGAGGCATCTGCTGGGAGCAACGAGAAAGGAGCGGGTCTAGGAAACGCGGCGTTTCCCCGTTAGCTTTTTGAAAAGTTTTGCACAACATATTTTATGTGTGTTTATAGAAAAAAATAATCCCGGACTCACACTGATTGAAAAAACGTGTTGTTATGGGAAGGGCCGAGCTGAACTCTCCACAGAGCGTGGTGTGCGCGAAGACTTGGAAGGCGAAGACGCTACATAAATAGTTGTGCCGAGTTGTTATGGCAACTGAAATTCGAAAAGTAAATAGGTTTGCGGGAAACATTTCTCCTTGTCTCTGGAGGAATTTTCTGCTGGGGAATCATCTGTAAGAGGGGGAGTGAACTCAATGCCCAGCAGGCTTGACATCGCTTGTTGTTGAGAACAGAAACGGGGTGCTCCCCGTGCCGGGGTCCCCATATCGATGGGGCAGGTTCCTTGAATCTGGGTTGATAGGAGAGGACCTGGGCTAGGTTTTGTTTGCTGTGTGGCCTTGGGCCAGTGAGCTGCCCTCTCTGGGCCTCCCCTTAACTGTCAATAGGGGGCCGAACTCTGGAGCTGCCCTGGTCTGAGCCCCGGCTTTGCCCCTTTCTGTGACTCCAGCTGGGTGACCCCTAAACCTTAGTTCCTCACCAGCAAGACGGGTGCCATCTGTAGGTGCCTGCTGGGCTACTGCGCACGTTCAGTGACACAGCCTCCTCTGCCTGCCTCACTTCGGGCGTGAGATGCTGGATCCCCTCCCAGCCAGTGCCAGCGCACGGCCTTCTGGTTTAGCACCAAACCCTCTCTCACATCCCGGCCATGTGGGTGTGCACGGGCCTCCCCCACCAGGCTCTCCGCTCCTCGGGGGTGGATGGAAGTTCTTGTTCTGGTCCATTTCCGGCCCAGAGCCTGGCCCACAGTGGGTGCCCGGGGAGGTCTGATAACGAGTCGCAGGCCCTGTGTCCGGCTGGAGCGTGGGTCGGGGGCTGGCAGACCACAGCCCCCGGGCCAGACCCCCCCTGCCGGCCACTTTTGTAAATGAAGGCCTACAGGAGCACGGCCACGCGTGGGTTCACGTGTTGTGTCCGGCTGTGAGGACAGTGAGCAGCTGGGACAGAACCGTGTGGCCTGCAGCGTTGGAGAGAGCTACTCCCTGGTCCTTCCCAGCTACGGTTGCCAACCCCTGATAGCAAAGGAGGAGAGGAGGAGGCGGACCGGAGCCAGAAGAGGTGCGTGTCCACAGGGCAGGTTGCTGTGGCTGCCGAGCTGCCCTCAGTGGGCAACAAGCCCCCCCCAGGAGGGTCCCCGCCTAACACTGAGCAACGGGGACGGAAGCCAGGCCAGGCCAGGCAGAGCCACAGGAAGAGGAGGAAGCAAGCCCTAGCCGGTGTGGCTCAGTGGATAGGGCGTCGGCCTGCGGACCTAAGGGTCCCGGGTTCGATCCCGGTCAAGGGCACGTACCTTGGTTGCAGGCTCCTCCCCAGCCTGGGCCCTGGTCAGGGCGTGTGCAGGAGGCAACCCATCGATGAGTTACTCTCATGTGGATGTTTCTGTCTATCTTTCCCTCTCTCTTCCACTCTCCCTAAAAATCAATGGGAAAATATCCTTGGGTGAGGATTAACAAAAAATTTAAAAATTTTTTTAAAAAGAAAGGAGAAAGCAAGAAGAAAAACTCACTCCCCCAAAATTGAGCCCCCTGTCCTCCCTCCCTCTTTCCTACCCCCCCCGCCCCCCCCCGCACCTGCTTCCCCGACCTCCGAGGAGCAGCCAGGCTGCTGCCCTGCAGGCCCGGCCCGAGGACGCGCATCGGAGGAGGACCGCGGGGTTGCATCCAATTTCCCGGGCCGCCTCATCAAAATGAGAAATCTGAGCCCGGGCAGCCACGGAGGCTGATAACACACTCGCAGGTGAACTCCTCACTTATCACCGCGGGGTCACCTCTGCCTCGAAAGACTTGTTTTCCTTAAAAAAAAAAAAATTGCCTGGGACGTGTGACGGGGTTGGCTGTGATAGGAAAAAGCAGAAAGCAGAGAACAAGGCAAAGAAGACTTGATTCTGCCAGACTTGGGGGAGACGGGGGTTCTGCACCCTGCCTGCCTCCCTCCCCCTCCGTGAGGAGCAGCCTGGCACCCATGGACCCCTGCTGGCCAGGAGGGAGCCGGGGGTGGCGGGGCGGGCAGGGAGAAGGGAGAATGTGGATTATTT
>NW_005871317.1:1587142-1594747 GCF_000147115.1 Myotis lucifugus
GGTCTCACCTTTCTCTCCCGCTCTGTCTCTTTGCCTGTGTCTCTCTGTCTTCCTCAATGTTTCTGTCTCTCCCCGCATCCGGTCTGGCCCCGTGTTCTCTCCTGCGGGGTTTCTCCCTCCTTCTCTTCTGCCCCCCTGTCTCTGCCACAACCTCCCCCATTCACTTAGAAGAAACTTCCCCGGCCCTGGCCCTGCTGCCTCCCCAGGCTGAGGGGCTGGTCCCTGCAGACCCACGTGGCCTCTCAGTGCTCTGCCCCCACCGTGTGCCCTCGTGGGTCTGAGGAGGGGCTTAGAGCGTCAGAACTTCCCCCTTCACAGGAGGACCCCAACTCCGGACTCTGCCCGATGAAGGTCAAGTAGGACAGATGGGACCAGAGTCCCAGAGGGTGAGGGCGCATCCCAGGGGCAGAGGGAGAAAGTCAGGGGAGAGTCTGTGAAGCTCCGTTAAGCAGACCAGCCTCACGCTCCCTCCGTGAGTTCTGGGTCCCACAGTGCCAGCCAAAACGCAAACCCTGTCTGTGCCACTTCCTAGCTGGATGACCCTGGGCAAGTCTTTTCATCGGTTTCAGTCTCATTTCCTCATCTGCAAAATGGAGGTCACAATAATATCGGCCTCAAGGGTCGAAGGAAGGATTAAATTATTAAATTGTGTAATGTTCTTAGTATACCACCTGGCACATAGTGGATAGTCAATAAATATTAGTTTTTGTTATTGTTATTGGGAAATCATAAGACCTGAATGCTGCTACATCCTGTGGGATGTCAGAGGGGGGAAAGGACATTTTAGTTGGGGTTTTGTGGGTTGAGTAGGAGTTTGCTAAGCTGACAGAGTACCCCTCCAGGTTGATGATACAGCCTGAGTCAATCATATTTCCTACAAGTAGAACTACCAGTCCAGAGAGGGGAACAGGCCTTCGTCGTGATTATAAACGACAAAGAAGGGAGTGTGGTAAGCCCACAGGTCGATGTTGACATTCACTCTGGCTCTGCCTCTGAGGCCTCTAGAACAGAAGGGTGAATAGATTGCCCCACCCTATAATGACCGCCACTCCTCATGCCTCTCGCCTCCAGCCCATCTGCTCCCCTTTGCCCCCTAAGCTGAGAGCAAGCACACAGCTATCCCAGAGGCTGGGAGAGGGCTGGCCCAGAGGCGTGGGGGCAGCCAGCCGCTGGCAGGTCTGCACAGCCCTTCCTCCAGCTGGAGCATCCTTGGCCCCGAGCAGCATGCAGATGCTGGAAGGAATGAGGAAATGTGTCTCAGAGCAGCTGAGGGGTGTCTAGAGCTCCCAGAACCAAAGCTGCAGGCCCAGCAGCTGGAAAAAGCTGCCGTGCGCTTGGTCTTCAGGGCAGCTCGGAGGAGCCTGTTTTCTCCATTCCTCCCCCCCCCCCCACCCCCATTCTCTCCTTTTCTCTGTTCCCATGCAGCCAAGAGAACTCAAGGAAACAGGAACTTGCTCTCCCTTCTCCTCACTGCCTGGGTGCCCCTTCCCCCTTGAGGTCCGTCCACGTATTTTTCCAGAAAGACCGTGGCATCGAGAAAAAACACGCTGCTTGAGGCCAAACCTTTCTGTCTGGGTGATCGTGGCCTGCAGTTTCTTTTTTTTTTTTTTAATATATTTTATTGATTTTTTACAGAGAGGAAGGGAGAGAGATAGAGAGTTAGAAACATCGATGAGAGAGAAACATAGATCAGCTGCCTCCTGCACATCTCCCACTGGGGATGTGTCCACAACCCAGGCACATGCCCTTGACCAGAATCGAACCTGGGACCCTTCAGTCCGCAGGCTGACGCTCTATCCACTGAGCCAAACCGGTTTCGGTGGCCCACAGTTTCTGATGAGGCTCTGCAGGGTCTGGTATTCACACCCCGGAATCCCACCCGTGGCCGCGGGCTGCGCCTTGGGAACTCCAAACCCAGCAGCAATGTGCAGGCGCTGCAGGTGACGGGAAGTTGCTTCTGAGATGAGACTCTGAGAGCCCGTGGCTGCCTTCTTGCTGGCTGGCTCTCTCTCCCCCTCAGCTTGCACACTCTGATGAAGCACGCGGCCAGGCACTGAGGGTGGGCGACCTCTGGCCAAAAGCCAGCGAGGAAACGAGACCACCCCCCCCCCCCAGTCCGACAACCTTCAGGGCCGAGTTCTGCCGACAGCCGTGGGAATGAGCTTGAAAGCACATCTGACCCAGTCGAGCCTTGAGATGAGACCACAGCCCCCGGGGTCGAGACCTTGAGTGTATAAACCCATGAGCGGCTCTGAACCAGGGACCTGGGTGAACCTGGACTGCCGACCCACAGGGACTGCGGCATCCTCGGCGTCGCTGTCTGCAGCCACTCTGTGGTGGGGTAGTGTGTTATGCAGCAAAGATAACTAGACAGTGACCTTGAGGAGGTGAGTTCAACTCTTCCAAGTGCCTATAAAGTGGGTGCAGCGAGTGTGAGAACTCAGCGGGAGAATCTTTGTGTGGGATCTGTGTCCGGGGGGAGCTCAGGAAATGAGCCTTTCAGATCTCAGGCAACAATCTTTCCTGGACCAACCCTGAGGCCTGGGACAGGTGCTGGGGACATGGCGAGGGGGGAGCGGGGAGGAATGGAACGAGAAGGGTGACCCTGCCTCATGGGAGCATGGTCTAGTATAAAGGAAGTCATCGCAAAGATCCATGGGAAGGTCCATGAGTCCTAGAGCAAATGCCAGGAGCCCTGGCCTGGCAGGAAGGCTGTCACACTGGGCCCCCTGTGGGACCCCTCGAAGTGTCCCCAAGGTGCCCCTTCTGTCTTCACCCAGCTCCGGGACCTGGAGCCTTTAAGGCATCACTTGGGTTCAAATGCACCACCGGATTTATTATCCAGGCCTCCTTCAGGCGCGACCCCCCCCCCCCCACCTCTCTGAGCGTCGCCGGTAGCTTCTACCCAGGACAGGGTTGATGAGAGGACTAAGGGTTCATCCCTTCCAGACTCAGCCCTTAACTCCAAACCCAGCAGCAATGCGCAGGCGCTGCAGGTGCAACAGGGGCGAAGGCAGAAGCGGGTCCTGCGTGCGTCCCAGAGCACACGTCGAGGGGAGCGATTGTGGATCCGTCTAGAAGCCATGGCACCGGAGACAGAAGAAGCCGGCCCCAACTCCCCTCAGCACAGAGGGAACTTGTTAACACCAGTCACCAGGCAGGACCTGCAGGAAGAGCTGTGGGGCCCGGGCTCAGCCACAGCCTCTGTCCTCCTGTCCCCATCACAGCTCGTCTCCACGTGGCCTCAGGCTGCGGACAGGCCTGTCCAGGGGGCGGGGAGGGGGGCTGCTCAGAGTCCCCACATTACATCCCTCCAGCTTAGCACCCTGCACCCTTCTATTGCTGTGTAAGGAACAACCCAGCCCGGCCAGCGTGCCTCAGAGGCTGAGCGTTGACCTATGAACCAGGAGGACATGGTTCAATTCCCAGTCAGGGCACATGCTCCATCCCCAGTGTGGGGCGTGCAGGAGGCAGCCGATCCATGATCCTCTCTCATCTTTGATGCTTCTATCTCTCTCTCCCCCTCCCTTCCTCTCTGAAATCAATAAATACTAGTATATATGAAAGAAACAACCCAAAGACTGAATGTCTTAAAACATCATTGATTTCGGTCACAAACCTGCCATTCCGGCGGGGCTCAGCGGGACAGCTTGTCCCCGCGTCTCTTGGCATCGGCGACAGTAACTCTAAGGCTGGGGCTGGCGTCGTCCGAGGGCTCCTTCGCTGACGTGAGTGACAGTTCGTGCTGGGCTGCGGCTGGAGCCTCGGCGGGGCTGCAACACCGAACATGTGGCCTCTCCAGGTGGCTTGGGCTTCCTCACAGCATGGCGGCCGGGTTTCAGAGACGCGTGTCCTCGGAGAGAGAGCCAGGCGCAAGCTGTGTCCTCTTTTGTCACCGAGCCTTCGAGGTCGGGCAGAGACTTCTGCCGCAATCTGTTCGCTGGGGCGGTCACACCAGGCCGTCCTCGCCCACGGGGAGAGGGAGCAGATCCCGCCTTTGGTTGGGGGCAAACGGCGTCAGAGAATCCGGCCACATGTTTAATGAAAACCACGATCCAGCCTCTGCTCCGTGGACGCCGGTGGTCCCGGCTTGGGTCCCGTGCACGCTCCTCGGACCAGTCCCTCAGACTGGGATGGGATGTTGTGACTGTCCAGGCCTGGGGGGTCAAACCTCCCTTCTGGGGGACAGGGTCCATGTGCGGAGGGAGGGCAGCGTCTGTAAGTGGCAGCCAGACTGGAACCATGTGTAACGCGAGACTGAGATTTCTCCAGAGAAGGGAGGATGGGAAGACAAAATAACATATGTCCTGTCCAGACAGCAAATAAACAAACAAACACGCAAGTACGTAATTACTCAGGATGATAAATGCTCTGTTGGCACAAGACGGGATGTTGTAAGAGTGACTAATGGTGGGATGGAGCCAGCCGGGGAGGGCCTTTCGGGCGGAGGGCTTAGGCCGTGCAAAGGCCCTGGGGTATGAAAGCGTGGCATAGTCCAGGACTTGAGTGGCCATGTGGCGGGAGCAGAGTAAGCGAGATGGGGACCTGGCAGAGGTGAGGCTGGATTACATGGTGTCTCAGAGGCCACGGTCAAGAGTTTGGCTTGGAGTCTATGAGCAATGGGAAGCCCGCCCTGCCCCCGTCAGTTCTAGCTCATAGTCATGCATGCTGTACCCCAAATGCCGGGCAGGGACTTATTTCGCACACATTTTCAAAGCCTGTTGGGTCCTTCCCTTCCTGCCTTTTGGCCACTCATCCTGCTTCCCCTTCAAGTCACTCCCAGGATGTGACGTTCCCCCCCCCCCCCGCCCCCGGATTCCCATGTCTTTCCACAACCCCCTCTCTCCCCACTCCCAGCGGCTGCTCTACCCACCCGTCAGGCCAACCTCGCAGGTCCTGACTGTGCGCTCCATCTCCCGGGAGGTACCAGGGCATGTCCCGCTGAACCCGAGACCCGCGCGACATCAACAAGTGGCAGCGTGAAGGCGACACTTCCTTCACCAGACGCCACCCACGCCGCCAGCCCATCCATCACTCGCTGGCGCACCCAGTCCATCCAATTTAAATAAACAAAAACCCGAAACACGGCCCAGTGATGGGAACGCGGACAGACCCCCATCTACCGTGTCCCTGGGCCCACAGGCCTGCCGCGATTGGGCCTCCCCGAGGCGGAGGAGTTATGGCGATGGTGCCGCGTCCCTGACAGTTTAATCAGATCTCGAAAATCAGGGCCATTACACGGTGCACCTGCTCGTGGGGTCAAAAAGCGGGAAAGCGGCTGGTGGAGTCTTCGATCACGGCTTTTAGAGAATAGACTCGGGCAGGCCCTTCTGAGCTGATGATTCATAGCATGTGTGGGCGGGAGGGCTGTGCGTGGGGGGAGCGGGAGCTAACCTTATGCTGAGTGGCGACCGGACAAGAACAAGGAAAGATGTCCGCAGTGGCTTCTGGCTACACAGCGGTATCTGGGGAGGATCGGGCATGTCCCGGATATGAAGCAAGACACACAGGGTTCAAGACCTTCCCGTCCTCCCTTCTATTTATTCCCTTCCCTCCCTCTCTTCCCTTCCCTTCCTTTCCCTTTCCCTTCCCACTCTCTCTCCCTCCCTTCTTTCCAAGGATGCTCGTTGGCCAGGCCCTGGGCATGGGGATGCTGTGATGACCCAAATGTGTCCAGGCTTTTCCTTCAAGCAGCCAACAAGGATGGCCATGGAGAACGTCGTAGCTGGGGTCCCGCCCAAGCAGGACCTTAGACACAGATGCAGGGAAGGGAATTTTTTTAGATGTGACTGCGAGAGAGAGAGAGAGAGAGAGAGAGAGAGAGAGAGAGAGAAGGAAATTGCAATAAAGGCGTGTTGTTGTTGATCTGGTCACCACTGTGGGCAGCTAGGGTGCAACACTGCTGGGGGCTTCCTGAGAAAGTGCACAGAATGCTCCTCGGCTTCCAGAAAACCCCGAGGCAGGAAATCAGAGATGCCCACGTACGGGATGCTGTCCACAGGCAAGACAGCGCTCACTCCTGATGTGTTACATCAGTGGGGTCAGAAGGTGTGGCATGGCACACCATGGACAGCTCCTACTCCTGCATCCTGGGGGAGCTGGGGCTTCTGGGCGATCAGGGTAGGCTTCCTGGAGGAGGTGGGACATGAGATGAAATCTGACCACTGAGAAGCAACAGGATGGGGTGGTGGGGTGGGGTGCATTTGAAGACTGAAGTCACATGGCAGGGGCAGAGAGATGAGGGGGAAAGACTCAGGACATGGGACAGATGGGGCTGGGACCCAGGCCCTGGGGGCTCCGTGGGCCTCAGTAGGGAGGGAGCCATCGGAGGGCATCATGGTGTGCCCCGCAAGACCAACAGCAACCCCCATGTCACAGATGAGGAAACCGAGGCCCAGAGGGGCCGCCACACAGCCAGGAGGAGGCGAAGGCCAGCTCACACCCCAGGCTCCCACATTCTTCCTGGACAACCTTGACGGGGGCTGTAAGCGACAGCGCCCGCCTGGTCCTAAGTCTGCCCTCGCTGGGGTCGGGGAGGGCTCCGGTGGGAGACAGCTGGGAAGTGATGCGAGCCATTACCGGGTCTTCACGGGCTAATAACCGCGCCGGCACGGGGGGCAGGCCCGGGAGATGGATGGTGTCTCGGGCCTCCCCCGCCACGCCCGGACCTGTCTCCGACCTTCCTCGAGGAATGCGGTCCTTGCCAGGAGGCCGCCCCGGCTCCTCTGCCGTCTCCAGGCGGGGCACGTGGGGCGGGGCACACTGACCTCGGCCACGGCATTCTCCCCATTTTACAGCGGAGGAAACTGAGGCCAGGCTACCTCGGAAGGGCCTCCCCAAGGACAAGAACCAGCTCAGATGAACCTTCTAGTCTGGCAGTCAGCTGAGGGCCTGTTTTCAAGAAAACAATATTGAGGCTGGTGCGACTCCCCTTTTACAGATAGGAAAGCCCAGGCTCAGGCCGTAGGAATGTGCCTGAGGACATGGGAGCACGAGAGGTGGGGCTGGGACTTGAACCCAGGCCACTCATGCAGCCTCACTCCTAGTGGTCTGATCGCCACAGATCTCCTTGACCTTGACTCTCCGAGTGGAGCGTGGGGCCTGTGCTGTGGGGCATTTCGAGTTAAAAGTCAGAACCCTGGGAGCGACCACGCACCGGGCACTTACCCTGTCCAGGCATCCTTAGCAGGACCTGAAACTGTGCCCCCAAATGACAGATGAGGGAAACTGAGGCTCCCCGAGATTTCCCTCCCCTCCCCGGGGCACACCTCTCGTGAGGACAGGACCCTGCCCCCCAGAGAGACACTCACGCTTTCCCCGCTCTGATTCCCACTCTCTTCCTCGTGTATGTGGGCGGATCTAGGCGTGGGCCTCCTGGGGGAGCCCAGACCCAGACCGAGGCATCCTCAGGGGGCCTCTCTCCCCACAGCCCGTCTGTGGCTCCGGAAGCCAGCAACCAGCTGTTTGGTGTCCACGGAGCAGGCCCAGCTGTGGCCCTGGGTGTGCGGGCCTCCTTGGCTGGCCCTGTGCACATTTGGTGACAGGGTTCGGCGTGAGGTCGGGCGTGGGCTGGGGAAGCACTTGTGCAGGGGTGAGCATTTGCAG